>NC_090933.1:1202958252-1203261282 GCF_040938575.1 Ambystoma mexicanum
GAATTGTATTACGTGCCTGCAACACAATGTAGGGAGGGGAGCCGGGTCTCCAGCAGGTAGTTTCGGCCCACCCTCTATGCCATTTGAGGTGGTCCATTTTGATTTCATAGAAATGGAAAGGTGCCAGAACTACAAATATGTGTTAGTGGTAATTTGTGCATTCAGCAAGTGGTTGGAGGCATATCCTTTAAAAGACTGTACTGCCATGTCCACAACAAAAGTAATGTTAAAAGAGTATTTCTCCCGGTTTGGGTTGCCCCGTGTCCTGTGGTCAAACAACGGTCCCCACTTTGTGGGCGCAGTAGTGCTACAGATCTGTGTAGGTCTGCAGATAGAGAAGAGATTCCACAGTTCCAGGCATCCCAGTTCTGCCGGGCTTGTGGAGAGACTTAACGGAATCTTGAAGTCAAAGATAGCAAAAATCTGTCCTGGGAGCAAGTTGAGTTGGGTGGATGCATTACCCCTAGCGCTGTTGTGTATGCACACGTCTGTGCAGGCTAAGACTGGGCTCTCCCCCTATGAGATTATAATGGGGAGACCAGCAAATGTATGGTGTGCACCGCAGCCCAAAAGATTATGTGAGGTCGAGCATCCTAAATTAAGCACGTACTGTGGGCTTTTAATACAGAAGTTGCGTTTGATTCATCAGCAGGTGCAGGAGGCGTTCCCAGTGCAATATACCGGACCGGGACACTCGCTGGAGCCTGGTAGCTGGGTCCTGATTAAAAACTTCAAACGGAAGACAGCATTAGCACCCAGGTGGCGCAGCCCCTATCAAGTACTGTTGGTGACGCAAACGGCCATCCGAGTAGACGGACGGAAGGCATGGATCCATGCAACACATGCAAAAAGATTCCCAGGACTGCTGACAACTTCCGACAACCAGAGAAAGGAAACGGTCTCGGAAACGAAATAAACTGTTGCCAGTCCAATAACACATCATCAGCTTGAGCGAGAAGTAAAAGTTGAAACAAAGCGCAAGCGAGAAGTGAAACTCGAAACAGAGCCTGAGGAGGCTGCCAGTAAGGGGAAAGGGCGAAAAGTGCCCCAACGGTGCTCAACAGAAACAGCATCACTGCCGAGCGACACAAACCCTGCATGGCAAACACGAGCAGAAACAACGCGTGTACCCCATTGGCGCCCACCAGTTTCTGCAAATGCACCAAAGCCAAAGAAAGAAACTACATTATTGCCACGGCGCTCATCGCTACCCATCATTGTGCCACAGGCTGACTCTGAGCCTAATACTGGAAATGCAACAGCACTATTCACAGATCATACAATACCAGGAGTGAATCGGTATAATTTGCAGCCTCGACAGGCGAAGTGATCCACAGATCTTTGGTGCTTTTCTTTTTGCCTTTGGGTCCACTCACGGACAGAGTAGGAGCCAGGTGCGTAGAGGTGAGAAGTGTGAGAATTGTGCAAATCGGACAATTCAAGACTCACAGCTCCTCGGTGCGCTTATAAAAGTACATGTGTCAGGAGCCAGAGCAGGACAAGCTGGACGCACATAAGTACTAAGGCTGATAGAGTACATGTGTCCTAAGCCAGAGCGGGACAAGCTGGATGCACATAGTACTCTATCAATAAAGAACTGTTCGGAAATCGTCTGAGCAGTGGGAGAAAGAACAACTAATCTTGCTCGGAGTGGATAAATAATCTAGGCTGTGAGAAGGCTGGCAGAATTGAACTGTGACATTTTTCGTTGAACTTTTCTGGCATCAAGAACGAGAGACATTTGCGACAAACTTTGCCAGCAAGAAGAAGGACGATGAAGAACAAGTCAAGACCGGTTTCAGCCTCCTCCTGCACCCCTGCTGAAAAGATAATCAGGCTAATTCATAGAATCCAGCGCACAAGTAGCGCACGCGGCTGGCGCACAGCGTGCGCCTGCGATAGTCTGCGCCAGGCACGTGCGCTAAAACAGATTTCCGCGCACAGCGTATTCATGGATTTCAAGCTCCCAAAACAGCCGTGGCGCAGAGAATCGCAGCGAGCCTGCAGCAGCGCCAGTAACGCCCCCAAGAACGCCCTCGCGCACGGAAAAGCCATCAAAAGCGCTAAATCATCGCTAAGGGCTGCGCTAACCCCGGACCACTTCACAGGGCAGGCATATAAGTGACCCATTGTCTGTGCACCCCGCTAGCAACACAGGCTTTGTCTGCCTGCGCTGGACTATTGTACCCAGCCCACGTGCCTAAATAGTCCATCAAACCATATCACTGACTACTCAGACCCTACGAATATAATGCTGGCGCTCCTTACCATTATCATGTTCCCCTATTGTTTAGTCCCCAATGCCACACCATGCACAAGAGATCATCTCATCAAGGTTGGCGAAGGACTAGTTAGACTAGGCTGTCCACGCCACTTCCCCATCCCCTGCCCCACCCCCTTCCTCCCCACACACCCCCCTTTCCCCATACCATCCCCTCAGACCCACATTACACCCACCTCCACTAAAAATGGAGTAAACCTAGACCACCCGTGTCTTAGTCCTAACCCGAACCCGTCCATATACAATCACACCACACCTATCAGCACTCATGATACGACCACACCCATCTTGGGTAATGAAAGACTCAATAGACTCATGTCTAGAACTAAAATGCCCCTACTACCCACCCCACTTACTACCATACCCAATACACCTACCAAACTAAACACCACGCCCATTAATCTCCAACACAAAAGCCTCCACAACGCACCACTCAAACACCCATCCAATAACAAAACCACTGATTCTTCCACCATCTTAGACAACACACCACCCCCTGCCCCCTCCTCCACCCTCAAAAGCGCACTCATCAATGCCCGCTCATTAGGTGCCCATGCCATAGACATCCATGACCTTATTGAGGACCAACACCTTGACATGCTGGTGGTCACTGAAACCTGGCTCCATCCAGCAGCAGGACCATCTCTAGCCCTTGCTATTCCCCCTGGATTCAGCATCTTTAGAACAGACAGGTCAAACACCCAAGGAGGTGGAGTTGCAATAATAGCCAAAACCACTCTGGAAATCAGAGCTAGCCCAATAGAACAGATACAAGGCTATGAACTCCTTCTAGTGAAGTACACCTCCAACCCCAAAACTACCACCAATTTGCTAGTGGTATACAGATCACCCAACAAAAATACACACCCTGACTTGGACATACCGCTACTCCTAACGCCCCTCATCAAGCCTAAAACTAAATGCATAGTCCTCGGTGACTTTAATCTAGGTTACGACGACCCCCTGGACTCAGAAGCGTCTACATTCTATACAGCCATGTCAGAAATGCACTTCGCACAACTGATAGATAAACCTACCCACTCAAAAGGAAGAACCCTAGACTGGCTTCTCACGCTCAACTCTCCAATCACCATTGACTCCATCATCCCAGTCAATTGGTCAGACCACTATGTAATTAACTTCACCATAGATAATGACAGTACAGAGCACATCACCCCTAAAAAACCAGAAGCATTCGAAACTAGAAATATCAAAAAACTCTCCTCCGACAAACTCACTCCTGTCCTGAGTGCTGCCCTTGCCCTTACGGTTTCAGGCACTAACAACCCTTCCTATCTAGCTGAACAATACCAACAATGCCTTACCCAAACTATTGACCTACTTGCTCCCATCACCACCAAAACCCGTAGACCTGACAAACGTTCCTGTTTTTGGTTTAATGAGGAACTTGTAGCCTTAAGACGCACTAAAAGATCTCTTGAACATCTCCATAAGAAAAACAATACCCCAGAATCGGCACTAGCCTTCGCTGAAGCTAACAAAATATATAAATCAGCTATAATCTCTCAAAAAGCCAATGCCTTCAACCTCCGCATTACTAATGCGTCCTCCGACAGCAAAGAACTGTTTACCATCCTTAGAGAGCTTGAAAACCCCTGTCAAACTTCAGCACCTTCTAACGCTAGCAAAGACTGGTGCACCACTATACAAAGCGCACTCTCATCTAAAATTCTCCTACTACAAAACAAAATTGATAATAAAAAAACGCTCCTAGCTGACAAAACTCCACCCACTATATCAACGACTACACCAAATGCCACTACTGGCCCCCCATTCCAATTTACACCAGTGTCTAACAAAGAAGTACTTGACACCATAATGAAACTCAAAGCTTCCAACTGCAAAGAAGACCAATTCCCCTCCCATCTAGTAAAACTCTGTGCCCCCACCCTCACACCCATAATTACCGAATTCATCAATGCCTCTTTCCTCACAAACACAGTCCCCACCAGTATTAAAAAAGCCTGGGTGACACCTCTCCTAAAAAAACCAACCCTGGACCCCTCAATACCCACTAATTACCGACCTATTACAACGGTCCCATTTCTCCTAAAAATAATTGACAAAATAGCCTATTGCCAAATTCAGAACCATTTGGAACAACATCAACTATTAGGAGACCGCCAGTCAGGATTCCGCCCCAACCATAGCACAGAGACAGCCCTCCTTGATCTGAAGATCCAAATGGATGCCACTAAAGAAGCAGGCAAACTCTGTCTGCTGATGCTCCTGGACCTCTCAGCGGCCTTCGACCTGGTCGACCACGACAAACTCTGCAACACTCTAGCAAACAACTTCAACCTAGCTCAGAGCGCTACCAACTGGATCAAATCATTCTTGGCTGATAGGACCTCCAGAGTGTCCATCGGCAAAGAATCAGCAGACCCAATGCCTGTCCCAGCAGGTGTGCCGCAAGGCTCCTGCCTATCCCCCACACTGTATAATGCCTACACCAAGCTATTATTTGCAGCCCCGGATGCCATGGGTGTCATCTATACTAACTTCGCCGATGACACCCAAATCCTCATTCCTCTCTCAGGCAATCACAAACAAGACTCCCTTTTGGTTAACCAAATCTACTCACTTATCCAAAACTGGATGGCCAATAACAGCCTTTGTCTCAATGACGATAAAACAGAGCTCCTCATACTAGGCTCTTCCAGCAAAATCAACACCCTTGAGCCTGCCTTCAAATCATTCACCATCGATGGAACCACAATCCCTGTTCTTCAACAAGTCAAGACCCTGGGCGTCTACTTAGACGCAACACTATCCATGACTAAACAAGTAAACACATTAGCCTCGTCCACCTCCCACACCTCCAAACTCATCTCCCTTAGCCGTAAATTCCTCTCAGCCAAAAACTGTGTTACACTAGCCAGAGCACTCATACTGTCTAAGCTAGACTATTGTAACATCCTCTTCCTGGGCACGTCCAAAACCAACTTAGCTAAACTCCAACTCATGCAGAACAAAGCCCTTAGAGCAGCCTTAGGCATCAAAAAATCTGAACACATCTCCAACACCAGAAGAGACCACCACTGGCTCCCCATCCAAGCCAGAATTCTATTTAAAACCCTGAGCATCACCTACAAATGCAGGACAAACAAAGCACCCAAATACCTCAACAATACAGTCACAATGAAGCCCCAGACTAGACTTCTCAGGTCCAACAAAAACTCATACCTCGAAACCCCCAGATACAAAAGAGAGAAAGCAGGGGGTAGTAGCTTCAAAACACTGGCACCTAGACACTGGAACGCGCTACCTACCCACATTATGAACGAAACCTCCTACCCTAAATTCAAAAGCTTCCTGAAGACTTGGCTCTTCAATAAGTTCTAACTGAACTAGGGCACTAATCCGCTCCAATTAACTGTACATATCTGACTGCTTTGCATTTTGCTGTATATTCTTGACTGCCTCGCATATTATTGTATATTACTGACTGTTATTCCTGTGTTTTCCTCTGTGTACTCTCTAAGATTGCATTCCCCCGTTGTCTGTAACTACGCCGTGATACCCCCGGGTCTGGGCGTATAACAAATGTAATAAATAAATAAAATAAATAAATAAACAAGGAAAGCAAAGCGGGCAATCTCCAAATCAGGAGTACGCGGGAAGTACTACACGCGACTAGGCAGGGAACGTGAATCACAGGGGTACGCGGGAATCATCACACGCGAACAGCCAGGGTGCGTGTATTACAGGGGTAGCGGGAAGTCCAACACGCGATGGGCCAGGGAACGTGTATTACAGGGGGACGCGTGAAGTAGAACACGCGATAGGCCAGGGAACGTGCATCACAGGGGTACGCGGGAATCATCACACGCGAACAGCCAGGGTGCGTGTATTACAGGGGTAGCGGGAAGTTCAACACGCGATGGGCCAGGGAACGTGTATTACAGGGGGACGCGTGAAGTAGAACACGCATAGGCCAGGGAACGTGTATTACAGGGGTACGCGGGAATCATCACACGCGAACAGCCAGGGTGCGTGTATTACAGGGGTAGCGGGAAGTTCAACACGCGAAGGGCCAGGGAACGTGTATTACAGGGGGACGCGTGAAGTAGAACAAGCGATAGGCCAGGGAACGTGCATCACAGGGGTACGCGGGAATCATCACACGCGAACAGCCAGGATGCGTGTATTACAGGGGTAGCGGGAAGTTCAACACGCGATGGGCCAGGGAACGTGTATTACAGGGGGACGCGTGAAGTAGAACACGCGATAGGCCAGGGAACGTGTATTACAGGGGTACACGGGAATCATCACACGCGAACAGGCAGGGTGCGTGTATTACAGGGGTAGCGGGAAGTTCAACACGCGATTGGCCAGGGTACGTGTATCACAGGGGTGCGTGGGAATTATCACATGCGAATAGGCTGGGTGGGCCCCCACAGGTGTACCCTGTACACCCTCCCCGGCCCCTGCAGGCAGCCCACAAAACAGTGGACTACCCTGCACACCTGATCATGTCCCCCTGCACCCCCATCCACCAGGGGCACCCTCCACCAGGCCCCCACCCATGTCTCCCACCACCCCCACCCCCCAGCAGTGCAGGGGCACCTGCCATCAGGCCCCCATCCATGTCTCCCACCACCCCCAACCCCCATCCACCAGGGGCACCCTCCACCAGGCCCCCACCCATGTCTCCCACCACCCCCACCCACCAGCACTGTGGGGCACGTGGCCAGCAGGCAGTCAGGCAGCAGCCGATGGCAGGTGGGAGCGTGCTCAGGGTTCTTGGGGACTTAAATTCGGCCTCCTGGCCAGGAGCGTGGTCTTTCGTGTTAGAACGCGTGGACAGCCTGATAGGGAGTGATTTTGCACCTGAAAACCCCACACTCATCGCGCGAAAACCCGCATCGCGCGAAAACCCGTCACCAGCATATGTGCGTCAATAGTTACCTGCACGTGCAGTGTCAAAGCGTGTGATTGGTGAAAAGTGAGCGACACGCAGGAGTGTCGAAGCGCGTGATTGGTGAAAAAGGATCCACATGCAGGAGTGACAAAGCGTGTGATTGGTGAAAAGTGAGCTACACGCTGGAGTGTCGAAGCGCGTGATTGGTGAAAAAGGATCCACATGCAGGAGTGACAAAGCGTGTGATTGGTGAAAAGATACCTACACGCAGGAGTGCCAAAGCGTGTGATTGGTGAAAATGGGCCAAGCACGTACACGCCGTAAGTGACGATGTACGTGTGGGCCTGTATAAAAGGTAGTGTTGAACACTATTTCCTTGTACG
The DNA here is from genome assembly GCF_040938575.1 of Ambystoma mexicanum. NCBI lineage: Eukaryota > Metazoa > Chordata > Amphibia > Caudata > Ambystomatidae > Ambystoma > Ambystoma mexicanum. Next base: position 1,202,965,802 of record NC_090933.1, read on the forward strand.
TGCTTTTCGTGGAGAGCGAGTGGGTGAATTCGGTACTTCTTGTCGTTTCACACGCGATTTACTTCACGGCGTTTCCAGTTCGTACTCCCTGTTACCTCTGACAGCTCTTTTCTCTTTTTCCTCTTGTACTGGTTTTCCTGGGCCTGTTCCCTCAAACAGTGTCCCCTTCTACAGTTGTCCTGTCTCCTCAGACAGCGTACACCTCTTCTTTTGGCGGGGGTGTTGCCAACCAAAAGTGCTATTTTTTCACGCTCTTTTACCTGGCAGACGGTGAGTCACGCACGTATCTAACATCTGTGCTTGCCCCGTGTGTAGCCTACCCCTTCAGAGGTCAATCTAGGCCGCGTGTGACACGCATACGTTCATTGTGTTACTGGATGCCACAGCGTAGTGCAGGGTTTTCCATCAGCACACGTGGTCTAGGAGGGGTATTGTGCACGTTCCTTAACTTTTTTGGGGTGCCTGTGCGTTGCGTGACCCGTCATCTTTCCCCAGGGGTGTCATATAGCCTTGCCACTGCACTAGGGTACGAATACCATCTGGTACCCAACCCCTTTGACACCCAATTGCCCAGGACAATTGTGCACACCCACTCCCATACGCACAATACCATCAGTGCCATGGTTGGGAGGCGTGCAAGCCGTAAGGGTGGCAAAGGTGGCCGAGCCACACGTGGTGGCCGTGGAGGATCCAACAGGGGACGTGGTTGTGACTTGCAGGGCGCCCCTGTTCCCCCCAGTCTGGAGGAACAGTCAGGGACACCCATGCCCCCCCCCCCCCAGTTGAGAGTCATGTGGCTGATACCAACCCTGATCAGCCCATGTCGGACCAGGCCATTGTGGCACCAGACCTGTCCGAGGGTGATTCCATCGCTGACATCCAGGTCAGCAGGTCCACTGTACGTGCACCGGTGCACATTGGTGTCATCAGGGCACGCGCATCTATGCCAGATAGGTCATCTGCTGGCCCCCGTAGCCAGGGTGTGGCTCAATCCACCCCACCTCTCATACACCCTGCCAAGACTGTGTCGGTCCTAGTTCATGCACCTCAGATCAGGCCTGACCCCATCCCACTACCCCCAATGCCTGCACCTACTCCCATGCTGAGTGGGCAATCACACACACCCAGTACAGAGTCCACCACGGCTCCTGCCCCTAGTGTCCACAGCGGCGTAGGACACTCTGGATCCCCACCCCCTTCCAAGCGCAAGAGGAAGAGTGCACGTCCGGCACAGGCTGATGCCCCAGACACGGCTGCACAGTCCGGCCCATCAAGGAAGCCAAGCTTCACAGACGCCGAACTTAATGCACTTGTTCAGTATGTGTCAGATCATGATAGGGAAATGGTCATCGTTGCAGGGTCCAAGACCACACATGCCAGACGCCAGGCACACTGGCAGACCATTGCTGACAGAATAAGTGCCCTTGGAGTAGTGAGGCGCACAGCTAGTGATTGCCAGAAGCGCTGGAATGACCTTAAGCGCAGGGCAAAGGATAAGCTGGCCTCAAGTCATGCCGCAACCTTGGTGACTGGAGGTGGGTCCCCAGCACAGGAAATAGAACTCACACCACACGAGTCCGTAGCTGGATCCTACGTCACCGAGGGACAACTCCAAGGTGTGGGAGACCTCCCTGATTACGAGGCATCATCCGGTGAGTGCACATGCATGTGTGTATCATCCATGTGCATGTTGTGTGTGTGAAGCATTCATGTTGGGTGCCTGTCAAGGGGGTGTGTGGCAGAGTTGATAGTGGCACCCATGTGCCTCATCCAGTATGTTCAGTGCAACACCATCTGGCCACAGCACTATCCCTACTGGCAACAGTGCACATATGGGCCAACACCATGGAAGTTGCCCTTGATTAGTAATTTTGTCACTACATTGTTGCTCATACTCCCCTGTCTATTCATCTGATGTCTTACATACCATTCCTCTCCTTTCCCCCAGCCATTAAAGTTTCATCTTCACATGCCTGACATGCAATGATACCACATGCTAATGCGTCCTCTGTATATAAATGCCTACCAACATGCAGTCATAATGTGGATGTAGCCTTGACATCCACCTCCTTCCTGGGTCCTTTGGTACCGTCTGGTTTCGAGCCCCATTCCCTCACACTCCATGCTGCTCTTCATGGTCTATCTTCCATGACTTCTACAGTTCAGACCATCGTGCCCTACGCACGACACCTGCTTGCCAAAAGTCAAATGAGGGCAGCCTGCCCTCCAATGCGACCCACCCTATTGCTGACCAGTGCATCTGAGCCTACTCTAAGCTAACTCTCACTGACATCTGCTCATACATGCCTTTGCCTGTCCCATAGACCCTTCACATGGTCCCTGTCCTCTCTCCTTGCTCCTCTTCCACCATCATAGGTGGGACCCGTTGGGGTGTACTCCTGGCCTCCTTCCAATCCTCAGATACCACTAATGATGTGCATGGTAATGGGAGCGTCTCAGTCCAAGGCCCTTAGGCCAACCTCAATCTCCTTGAGAAATGCTACCCACATCTCATCAACTTCCTTACCTCTCCTGCTGTCCCCCCTCCTCTCTCCTCATCAATCCTGCACTGCCTCCCTGCACCCTCCCATGAACCTTCTCCGCCTCCCACTCCTACACATGCGGCACCTCTGATCTCTAGCACTCCCCGTAAGTCCTACAAGGCTGTCAACCTCCTCCACAATTACACTCCTTTCACTGCGGCTGCATCAGGCATTCCTCCGATAACTGTCACTTACATGAGGTTATGCACCTTGACATCCTTGGTCTCATGGAAACATGTCTGACGGCCAGCTCTGTCTGCATCCTTGACCCTCTCCTTGGCCCGCCACCACTGTGCAGGGGGGGTGTGCCCTTGGCTTCCCTGAGGGTATTCCTGCCACTGTCACACCTACTTAGACCTACTCCACTCTGGAATGGCTTGTGTGAGGTTTCTGTCCACCACACCTTGACATTCCAAACAGTGCGTACTGTGTCTGGGAAAACTGGTCAAATGTACTACTTCCTTTCTGAGTGTCCTCACCTCTCCTCCTCACTCATGTCCCCAGACACAGAATTCCTCATCCTTGGTGCGGTACGCATCCACCTGCATGCCTGTTGACGCCCCCACCTGACCTTTCTGTGACCTCAGCAACTCCCTCTCACCCTCTAGACTCCCGTCTGTCCCTACTCATTCTGCAGGGCACACTCTTGATGCTCTGATCTCATCTGACTTTCCCCTCTCCGTCCATCTCTGCACTCCTCTCTCCTGGAGTGATCACATTCTCCTCTCCTCCCAGCTCACCCTCAACACCCCACAGGCAAAGCCACCCTCACCACTGTCACACACCTTCTTGGTATTCCGACCCATGAAGTGTGTGTCAGTCGAGGCTCATGCTGCCAAAATGTCCCCCCCATCCAGCTCCCCCTTAGGCTCACTCCCATCCTGACAGGGCCCACTCCATGCTCCACTCCATGTCAGGTACACTGGATGTCTTAGCCACGGTCATGACCACCTGTCTGAAGCCCCATGCCAATGCAGAGTCCTGGCATGACTCGGATCTTGGGAACCCAAACCACAGGTGCCGGGTGGCAGAGAGGGAATGTCCTGCATCATGGCCATCCTCTGGCAAACTGGCCTGCCACATGCTCCAAAGGCAATAGCGCCTCACCCTTCTCACCAAGATGAGATCCCCAATCCAAGGGCACATATCTGCGGCATGTGACAACTCTGCAGGACACATAGAAATCTGAAAGGACCTTGCCGAGCCAGAGGCAGTGTGTACCTCCCCTGTCCCCTCCGAGCCCACAGCACAGCATGATTGTCTCTGTACCCCTATAGGCCACCCCCCCAGCACTTGTCTGCGCCTAACACCATCTGCCCTTGACGTCAAGTCCTACTTACCTTGTACAGCACTTCCAGCCGCCACTCCCCCTTGCACTTCATTGTGCCACCCACCCCTGCACTTGCGTGACATGAATGACACCAGCACCAGTAGTATTGTTGACTGGCATCCCCTTCTGCCCCACCACCCCTCAGTGCTCCGCTGCACCTACAAACATTACTTGACCGGTGCTTCACGAATGCAAAATTATTCCGTTACAGGTGTTGGGGAGGTGGAATCACAATGTTTACTGCATTATGTTGATCTAGACAAGGCACTGTGCATCGTTGCCAATTTGGACTAGCAGATCCATGTACAACATGTATACTAATTGATGTGACGATGCAATGTCAGGACCAGAGTGGTTGAAATCCAAAAAAGTAGCCCTCCTCTCCCTCTTCACTTGGTGGCTATGTCACATGCCATGTGTGTGATGGCATGTGCCTTTGACATGGCAATCACCGCCCAATGTGTGATGGCAGTGCTAGGCATCAAGGTGAGCAGGCGTTGCTCTCCAATCAGTACATAGTATGCCCTGAGCCTCCCCTACAGACCCAGTGATGGTGAATGCATAGGAGGACTCCCAGTCATGTAGGACATGTGTCGTAGGACTACTGCCTATGTTGTTCATCAGCCCTTGTTGCATGCCATGGTGCTAATGCCTGTTTCCATTTTTCTCTTTCATGTCTTTGCAGGGGACGAAGCACTTGTTGATGCTGGGGATGTGGTGGTGGAGCCGTCCCAGGAGGGCAACCCGGGCCGACCTACCACAAGTGAGGGACGTGGTGTGTTTGTGGGTGAAAACCCACAAGTGCTGCAGGCCGTGCTGTCGAGGGGTGTCTCTGGGGGTTCCTCCCCCGAGCAGTATTCAGGTGTAGACTCGGAGGATGACACCTATGTGCAGTCGCAGGTGAGTGTTCTTGGGAGAGAATCTCCTCTGTCCGACCCACCTGCAGCCAGGCCATTGGCCTCAATGGGGATGTCAGTGTCGGCAGATCAGCCTCCGGTGGTTACGGATGCAGGGCCACACCACCCAATCTCTGATCCTGTTCCTGGGGCTGCAGATCAGAGAGGGAATGCAGTCCTGCAGCCTGAGGCCTTGCCGGCACAGCAAGGCGCAGTCCGCCTTGCCCCAGGCAGGTGTGGTGCCCGTCAACGTGGTGGCCGTATGCCACCTGGCAATACCGTATGGGAGCAATCCATCTACGGTATGGCCACCCAACAGGCAGCATCATCCGAGATGATTGCACAGGCCATGGATAGGGTGGCCACTTCCATTGTCCCCCCAGAAAGGCTGATGGAGCGACTGGAGCAGGCTACAGAGTCCATCTGCCAGGCACACAGGGAGGATATGTTGGCGTCCAACATGGACAGGCGGGCGGCACTGGCGACTCTGGGGGAATCACTTTCCATGGAGTCCCAGCGCCACAGGGAAGCCCTGAGGGAAGAACTCCGTCACCTCAGGTCGACCCTGTTAGAGCTTGAGGCTTCATCCCATAGAAGGACAGAGGAGCAGCTGGAGCGTCTGACATGGACGCTCTCGGCCGAGATGCAGGCAACTCGTGCGGAGGTCAGGTCATCCCGGGAGTTACTGCATGGGGACCTCCGCATGATTATAACCCAGAACCAGAACTACCAGACCTGCCTGCTTGCAGCCATGGAGGAGCAAACTCGTGCTTTGCGTGGGCTGCCTCCCATTGTCACACCATCTTCTGAGGCAGCTCCCCCACCTCCAGAGTCAGCTGCAGGGTCTGGGCAGAGCCATAGCGACTCATCTCCCACAACAGAGTAGCCGTGTGGGCCACGAGCCTATGGGGTGTTTTCCTTTCCCATGATCCACACAGGTGGATTGTGGCGTGCATCCTGTCCTCGGACCTCATAGGTGGCCCCCCCCCCCCCCCGCCGGCCCTTTCATGGCCATTTTTTCTCTTTTTCATTTTTATTTTGCAAGAGTGTTGCCTTGTGTGGGTACCTGGGCATACACTGTATTGTGGCTGGGCACATGCAGGCTTGTCCTGAGTTTGGTTTCGATGCTTGGGTAGCAGACATCCACACCCCTCCTGCTTCCCTTTCCATGGGCTTGCAAAGGGTGTGCCCAAGTGACAGCAAATTACACGGTGACATTGGACTCCCATGAGCTGTTGGCCAGTCCATAGTCAATACTGTGTAGACATTCATAGTGTTCATTGTTGTTGCACCTAACTATGCATGATGGTATGATATGTGCCTCTACTTACATATGTTGCTCATGTTTTGCAGGTATTTCACACAGATCTTCACAAGGGCATACTCTCTGGAGTCACACTACATGTCGGTAGATGTGCACTGACACTTTTGCATGGCGCCATCACTGTACATCTGGACGGTGAGGACATACCAGCTGAATCAGGTAATGAGACTACCATTGATTACATGCAATGTGTCTTGTTTGGGTGGGCTTCAGGGTGGGTTGGTGTGTAATTTGATAGAAATTACTCTTACACAGGTGTGTAGTAGTGGCTCCAGGGCGGTTAGCTGCTCAAGTGCGGCTATGTTCCATTTGGGGCACTGCTATTTGTGACACTGGTGTCATGTTGTGATGGCCAGTTTGTTTGCTGTCACATACCATGACATGGTGTCCTCAGTGGCGGGACTGTGAAGGGAGTGGGTGACATGGCAATGTTGTCATGTAGTGAATCGCCTGTGGCAATGCATTTTAGATTGATGGAGTTGTGTCTTTGCGTTGTGATGCATAGCTGGTGTATGTGTAGCTAGGGGTGCACACATATTGACACTTCCATGTTAACAATCTCAGGCTGATGTGTATCTGACAGTTCATTGTCAAGTAATTTTCAGACATTGTCAGGTAGAGTCATCATTGATTGTCAGATGGTATGTGCCAGAGCAGTGTGCACTAGCCAGCACTGTGATTCCTAGGTGAAGAAGTTGGCCACCAGTTGCGTACGGGCTGCCTCCCCCCGTGCCCTTTCCCCTCCCATGCGCAGCGGGCGTGCATGTGGTTGTGGATGTGGGGGCACCACCATGTCCACGGGCAGGCCCCGGCGTGTTGCAACGTTGTGCAGGACACATGCTGCCACTATGATCCTGCACACTATTCGGGGAGCATATAACAGCTGCCCGCCAGAACGGTCAAGGGAGCGAAAGCGTGACTTGAGCACTCCGAATGTGCGCTCCACTATGCCCCGTGTAGCAATGTGGGCTGTGTTGTACCTTACCTGGGGTGGCGTGGTGGGGTTCCGGATTGGGGTCATCATGTGGGGGCTGATAGGGTAGGCACTGTCCCCTGCGGAGGTGGTGATGGGTATCATTAGTGGTGTTGTGTCATGACCCAGTATCTGACATGCATGCATGTGGAGTGGCATTCATGCTCACCAAGCAGCCATGTATCTCCATGCTGGCCAGCCTCTAGGTCCCGGCATAGGGTAGACATTCTGTAGATGAAGCTGTCGTGGGTGGACCCTGGATAGTTGGCATATACTGATGTGATGATTCCCTTGGCATTGCATACAACTTGGACGTTGATGGAATGCCAGTGCTTGCGGTTTCTATAGATTTGCTCTGTTGCCCTGGGTGGACGTAGAGCCACATGTGTGCAGTCAATTGCACCAAGCACTTTGGGGAATTGAGCCACACCATAGAATTCCTGGATGCACGTCCGCCTTTCTGCATGAGTCCTGGGGAGATATATGTGCCTGCGGACTGAAGGCCGTGCAGTGATGATGTTCAAGACCTGGTGTAGGCAGCGTGACTGCGTGGCCTGTGACACACCACCCACTATGGCACTTGTCCGCTGAAAGGATCCAGTGGCCAAGAAGTGCAGTACATTCAGGACCTTCTGCAGGGGGCTGAGTGCTTGGGAGCACAGGGTGGGTGATGTGAGGTCATCCTCCCACTCACTGACCAGGTCCAGTATGATGTGTGCTGGAAACCTGTACCTCCCATACACCTGGTCATCAGGCATCCCGAATAGGCTGGTTCTGGGTGTGAATATTCTGGCCCTGACTCTCCTCCTCATCCTCCTTTGGTAGCCCACTGCCACTGCTGCTAGGAACGGTATGTTCATCCTGGCATCTGGCTTGTTTATTGAAAAGTGCGCAAATTAATGCCTTGCGCGTGTAGTAGGCAGCGTGTGAGCCTCGCACCCCTGGAATCGGGTTCCCACTCCAATCGCGTGTGGAAATTCCCACGCTGCAGGCATACAGGTGCGCTGACGTACTTGCCTGTGTAAGTGGCCGCGCGCCCCTGAAATACACGTATATAGGCCAATGGCGTGTAAGCGCACTTTTGGGCAATTACACGCGATGAAATACACGTACATAGGCCAATGGCGTGTACGCGCACTTTTGGCCAATTACACGCGATGACACTCTGACGTGCAGGATTTCCACGTGTGCTCCGTCTTCACGTGCTGAGTGGGGAACGCCCGTGCGGATCACGTCAGACGCGCTTACGCGATGAGGGACTCTGGTCCAATAGAATCGCGTATGCGTGCTGACGCACTTACGCGCTAAGGGCCTTTCCTCGGATTTCACGCTGACGTGCAGGAATTTCACGTGCCAAATCACTCCGTATCAAGCTGGCCACCCGAAAACACACGGAACACCACGCTCCTGCCCCGAAGGCCGAGTTACTGCCCCCCAAGTGCCCTGAGCAGCCTCCCACGTGCTATCTGCTGCTGCCTGCCTGCCTGCCTGCTGCCACCGTGCCCTGCCATTTGGTGCCTGCACATCAGCCATCTGCAGGGGTCCAGTTGCTGTGTCCACCCCTGCTGGAACTGAAGACTCCCAACTGGGATTACATCGCTCCACAGCCCAGCCCCAGGACCCAGTTGCCCACCCACACCTGCCTCTGGGGTTGCCATGTCGGGCACTTCTACATCTGGCACCAGTGGCAACCCCAGGCCAGAGGGGCAGAGGGGCACCAGCTTCACTGCCACCGAAGTTGGTGTCCTGGTGGAGCATGTCCTGGGGCAGTATGATGCCCTCTTTGGATCGTCCCGCGCCAGCAAGGAAGGACGGGAGAGGATCTGGGCCGACTGTGTGGTTGCCATCAACGCGGAGGGGGTGGCAACCCGCAACGTCTTGAAGATCAAGAAGCGCTGGGAGGACTTGAGGTCCAGGACCCTTGTGAAGGCCCGGCGCCTCGTGGAGGGGGGCCGGGGCCACATGAGTTCCATCCAGAAGAGGGTCCTGGAACGCGTACGCCCAGCGCTCCACGCCCAGATCCTTGAGAGGGAGACCCGTCTGGAGTTGAGCGGTAAGTGTCCAAGCATCACTGTGTGAGACAGGGCATGTTGCGGTGTGCTGGTTCTATGATACTTGCCTGTATGTGTGCCATGTGCCATGTATGCATGTATGTGTGCTGGGACATCATGGTAATGCATGTGCGACCAGTGATGTGTGACCCACATGGTTGTTGCATGTGTAGAAATGCGGCATGGGGAGCACTATGCAGATTTGGGACATGAGAGCATGCCAGTCTCTGTACCTGGACATGGATGGGGGTGAGGATGGGTGCTGATGCCAGGTACATATATGGTAGCCATGTCTGTGTGCCTGACCTGCATGTCTGTGACTTGTGCATGCCATGGATGCATGACTCATGTGTGTGACAATGCACAGATTCAGTGACGCACCCACCTTACCCTTGTTTTGCCTGTGTTTGGTGTGATTGTGGCCAGATGGATGTGACTGAGGTGTAGTGTGTGCATGTGATATGCATGAGCCATGATGCATGTGAGTTACATTTCATTGAATGTTTCAAGAGTCAATTGGACATGCATGGAAATGTGCATGGCATGCACCATGCCTGTTACTGTGTGTGTTTTGCCTGGACTGACCCATGTGTTGTGGAGGGACATGATGGAAGTGTACTTTGACAGGGGTGCTCATCTGCTATTGCTTCCTGTCTAGGGGACCATTGTACAGTAGCCTGATGCTTGTGTTCTTTGTCTCCCTCTACGCAGCGGCTAGTGAAGAAGAGGGCGGAGACGGCGCTGTGGAGCAAGGCGGCGGGGATGCCCCCACGGCTGCAGCGGAAGGGGTGGGTGAGCCCCCACAGGGGCCTGCTACGGCGGGAGACGGTGAGGAGCCATCCAGGTTGGTGGTTTGCACAGAGGAGGAGGAGGCCGACACTGGTGCACACATGGGCCCTGGTGGGAGCATCCCTGCTGGTGCAAGTGGTGCAGTCCAGGGCCAGGGGCAGGAGGCAGCACAGGTCACCGTGGAGGGGCCTGTGCATGTCGCTGTCCCTGACCCTGTGAGTGCACCACCATGCACCAGCAGGGATGCCCCGTCCCAGGCCCGTCCGCAGGTAGAGGGGATGTCCATGTCAACTGACTCCCCTCCACCTGCGGCCGTGGGAACCCCTGGCCGAGTGGAGCAGGTCCTGATTGGGGTCGCGATGCGCACGGCTGTGATTCGTGATGCCGTGCGTGCTTCCCGGGAGGAGCACGCACGTCATCACGAAGTGCACCGTGCCGACGTGGCCCAATTGGGATCGGCCATGTTCGGGGGGTTCCTGCATGTGTTGGCCAATCTGACGGCCCTCTCCTCCTCTGTGCAGGCTATCCACCAGTCGTTCTCCTTGCCGTCTTCCGGCCCAGATGCCACCATGGCCCCCTGTGGACCTGCCCCGACCAATGCAGCCAGCTCGGTGGGGATCCCATCCCTGCCACAGTTGGGAGTCGGAGGTCCAGCAGGGGTGGACGACACAGCAAGTGGACCCCAGCAGATGGAAGATGTGCCGGCATCATCGGGCAGGGCACGTGCACGACGGCGTCGGTGGTTACCATCAGCCTGGATGCCGTCGTGCTGGCAGAGGCAGTGGCGTCGCAGGCAGCAGCGGGCTCGACGTGGGAGGCATCATGGCTCAGGGCCATCAAGATCGGAGGGGCAGGCATCGGCCGGAGGGCAGGGCAACCCTGGCATGGCGGTGTGTTCCGTGTGGGAGGAGTTTGGCCAGCGGATAGGTGCGGAGCGGCAGCGGGCGGAAGAGGAGCGGCTCGCCATGGCCAGGGCGGAGATCTCCATGCATCAGGCATTGAGGCGGGCTGAGTGCCTCGAGGAGGCTCGCAGGGAATTTGGAGAGCACATGGGGTTGTCCCTGCGAGACCTCGGGGCCAGGACTGAGTCCCGCCTCCAGGACATTGACGTGGAGTTCGAGGATGCCCTGGCCAGCATCACCAAGTGAGCCGCAGGACTAGCCCGCTGCCTTTGTATATAGTTTTTTAGTTAGTTAGTGCTAGGTTTCCTTTATTTAATTTTTTTTTTTTGGACCGCTTGGACAATGGCCACTTCTTTGTACATATTTTTTTAGATAGTTAGTATTAGGTTTAATTTGTGGTGTTGGGCTCATGGACCCTTGAACAATCCTGTAAATATAGTTATTTTTTGTGAGATTAATTTTTTAACTTTCATATTGGTCACACCATGTCGTAATGGTTTATCTTTCATTTCATTCTACATGTGTTTACTTTGGACAAAATCTATTCTTTTTTCTATCCTTTGTTTTTTGGTTTCTCATTTTTGTTCCCGGACATGGACCTTTTATTTGCTTTACCAGATAGTTGTCAGAGTTTACTTTATTTTTATTTTTAATACATTTTGATATTATCTTACACTTGTGTCATTTTTTCTTTGGTTTCTTACATGCCATGATATGGGTTTTGACATTGACTTGCACCCATTGTGTATGTGTGTGTGGCGGCCATGTGTTCTTTTGCTTACTTGCCTTTGGGGTTGTGTCATGTGATTGCATTCACTATGTGGGTGCATGCAATCCTTGCCTGGGTGTTTGTGCTGGGTATGCTGGTCATTACTGCCATTATTGTGTATCGTCAGGGCCAGGGGGACATGGGTGGGGGCCTGGTGGAGGGTGCCCCAGGTGGATGGGGGGTTGGGGGTGGTGGGAGACATGGGTTGGCCATGGGTGGGGGCCTGCTGGCAGGTTGCCCACAGTGCTGGGGGTGGGGGTGGTGGGAGACATGGGTTGGCCATGGGTGGGGGCCTGCTGGCAGGTTGCCCACAGTGCTGGGGGTGGGGGTGGTGGGAGACATGGGTTGGCCATGGGTGGGGGCCTGCTGGCAGGTTGCCCACAGTGCTGGGGGTGGGGGTGGTGGGAGACATGGGTTGGCCATGGGTGGGGGCCTGCTGGCAGGTTCCCCACAGTGCTGGGGGTGGGGGTGGTGGGAGACATGGGTTGGCCATGGGTGGGGGCCTGCTGGCAGGTTGCCCACAGTGCTGGGGGTGGTGGGAGACATGGGTTGGCCATGGGTGGGGGCCTGCTGGCAGGTTGCCCACAGTGCTGGGGGTGGGGGTGGTGGGAGACATGGGTTGGCCATGGGTGGGGGCCTGCTGGCAGGTTGCCCACAGTGCTGGGGGTGGGGGTGGTGGGAGACATGGGTTGGCCATGGGTGGGGGCCTGCTGGCAGGTTCCCCACAGTGCTGGGGGTGGGGGTGGTGGGAGACATGGGTTGGCCATGGGTGGGGGCCTGCTGGCAGGTTGCCCACAGTGCTGGGGGTGGGGGTGGTGGGAGACATGAGCAGGTGTGCAGGGTAGTTCCCTGTGGTGTGTGCTGCCTGCAGGGGCCGTGGAGGGTGTACAGGTAATGCCTGGGAGCTCACAGCCAAATCGCGTGTGCAACTTCCCGCGCACCCCTCAAATCCACGTTCCCTGCCATATCGCGTGTGGAACTTCCCGCGCGCCCCAGTAATCCACGTACCCGGCCATTTCGCGTGTGCAACTTCCAGCGCACTCCTGCAATCCACGTACCCGGCCATATCGCGTGTGGAACTTCCCGCGCGCCCCTGAAAACCACGTACCCGGCCATTTCGCGTGTGCAACTTCCCGCGCACCCCTCGAATCCACGTTCCCTGCCATATCGCGTGTGGAACTTCCCGCGCGCCCCAGAAATCCACGTACCCGGCCATATCGCGTGTGGAACTTCCCGCGCGCCCCTGAAAACCACGTACCCGGCCATTTCGCGTGTGCAACTTCCCGCGCACCCCTCGAATCCACGTTCCCTGCCATATCGCGTGTGGAACTTCCCGCGCGCCCCTGATAACCACGTACCCGGCCATTTCGCGTGTGCAACTTCCCGCGCACCCCTCGAATCCACGTTCCCTGCCATATCGCGTGTGGAACTTCCCGCGCGCCCCAGAAATCCACGTACCCGGCCATATCGCGTGTGGAACTTCCCGCGCGCCCCAGAAATCCACGTACCCGGCCATGTCGCGTGTGGAACTTCCCGCGCGCCCCTGAAAACCACGTACCCGGCCATATCGCGTGTGCAACTTCCCGCGCACCCCTCGAATCCACGTTCCCTGCCATATCGCGTGTGGGACTTCCCGCGCGCCCCTGAAAGCCACGTACCCGGCCATTTCGCGTGTGCAACTTCCCGCGCACCCCTCGAATCCACGTTCCCTGCCATATCGCGTGTGGGACTTCCCGCGCGCCCCTGAAATCCACGTACCCGCCCATTTCGCGTGTGCAACTTCCCGCGCACCCCTCGAATCCACGTTCCCTGCCATATCGCGTGTGGAACTTCCCGCGCACCCCTGCAATCCACGTACCCGCCCAGCCCATATCGCGTGTGGAACTTACCGCGCACCCCGGTATGCACGCACACGTTTATTTTTTCTCTCTGCGCGTGTCTGTGTTTGTGGGTACCCCTTTGTACGTCATTTGTCCAGGAGGGCAACAGTATTGTACATTGGTTATGTCTGTATATAGGTGCTATTTGTTGGCGCGCCTTTTAGCGCACATTTCTTGCAGGCGCAGACACGCTACCGCCTGCTTTCTTGTGGCGGTCGTGTTTGTGCCTGTTTGTGCCTGTGCGCTGCTTTGAGCGTGCGCTTTTTTGCCCTATTCTATTCCATGAATACGTGTTGTATGCGAGCGTGTGGGCGTTCCGCGCACTTGCCTCCTGAACTTTCCCCGTGCCGCCCACATTCTTCCCCATTCCGAGTGTTGTGCCCCATTTTATTCCCCATTCCGAGTGTCCCGCCCTGTGTTCCGCCTACTTTAGAGCTGTGCGCTGCGCTCGGAGTGATGGCGCAGTGGCCGTGGCGCACGACGTTGGTTGACCTGTGCGCCGGCCTGCGCCGCGCGCTTTTTCGGCGCACGTCCTCTGCTTTTCTTGCGCACGGACTTCCATGAATCGACGTGCGCTGGTTTCCCTGCGCTTTGCGCTGATTTTCGGCGCAGCGCACGTATTGGCCCCTCTGCGCCGGGATTTTCGGCGCACATTTATTCCATGAATCGGCCTCAATAGATTTAGAGACTGTAAATTTAGGGAAAAAGCATGGTAAAAGGAATACGGTACTGATTTGGACATTGGTCCTGTGTTTCTTAAGTATGATAGTACCAACAATAACAGCTATTACACTATGGTTCCTGGAGTACGTACACCCATTAGAAACACTTTTGCCAAAAGCAGCTACTGAAAGCCCGGTTCATGTAATCACTGGTACTTTGCCCCAATGGAAGAGAGACATAGAGAAGGATACGGCAACAATACATTGTTGCTCATCATGAACATGACCCATGCGGTTTTAAAGAAAAAAGATTGCTGGGTTTGCGCCCATTTACCACAGCACGGTGGGAAAGGGATAGGCTGGTATGTACAACCGTTGCCATTGATTTATTCATGTGAGGTAACATTAAGTGCAATGTTCTTTGGGAAATGGAACAAGAGTAATATGGGTCTGCTAGATGAAACCAGTATGAATGAATTTGAGGAAGTGATCATGAGACCTGTGGGTTGTTCCATATTCCAAAAAGCTTGCGTGTTTGCACTAGAACCCATGAGAAAGAATACACGAAAGATAACAAGACTAGATAGATTACATAGGCAAAATAGACCAACCCCGCCAGCAGAAAAAACATCAGTAATGAAATTTCGAATGAGGGATGAATGGAACAAAGATGCTGTGCCCCCTGCCTATACAATGGATCACAGCCCTAAAACTGCTCCCCTATGTCTACAGAAAAAGGGTTCCTATAAAGTAACTACCTGAACACAGTGGTTTTAAAACACGAAATAGAACCCGTGTACGTAGGAGACCCTGTTTACTTTATATGTGGAGAAACAGCATATCCATGGTTACCTAGGAACTGGGGAGGTACATGCTACCTAGCTCTACTGTTTCCAGGAGTGTTCCTCTTGGAGACAGCAGAAGTAGCCAAACGAACAAAAGGTAGAACTCAAAGGAGTAGCGAGGATGGAATGATAGCAATGGATATAGCCAAATCATTTATACCGTTCTTGTCCCAAATAGAAAATTCTTACAATATAAGAAAACTGTCTGGAATATTACAAAAAACAATAGATTCCACAACGGATATTTTATTGAATATGACGTTAGAAGAAAAAGGAATAAGACTAATGGCACTTCAAAACAGGATGAATCTCGATATAATATTAGTTGATCGTGGGGGAGTTTGCAAACTCGTGAAAACTGCATGCTGTGTATATATAGATGACTACTCCCCTACGATATTTAAAGCGATCCGGAAATTACATGTCATAAATTCCACACTCTACTGAAGAAGGGGGTTGGGGGATAGGATCCTGGTTTTGGGGATTATTGCGGTCTTGGGGATGGAAGTTAATTTCGATACTAATGATGATACTTGGGATATTCATAACATGCTGCTGTTGCATACAATGCTTACCAATAGTCTGCACTGAAATAACTGATGGATGTACTAAGGGATGTATGCGCATGGTGTCAAGAGGAAAACAAACGCATGGCCGAAATAACAGAGACACTGAGGAAACAAAAACAGTAAAACAATTCATGGCGATAGACATTAATGATGAAGATGGTTCAGACATGGATACCCCAGATTTATCCTCATTGGAGGAGGATTCAATGAATAAATAAGACGTTTGGCATACGGCCAAAAGGAGGGTTTGTCAATCTGGAAAAATGAATACCCTTCATTTGAATGATAGACGTAACTTGATGGCCGTGGGCCAACCGTCTTATGCACCGAATTATAGAAATATAAATTGCTATGCTTGACCAACGAGCAGCCATTTTAAATGTAGCAAGAATCGCCATTTTGCTTGTTAGCCATTGCTCATTGCTTTCTGTCTAAAAACTGCTTGCAGCTTGCAATTCTTGCGGATTCTGCTTACTCTGCTCAACTGTTAACATTGTTGTCTGAATATGAAAGGACAAGGTCGCGGGACTGAAGAGTTTGTTGAAACTCTTCATTAGTAGCCCAGAGAGGAATGCCCACGCTCCCTCTCTGTAGCCTTGGGAGAGAGCTGCAGGGCATTTAATCACTTCACAGCTGCCAGCCAGTCTCGTACAATGGTAGAATATGTTAGAATAAAACAGCTAAAGGCTTGAATTATGCTCTTCCTACGGCCCCCCCTTCGCAAAACCCTTTAGAACGTGTCGGCTCCCAGGACACGAATAGTACCTCATAGATAGCAAAGCTTGGAACGTGGCTCTTCCCCCGTGTGCAGCTTGCTTCCAAGAACAGAACCACTGTGTTCTGTTCAACAACTAAAAGATGCCTCTGCACTTTCTAATTTCACATTGTTACTAGAATAGACATCGAAAGTGTCATAATCGTCATACTCGTCGGATATGTCCATCGTCATCCCGAGTTCAAAGGAACTTAATAAAGAGGGGTGTTAAACATGACATTGCTGATTCTATGATATGCATTTTGTATATATGTAACTGATGTACGTAATTTGCTGTCTTGCGTGCCTCGAGGTCTAGGAAACTCACGTCGCGGGGCGTGAGATCAGAATTGGCCAATTGATACTATTTTTTGCTTGCAATAAACCCTAGCATTGGGAATTTGAACCTCGTGTCTGGCGCATCTTTTCGTGTATGGGCATTGCCTTGTTTCCATAGCACGAGGGACCCCTAGGGGCCCCTTTCAATGTGATGTCATCAGTGATGTCATCAGTGACATTTGTGATGTCATCTTTGATGTCCTGGGTGTTAGTCTTAGCAGTGCACGGTGGTGGCGCGAGTTATGGTTGCTTAGCTTACCATAACAGGCGAATTTCAGGTTTTTTTTTGGTTTTACTTGGAACCATAACGTCCCTTTAACAACATTTTTTTATTAGCACGCAAACAATATACAAAGATGGAGTGTAAAAAGCAATTTCTCAGAGATGGCTGTACACAGAATGTTGCAAACTAAGAATTTATGGTCGTTTACAGTGAAGGTCAGCTGCTTCCATTTTTTGCTCGCGTGCCGGTGAGGCCCACGACTCACACTATAAGGTTCTATTGTTTTTTGACCTTGACAGACAGGGATCGTGCTAAAAGACTTCTTTTGAAGGAGTGTTGCAAAAACGTAAGACACAATAAGGATGAAATTTCTGAAACAAAACCACTTTTATTAATTATATCAATATGAGAAAGATCGTTGGCACAGGCGGAGTCGTATTTTGGGACTGCACTACGCTTAGACAATGGAAAATGCCAATATAATGTAAGTAACCCTTTAGATTATTTTATACCGGAATATAATAACAATAGCGTGGCGTTAAAGCCTGGCTAAGTTGTACTTGTTCGTTCAATGTGGCATAGTGTTCTCTACCGCACTATCACCGCCGAATTGGTCCCCTGTCGCCTAGAGGGTTCGGAAAAATGCAGAGGACAGAGGGTGGGTTAATGGGAATAAGTTAACATACTCCATTGCACTATCCTCGCTAGCAAATAGTTTCACGCCCTAATAAATAAAATGAATATTTTTAATGAAGATCGGCTGGTGAGACTAATTTATGTTTTTTAAAACAGGTATGTCCTCCCGTACTGTCCATGCCATGATTTTCACACACGGGCCGACGGATTTTTCAACTGCCAGGTGCAGCTACTTCTAAACAACTTCATGACCCTCACCATTTTATGGGACAATCGTCAAGGACTAATATGCCCTTACGTGGTATTGGCGGCTAGAAGCAACATACCAACCATATGGCGGTCTAATGCCTCGTTGTTGGAACAGCCTTCCGATTATCAGTGCCACCATAGTGGAACAGCGCGTGACTCAAGATGAACTTTTGCGGATCGACAGCAAAGACAAATGCAAATTGCTGAATATTCTCTAAACATTTGATGTCAATTAAAAGTACTTTACGAAATGTACAATCTTGCTGTTTGCTTTGAAATCACAGTTTCATATTCCCAATTGTGGCGCACTGTGTTGTGAGATGATCTGTGTTGTTTTCCAGGTTCTGTGTAAAGTCGCGTACGAACCGTAAAGGAACAGTGCGTGACTCAAGATGAACTTTTGCAGATCGACAGCAAAGACAAATGCAAATCGCTGAATATTCTCTAAACATTTGATGTCAAATAAAAGTACTTTACGAAATGTACAATCTTGCAGTTTGCTTTTAAATCACAGTTTCATATTCCGAATTGTTGCGCACTGTGTTGTGAGATGATCTGTGTTGTTTTCCGGGTTCTGTGTAAAGTTGCGTAGGACTGTAGACGACTGGGCGTGTTTGGCTACGCACCCTGTACCGTCACGGAGAGAGACGGGGAATATGAATGCTTTGATAATGTCAGGCTTAGGGGCGGGAGATATGATTTAGTGTCACAAAAGCAGGTCAGCCAGGTCGATGGGGCAAGTAATAGGATTATCACATAATGTCGACGCGCAGCAACCTGATTTATCGTTTGTTTAGTGGACAAAAAGTCAGGTAAGGGCCATAGGAAATTGTAATGTCAACGGACATAAGGAGGGTTCTTAAAACACTTTCAACCTGACAACGAACAATACGAACAGCGTTCTCAGAACACCCCCATTTTGTTTAATTGCAAACATTACCTCCACGTCCACTCTTCCTCGTCCCAGTACTTACTTCATGAGGCCCCTGCCTCCGACACAGGACCTTCTTCTATTTCTTTAAATTCCTATGACTCCTCCCCCACATCCACATCACTCAGTTTCATATTACCAAGCCGGAGCATGGGACCTTCCCCGCAGGGAGGGTGAGGAGGGTCGTCAGTACTGTGACGAGGAAGAATAGGACTAGGAGTAATGAGGATTACCAGTAAGTAATCAGAGCATTTTAGGACACCGCGAGTGTTCTTAGAACACATTCAACTTGCCAGAGTACAATACGGACAGCGTCCTCAGGACACCCCCATTTTGTTTATGTACGAACATTTAAGGACACTGCAAGTGTTCTTAGCTCAACTTTAGCTTGCTTGCGAACAAAACGGAAACATACTCCGTCCTCAGAACACCACACCATTTAGTTTATATAGAACATTTCAGAACAGCCGTGTTGTCCATAGACAAATCGAACACAACAAAAGTGTCTAGCATATAAAAAAAACAGAACATTGAACCTATCTCATACTCCCTCACCCTCCCCAAACACTCTTACACACCAACACACTCCACTAAATACAATTTGTATTCCAAGTTTCACCGCGCTGTCCGCGGTCGTCCGCGAATGCAATATGGCGGGCACCACAGAAAATCTGACGCGCTTCACGCACCATGCCGTCCAATCAGCGATCACGTCGGGTGTCCGCAGACATTGCGCAAGCCGCTCGGCCAATGAGGGCACTGTCCGCGGAGCGAACAGGGAAGTCCGTCCGCGAAGCGAACGGAGATATCACTAATTTTTTTCCCTTACATTTTGGTCATTTTAAAAAAAACTACTGGACGGATTTACACCAAATTTGGAAAAGCACGCTTTCGGGACAAAGCCCCTGCCGCAAATTTTGTGTAAATCCGTCCAGCGGTTTGGGCTGTAGGCGTGCGCAAAGTTTTTTTCCCATTATGTCTATGGGAAAAAACAAAAGTTTTGGGACCCCCCCCTATAACTTTGCCCCCCCTGGACCAAACCTCTCCAAACTTTGCAAAAAAATTCAGAGTGGGCCATATACTTTTTTTTTGCAAAGTTTGGTGAGGATTCGTCCAGAGGGAGCGAAGTTATAAGCCACCCAAAAAATGCTCTTCCTATGGAAACACCAACTTAACCATAACTACGTGGACGCTACTGCGTCCATGTAATATATATATATATGTTTATGTAAATGTTTTTATAAGGGTAACCTCCCAGTCTGTATAAAATAAGGCTGTGTTTGTTATATAATACACTGATTATTTATACCTAACAAACATTTTGTGTCTAATACTTTCAAAGATGTCTAGCATTGCATTTAAAAAAAAATACAAATTACATAAGTAAGAAAAAGAGGCTTTTGTTTAAAATCACAAGGTGTTTTTATTTAGACACATACACATCTCTAGGGTTTAGTAACAAGAGTGCATTTCTGACAAAAGCTAAATACATTCAGAGGGGGTCTGCGATATTTGCTCTTGTTCACAAAATCCTCCACCATCCAATCATTTTGTCTGGGATCAAGAGAATACGTTTGCATAACGGCCTGCAATGAATGTTTCTCAGACATTTTAAATAAAAAGTAACAGGAGTGTTGACCACATGTCACGGCTACAGAATGCTGCACCTGTGCTCTATTATAATGTAATACAGGTGCTATATGTTTAACATAGTCCAATAGAGCACCTGGCTTAGGAAGTACCCCAGGCTATCAAAGACAGTTATTGCACCATTGTCTATAAACATTGCTATCCAGTGTGTGCCTTTTTGATCCTGGGGGTCGGTGTTCCCCACAAGGTTGACGGGCCGCTCACCAGGTATATCCCTTGGAATGTTATCACACGAATACACTCCCCAGAATGTTTTCATAGCATGTTTGTCTTTGCGCAGGAAATGCATGATCTGGTAGGTATCCATTACATATCGTAAAATACCTGATGCTGGTTGGTGAGTCTATGACCGATCCAAATAGAGCCATAATAATAAGATTCACAGTGTTTGGTAAATTTGCAGCAATCCGTACATCCATGCACACATTACCATTTCTAATAAATGGCCGGATGATGCATTATCGGGTCTCAAATCAAAAGGCAACAATGTGTAACCCCCATTGTAGTCGTCATGAGGTATCACAAAGCCTTTATCACGCATGTGCTTGCCGCTGATGGAGACTAGACCCAGATACTCCCTCATCGTATTTCTGTGTTAAAAACTGGGACTGCAGGCTTTTGCCGGTATGACGACTCTGTCCTTAAAAAGAGCAGTGTAGTTAATGTTGTAATGTTTATAATTAGAGGATTGCTGCCGTAATCCCCTGAAAAAGCGGAGTTATCAACAAAACCAATAATAATGATTTTTCCAGGTAGTTGTCCCAAGAAAAAGTTATCCTGACTGGCGACACGACTGCCCGCTGGTACACTGAAGACTTTCAAGGATGTCCTCTCTACTGGGTATTTTATGTTAGATACTTGTAGAGCATCATCATGACCCCTTTTAACTTGGATCTTTACAAAAGACCCCTTTTACTCTGACCTGGTCCCCTTCGCATAAGGGTGTTTTCTTGATCTTCTCTGATAACCTTTCACAATAAAAGTTTCTCCATGCTGCTAATGGGTTTTCAGATGTTACAAAGTTTGGAGTTATTTTAACAGACCGGTAATAGCTGGCATTATATACATCTATAAAAAAAAGGTTAATATGTAAACAAAGCATTGTGTATTATATACTTTGAAATATGTCCAAAGTTTAGATTTCAAGGTTATATTAAAACATTCAACAACAGCGGCTTTAACCTCATCGTGTGTTATAAAATAATGCACACCATGTTGCTTTAGAAGGTTTTGGAGTGGTCTATTTAAAAACTCCTTAGCAGCATCAGTTTGTAATTTTACAGGTACACTCCCCTGCCTGAAGATATGCTTGAAAGCAGCTGTCACTCTTGAACCAGTCTTATCCCTGAAGACCTCGGCAAAAGCACATTTTGATAAATCATCTATTACCTTCAAGATGTATCGTGCACCATTGCTCTGCTTTTCAAAAGGTCTTATATCCACTAAATCAGCTTGCCACTGTTGGTCGACGGGGTGTTTATCATGTTGTAATTTTCGATAAAGAGCATCAACAACCCCATAACTCCCAATGCTGCTTTTATCATAAAAGCTTTTATGCATTCTTGAACGCGTGTTGTTATCCATTCAAGCACTACAAAAAAATAACCAGAGGCCAGACTGGTTGATGACATTTTATTTTTATAACAGATATTATACATGTAGGGTGTGATGCAGTGTTACCAGCTGTGTTCTTTTTTTTGCAGCATTATAAATCACGCTATACACGCCCACCCAGGCGCCACATCTGTAACTCTGCAGACACCAGATACTTGTAGAATCTAAAAGTTTAGATAGTTCTGGGGCTTGTAAAACATGACCTTTAATGCAGAAGTAACCTGCATACCGCTCATCCACAAGCTGCTGTAATACAGCTGTAGGGTTCAGGTATAAAGATCCCGCATCGTATTGGAATACATAACCATATTCATCCCCAGCCAGCAAACTGATGCTGGTACACAATTCACCTATACACATTGCACTTTTACAAATCCTCTTGCGTCGGGTGTAGGTATCCATAAATATTTGTGTGGGGCGTTTTCAGATATTCTCTCTTTCAGAATAACATATAACAGTTTTTCCACACATATACGTCCAGGCTTCAGGTCAAGTTCCACACGCATGGCTTGTCCTTCAGAAGCTCTACCCTAGAAACAAAAGTACCCATATAAGGAGCAGGCTTATTGTATTGTTCTCTTTAAAAAAGCTTCTGGTGCTTTGTGGGGGCCTCACAGGTAGCACCTACAATGTCACATCCAGGGTAACACATCCGCTAGGGCCTAAGTTTGGTTAACCACCACTACCGCACTTCCAGGATAGGCTTTCCGCTAGGGCAGGAGTTTTGGGTCACCCGCATGATGATACTTCCAGAGAGGGACTTCCACTAGAGTGGGACTTCTGGGCTAACGGGACAATCCCCCCTGTCAAGTTTAATAGCTGATGAAAGGTATCATCTTATACTACTAACATATGGTACACCAGAGGACTCACAACATGCAAAGGCAATGGAGGAGTCCAGTAGCTGAACCTGACCAGATAAAGAAGAATTTATTGAAAGACTTTTAAAAAGTGCCAAACAGCATACTTTGGCAATGGAATATGGCATGGGTGAAATCAATATTAGAAAATGTTTCGTATCTTCAAAGAGCTATTCAACCCAGATTCCATCAAATTCACTTACAGGCATCCAGATAGCACCATCATTATCTCAGTCTATTTTTTAACCCTCGGTTGTTAGTTCCAGAGACTGCTTTCTAAACAACCCTTAGGCGCTGCCATACCCTCCCATCCCACCACCACCACCAGTGAGTTCGAGTTTCACCACCTTCAGATTGATGGCTCTGGAAGTGTTTACCACACTGGCCTCAGAAATCAAGACTTCAAGTCATCCAAGTGGCCAATAGCCAGCATCATGCAGGAATAGGATCCCTCCAACCTTGGTCTCTGATATCACTTGTATAATGCCTGTAGCATCACTCTCAATGAGCATCTTCGCTGACCCAGTTAAACATGCCATTATCAATGCTTTTATGAAGAAACAGCAGCAGACCTAAATATCTTGACAAATTATTGCTGTATATCAATACTCCACCCCTGAAATAATGGAAAGTGAAGTAACAAGACAAATTTAAAACTATTTGGAAACAAACTACCTTCTTAACGATTTCCAGAGGTGTCTTTGGGGAGTTACTTTCATCGCCCAGGTACAAGCACTTGAATCAGTCTCTTTCGCAAAGTCTCTTGTAAATACTTCAGAATGCTTTGTCTAAGTTTTCCATCTGGTACAGCCTTTATTGGACATGTTGGTACATTGACTACAATTTCCAGAAGCTTCAGAGCCTCACCTGATGCCCCTTCTGTGCTGCTCAAGCAGCACTCTGTGCCGCACAACAGACTATGCCATCCCAGAGTGGTGTCCAGCTGCCATTACACTGACACTTTGGAACAACCACCCCCTGGGGCTCAGGCAAGACTTAACTGCGGAAATCTCGGGAACCTCATCTGTGGATGTATTTGACCCTTGTGGGTGACAGCCTATCCTCCCCACCCAGAGATCACTGACAATGGGAGTACCTCAAATATACCTCCTAATTAAACCTCCCTACAAGAGTATGCTCTTCAACATTCAGGTATTATTTGTGCTTCTCTCGCTCTCTGTCTCTCTCCCGCTCATTCTGTCTCTGTCTGTCTCTGTCTGTCTCTGCCCCATAGGTCACTCTAAAGAAAATGATCTGTGGTACCTTTTGCTGTGCGACCTCAAAGATCAAAGTCCTACCTAAACCAGCAGCTTCTCCTAAAAATAGAATGCAGAATTTCCTCCCATGCAGGCCCTCTCTGGCATGTAGTGGGTTGTCACTCACCGTTTCCCTGGAATTCATCTTACCTCAAATTCCCAAGCCTGAGCTCAGTGAGAATGTTCTGATTACTAAGCATTAATTTTTTTTTTTTTTTTTTTTTCTTTATTGTTATAGTTGATAAATCAACTTTTCAATAATACATTCATACAAAGAACATCAAAATTTTGATTTAACAATTAAAAAAGAAAAGAAAGCAAATACATATTCATTTCACTAACGAATTACCTAACCTCATCTTTTATCTAAAAGGTTACAAAGAAGAAACCACATGAGCATGCTAAAATAAACCATCACTTTGTTTCTCCAGCCAGTCCATTGACAGGATTTTTGAGTGGATAAAAATCAATTCATCTGTAAATACATTCAATGACCATCATTCGCCTCAGCACAATTATTCACATCTGTTAATTTCAGGGCCAGTAAAAAGTTAACTACTGCAATTCTTACTTTTGTTAACCTTGTGTTATATATATACCACCACAGTGATTCTTTTGTTATCAATTTGTAACCTTCAAAGTGTGGTTTAAAGAACCTAGTTCTTACTTCTACCAATAACGGACAGGTCACAACTAGATGATGTAATGTTTCCTTCATTTCATTGTTCTTACAAAATCTACAAAAATTCATTTTCTTAGGTATTAACTTCCTTTTCGCCAAGATTTCCCTAGTATGCCAAATGTTTAATCTGAATCTCAA
Source organism: Ambystoma mexicanum (assembly GCF_040938575.1). NCBI lineage: Eukaryota > Metazoa > Chordata > Amphibia > Caudata > Ambystomatidae > Ambystoma > Ambystoma mexicanum. The sequence goes on from NC_090933.1 coordinate 1,202,990,667, forward strand.
GAACATATTCCTATATTTGGATCCAGGGAATTTTAATAAATAAGTCTCAGTCATTCTTAACTTTTTTATCTCAACCTTGAATTCAGATCCATGTTTGCTGTTTACACATTTATCATAAGTATTACACCAATCCCATATCAGGATTTTCTTTTTGGCCTTCATTGGATTATTCATTAACATATCATCAGACACATCTGCATTTACTAAGAAATCTTGAACCTTGTCCCTCCATTTGGCCATATCCAAATGATTAGTTGTCATTATATATGTCGAAAGTATCTGCACAATCGAATTCACTTCCATTTTCAGTAAGCATTTGCGATATATGCAGCATAACTTCCACATATACATTGAGTAAAGTGAAGACAAACCCAACTCATAACGCACTAAACAGATTGAAACTGATTTTGGTAGTTTCAGAATTGCCTTCCAAAAAGCACCCTCCAATATGGACCAATAAGATTCATCTCTCCAAGATCTCGTTTCTGCGCCATATATCACTGTTGGGATAGCTTTCTGGCAGTAGAAAATGATTATTGGCTTCAAGGAAAACATTCCGTATTTATGATTCAAAAAGGAGGCCTGAGCAGTGGCGGTCTTCATTTTCCCTCGTATTTTATTATAATATGGAGTGTCAGATTCAAAAGCATTCATATTAAGTCCTAAGTACTTGTATTCGGTCACATTTTCAAGGCGTTGAGACTGCAAGTACCAGGACAAACATACCTCTTTTTTATTGCATCTCATGCCAATCTTCATGGTCTTTGATTTCGACAGGTTTACACTCAGTTCATTATTTTCCACATATTTACCCAACACATTTAGCAGTCCCTGCAACCCCCTCGCTGTTTTAGCTAGCAAAACTAAGTCGTCAGCATAGAACAGCCATGGGATTGCAGCTGTCATCAATCGTGGTGCATCTGAGACAACACTCCTAAATTCATCCGCCAGATCTGCTATATAGAAGTTAAACAGCGAGGAAGCCATTCGGCAACCTTGCTTCAACCCTCTATAAGTATGTATACAACGGGTTAAAGCACCATCCAATGTTATTCTGACCTGTATCGAAGTATCTGTATGAAATTCCTGAATCCAGAATTTCAAATGTTCAGGGCAGTTTTTATTGGTCAATTTCTGAAACAATAGCTGTCTGGATATCGAATCAAATGCGGTTTCCAGATCTATAAAGGCCATGTATAATTTTTGTTTTACCTGTAATTCATGTTTTTTAATGGCATGAATTACCTGTAAGTTAACCGCCGTTCCTAACCCTGGTCGAAAACCCGTCTGGAAGGGGTCATTAATTGCATATTCGTCCGTCCATTGGTTAAATTCATCCAATAAAAATCTGGCGAATAACTTCCCTGGTGCATCTAACAGAGCCACTGGTCTATAGTTCCTAGGGTCCGTCCTATCCCCCTTTTTATAGATGGGAACTATGATCGATTTTTTCCACGATTTCGGAAGAATTTTTGTATATATTATTTGGTCAAATAATACTCGCAAAATAGCGGCCCATGCCTGTGGATGTTCTCTAAGCATAGAATTGGAGAGTCCATCCGGGCCAATTGCTCTAGATGAGCTTAACTTCTTAATATAATATACAATGTTTTCTTCCGTGATTTTTAACTGAGTTTTTTCCTTAACAATTGGACCTGAAGGTCTGTTAGCCCATACAGCATTTGCATATAAGGATGAATAATAATCAGTCCATACCTCCTCTGGGACCGCATTTACTTGAACAATCGATTGAACAGGTACATATATATTTTTTATTAATCCCCAGATTAAAGCAGAATTTTTTGAAGCCAATGAATGTAACATAATTTTCGCATCTCTTAAAATCAAATGGGCTCTATATTCCTTAAGCCAGTTTTTATAAGAGTTTTTCAATTTATTAGTTGCTTTTTTCCATTCCAATGTGCTACATTCAGGCAGATTACGGATCTCCTTTTTTAGTCTGCTTTTTCTCAGTCGCACCTCGTTATCATTTTCATGCCGATGAGTTTTTTGGTTAATTAAACCTACTTGACCATTTTTTTGCTTGAACAAATGCAATATAGCTACATAGTTGCCATCTTGATATTCTACATTAGGCTCAAGAATGTCTTTTGGGTATGATATTGCCTTTAAAAGCTTTGACAGCATAGGGGAAGTCCATCTAAACCGGTTCCCTCTTGCAGACATCACCAAGGAATTTGTATACATTTGTTTTTGATTCTCACATTCATCATCACTAAACCACTCCCAGTCCAAAGCCAATATACTGTGATCACTCTGTGTAAGTTCAGATATATCCAATGCAGTTAGAAGATTAAACATTTGATTGTCTACGAATATATAATCAATTCGTGATTTTAACTTGCCCCTGTGCCATGTATGCTTTAGCGGGATGTCTCCATTAATGGCACCGTTCACCATATGCAAACCTCTGTCTCTCATCAACCCATTCCATTGTTTTGCTATAGCTGTTAATTTCGCCTGTTCGACCTCCATACAATTCATATTCAAATCACCGGCTACAACAATATGTTTTATCGACACATCTTTAGCTATCAAATCTAGACAGTGTCCCATATCCTTTAAAAATATATTTTCTTTTATATCCAAATGGTTCCAGTATAAATTTACACAAGCAATAACTTTAGTATTGCATGTGATCTTGACTAATTGAATATGCTTGTTTGGAGAGTACCACGGCGATAGCTTCCACCCAGTGCCCGTTTTTACTATCACCATTAAACCTCCCTTAGGCCTACCTCTGCTTTTGGTGGTTGCAGCTATCAGTTCTATTTGATGATTTTCCCAGGCTGGAGCAGATTCCAACCAAACTTCTTGCAGTAAGAGTATGTCATATAGCTCCAAGTGAGCTTTTGAAGAGGAAGTTAAATGTGCATTTCCTCGGGTGTTCCATGACGCCATTCTAACCACCTGTTTTGGTGTTTTATGTTCTAGCTATCAACTCTCCATCATTGCAGTTATGGCAGGAAAACTTACAGCACGAGGTCTTTCGGCATGTATGGTGGAATAAGAGATCGACATAGGATTTTGTTCCCATGATTTATTTCCATGTGTTCTGAAAATTTTTGGTTGATGTAACTCAATGTTTTGACTTTTCTCTGCCAAATTAATCAACATAAAACCCATGTGATAGATTTCCATTCGTTCTTGCCATATAGCCTCCTTTACCACATTCGAGGACATCCATATCTTTACCACTGATGTATCATATTCATGAATAAATTCAATTTGGGCCAAATCAGAGGACTTCACTCCTTGTAACCTTGTAACATTTCCAAAGATGTTTAACACTGATAATCTATTTACATCATACATCCCAAATTCCCCTCCTCTACATTGCATAATTAGACTTACATGTGTGTTTTCATTACAACTAGCTTTACCATTCGATCTATCATTCTTTTCGGTTTGTTTTTGGTTAAAGGTTTTCTTAACTTCATGGGTATTCAAGGTTAGAGTATTTTGCTGCAGCCTATTATCGAATTGTTTTGCTACAAATCCTCTACTTGCTTCTAAATTTTCTAAGGACTGTCTCTGGAATTCATTCTTTAAATTCGCTTGAGATAACTTTGGTCTCTCCTCATTTGCCTGTTTTGTTGTCACTACTGGTCTTATCATAAATTGTTTCAAGGATTTTTCGATTTCTTCTCTGCGCTCTTCCAGAGTCATATAGCTGCCTTGATTTGCAGAGTCCATTTCTACAGTTTCTTTTGTTTTTTCCACACCGTCTACTCCAGCCATAATTCTATTGACCGCTGCAGGTTCCATTTCTTCTTTTTTTTTAATTTCTTGTACCAAGGAATCTAACGGTGCATATTTTAGCTCTTTCTGATCTGTATCCGGGTTTACTATAGTTATAGAATTATCCATCACAGCTAGATTGGGTTCTTTGTTTTGCTCTTTTAATTTAGCCATGGCAACATATTTTCTCACTATAGCAGCACTTTTGTCCTGTACACGTTTATCCGGCAATGTTAGAAGCTTTATAAATTGTCTGGAATTTTTACTTTTTTGAACTTTTGCTATTTTTTGATTCTTATCTTTCTTGAGAATATTCGTTTTGGTCTTTTTGACACTTTTAGTGCTTTTAGTGCTTTGAGGTTGAGGACCCTGCACTGAAAATATATTGTAGACTGGGTTATTCATTCCCACAGCCTTTTGCTCAGCGTCATTTCTATTTGTCTTTTCCTGTTCATTATCCTTGTCTATTTCTGTTATTTCATTGCCCTTTTCCAGCAGAACTGAGCAACCATTCATTTGGTCTTCACATACTTTTCCTTTCATACTTTCAAGTACTACATGTGTTTCCCTGACCCGTTCTTTTCTCTCTGAAAGAAGGGTCGCTCGCACAATCAATTCTATTTGTTTTAGCAACTCTTCATTTTGATTAGAACCATCTTGTGCTGTAGTCGCCTTTACTGTCTCACTTACTTCATGTGTCAGTCTTGTTTCTACCAGTTCCTTGAGTAGGAAATTTTGATCTGTGAGTCGAGAGTCTAAGGATTCATAGAGTTTAGCTAACGCATATAAAGCTGTATTCATTGCCTGTAGTGTATTGCCTTCCCTCAGTGAATTATTCTGTTCATTGTCATTTTGTTCTATGGCTTTCACCCTAGATTGTCGCGGTGTAGGGTGTGTAAAAGATATAGACAGCACAGAAGACTCGTGCTGTGAGTCAGCAAACAAGACTGGTGATTGTGACAATTGCTCTCTTTCTTCCATATTTATTGATTGCAATTCCTGTATATTCACATTCATTTCCCTAGTTGTAGAAGCTTCATCTACACCCACATCACCTTGCTCATTCTTCCGTGCCTCACCTGTGTCATTCATCACATCATTGTGTTTGTAGTTTTCTATCAAACCGCCTACGTTTGTTCCATGTATCTGTACTGTAGCCACCATATCCTTTGTTGGAGTGACAGAAATCTTTTTTACAGGTATCACAAATTCTCCCAACAAATCTTTTTGTGAAAAGGCCATCATCAGGGAGTCAGAAGGGGAACATAAATCAATTGGAGGAGTCGACTCCTCTCCATCTACCGTTGATCCATCTCCCAGTGGTTTCTCAATTATATTAGGAATACCCATTCTAGAACTGGAAACGGCATTCAATTTCACGCTAGCTGGAGGACATTCGGGATAAAATTTCCTAATATCTACTGTGTTAGAAAGCAGTCTCGAGCGTGATACAATCTTTCGTGGTACACTAGGAATTTGTGCACCGCGTTTAGGCGTAATCATCACTAGATCAGTTTCAGTTGTTTTACCGACCAAATTAGCAACCAACGGCATACCTGTACGTAAAGTATACATTTTTCTTTTTTTTGTACGATCTCCTGACCGGTATCAATATCACTCTTCCCAAGGTGAGATTATGCCAATGGGAGACTAAAAAAATAAAATAAAAATAAATAAAAACAAATAAGTAAAATAAAATAGAATTTCAAATACAATCAATCACTTCATAAATAAAATCGCACTCCCCGCTCACCAGCTCCTCAGCTTAACAGCCGTAACAGCCCTTGCAATGCCCTTACACAAATGCGCGCGCGCGAATGCGCGTGCGCCAGTATTGATAAAGAGAATGCTGGGAGCTTGAGCTCAGAGGCGGAGCCAAAAGTCACTGCAAGATAAATAAACGTTTGTTTAAATCCACCACAACGTTTGTTTCAGTAGAAATGCACACAGTTCTTGCTTCTGGTGTCAACTTTAAGTGCAAGTACCGTGTTTAGCGCTCAGTGAAAAAACGTCTCAGCACGATCCACAATCCACGATCCACGATCCACAGGGAATCCAGCCGTAACAGCCCTTGCAATGCCCTTACACAAATGCGCGCGCGCGAATGCGCGTGCGCCAGTATTGATAAAGAGAATGCTGGGAGCTTGAGCTCAGAGGCGGAGCCAAAAGTCACGTGTTTAGCGCTCAGTGAAAAAACGTCTCAGCACGATCCACAATCCACGATCCACGATCCACAGGGAATCCAGCCGTAACAGCCCTTGCAATGCCCTTACACAAATGCGCGCATTAATCTGCATTCCTCCGTGTCTTCATCTTCCTCGTCACAGTATTTACTCACAAATGAATCAGCTTCTGACACAGTCTATAGCAAAAATATTTGTTTCCATTTTTTCTTTTTTTGCATTTGTACATACATATGTATGGACAAGTCAGGATCTCTGCTGATTCAAAGACTGCCGCAGCATAGCTGGCACTGCTGGTCTGGGGGATCTGGGCTCCGAGGCTCATGCACTAGATTAACATTGGCAGTGCCCATAAGGAGAGTGTTTGGTGGACGGCCTTAATGCTGCTAGAGGGTTAAGCCCTTGATTGCTGCTAAGGTCTCCCAGATGCGCCTAAAAAAACTCTCAACAATGATGTGGAGACCCTCAACTGAGTCGCTCCATGTGTCGGTGTTAGATGAGGCAGATTGTTGACCTAGTTGCAAAATCAAGAGCAGGCAATCTCAAAACCCTGCAAAGCCCAGCATGGGACTCAGTTTTAGAATCAACTGGGGACAGCCAATCAAGTCCCACCAAGACCTGGCCATAGAATTGGAGATAACAATCAGGAAGCTTGAGGAAGATCATTGATGATTTTAGTCACCCAATCCCAAAGGGAATGGATATTAAAGAAAACAATGGAAAATAGGATTTCATGAATAGCTTTCTGTCAGATGGCTGATCCCTTCAGAAGTAAGATCTGGGACGAGGTAGAGGCCCTTAGGACTATGATACCTCATCTGTAATAAGGAAACATACATATTTCCAATGTAAGCAAACCCGTAAGCCGCTTGACTTAGGTAGAGCGATGCGCAGCCAACCACCATCTCCAGAATCCCTTTAAACAAATCCGGCCTGCTCACATTCTAACAGTCTAAAGTCTGTTCTCGTTCTCTTTCGCTACTAGATTTGGTATCCCCAGAAATGCCAGTCTTCTACCCAAAGGGGGCACTCCTTCACCTCTGAGTTGTAAATACCTGTCCTCTGCACAGACACCGCTTCGGCCCTACTCGCTGTGCCAGTTTCCCACACTGGGAACAGTAGCACTTGCATGTGTGTAAGTGTGGCATGTTGAGTGGATAGCTAACCGGTCAAGCGCTCACCTTTAGATAGGGGCAACCTGCTATTCAAAGACTCAACCCTTCATCCTTCCCAGGCTGTTACATGGAGTGGCAAAAACGGATAGTGTTTAGAAGCAGAAGGAGGTAACAACAGAACAGGTATAAAAGGGGGCACAGTGGAGAGTGTGGTGCCTGTACCTTTAAGGGCAAACGTGCAGCGGATTGACGTAACTCCGCCGCGAGTGGGGGACAGTGAACACTGTATTGCGTGTGTTCTGTGTGCTGGGGGGGTCCTCACAGGGCCGGATGAGCATACCGGCAACCTTCGACAGAGGGGTATAGCTGTGCAGGGTGGCAGGGAAAGGGGCGTACAGCGTCTAGCGAGTCAAGTGGTGCAGGGGAGGGGTAGCGGGGGGAGGGGGAGAGGTGGGAGTGCGACGTGATGGATTATAAGTAGCTGTCTGAAATTACAGACAGGGACAGTCTCTTAGGGGACCATATATTATATTTCTGCATTCTATTTGACCGTGAATGTTAGCCTGCATGATGCCAAAGAGGGATTAGCAGCGGCATTGGCCGCCAGGCCTTTGGCTCAGCACAGCTGCAGTTCAGAACTGGGAGCATCTGGGGTGATGGGACTTTGGCTCTGCAGTCACACCTCGACACTTGCCTTTCCATTGTCAGGGCTCCAGCGTGCTGCAAATGAGGATGGCAGCTTGTGAAGCGGGAATTAGGTATAGGGGGAAAACGTGCGGCAGCTCGGTGGCCTTAGACATGAATCATCATCATCAAGGTCTCGCAGGCCTGCTGAGTCATTCGTCATCAGTTTAGGGCCTCTCGCTGCCTGCATTATCTTTACTCAAAAGGTGGATAATGGATGTCCCTGTAACTGCGAGGCTCTCTCCCTTTCCCTGCGAGTGAGGATTTCAATCTAGGGCTCAGTTTAGCAACGAGATTTTACACGAACATGAAACATGATATATAGCGCTTCATGCCAGGTTCCTTCCGCTTCTGAGCGTTGTAGAACAGGTGTTCTTGATATCGAATGGAATGCTTCTCAAAAGTTGAATGTTGTAATATTGGATGTACTGCAAAATTATCTTTCTTTGCCACTTACAGAAAAGGTGTTATCGATGCTGCCAATGTTTATCCACTTTGTGAGGATGAAAGACTGGGTCACCTTTTCTGGGATTTTAAATGTATTTTGCAAATGACACCGAATCTGCCAGCAACAGGCGCCCTCACCTCTGAGCTATCTTGCCAGCACCTGTATGTACGTTTAAGCTAAAATCACAGACGAAATAAATGATTGCAATGCCTGCTTTATACGAGGACCAGCCTTTACCTGTCAAACAATTGAATTCCTTTTTTTTATGTGGCTAGGGATTATGTGATTTAATTGCTGTCCCTGCGAATTCACCAATACAAGTACTACAGTGCGGTAAAAAACAGCAGTAATGTGGCGGTAATCTGTTACCGCTGTTTTACCACAACGCTGTAGTAAAGGGTTGGTGGTGAGGTGGAGGATTTTCCTCCATCAGAAAGTTGGAGGGAAATTGTCCTAATCCGCAGAATTATCACTGGCGGAAATTCTGCCAAAATCCCTATGGACTACAAAAAATGCGGATTTACACCGCCTGCCACTTCTAATCTGGCAGTAAATCCACAGACCCAAGTGGTGGTAACAGTAATTCCATTTAGTGGTATTCCAGAGGATTTACAGCCAGAATACCACCAAACTTGTAATGAGGCCCACAGTGTCTGGGAACGTTGAGCCAGAGTACACTATGATGAGCCTGTGAATCTGGCTCCGCCTCTCAGCCACATGATACCCAAGTGGTGGTTAATCATGAGATTCATGTCCAGGGACACTCGGAATAGAAATAGGCCCTGCACCGCCGAGCTACAAATTGTGACTTTTCATGGATATCTGTTTGAGTAGCACCTGGTGTGCATTTTGAGGATAGGGTGATCAGACGTCCCAGTTTTGCCGGGATAGTCCAGAAATGAGGCCCTCTGTCCCCCATCCCAGGGGCGGTTTTAATTTAAAAACCACGCCCCGGTTTTTGGGAGCGGAGGCTCCCTGTTCCGGTAAATGTCCGAATAATTAACATTTTACATTGCGTCCATCTGACATCCTAGCTGGGCTTGAACCCACAACCTTTCACATATCCACCATACCACATTACCAGTTTGAGCCACTCAGAATGGCTGGGAATCAAATAGGAAAGCGTGTAATATTAATCAGAGCAAAAGCTCCTTAGCTATTGGCATGCTTACGTTAAAAATAAAAATCGCAGCGTTTGTTTTCAGGATGGAAGTTCAGTCCTGTAAATATTGTGTGCACATACAGGAAGAAGGGGGACAGGAGGTTCTGCCGTTGTAGCCCTTCCTTTACGTTTGTGGCCATCCCGTTTTTATATTTATTTTGGATCCATACTGTCCCAAGATTGCCTTGGGTACGGGTATGAGTTGTGGGAGGTACACTTTTTTATGCTGGTCTCAGTGAATTGAATAGTCAAGTTTTCAGTCGTTTTCTGACGGTTGGGTGATCGTGTGCCACACCAGTCTTTCAGTCTTTGGGTGTTTTGAGCTTTCAAGCACTTTTAGGATTTGAGGCAGTAGCACATTTCTTTTTAAAATAACAATTTCTTATATAAATGTTGCTTTCTTCATAGCACTGTAAATACAACCTTTTTATGTGTAATTATTCATATTGTTTGTATTACTCAATTGAAGTTGGTACTTATTCATTTAAGAATCTTGGAAAGATGAAAGGCTGAGTTGGGGTTGCCGATATTCCAACCTTCGGGCTGCAGCGAGTACTTAACCGACTGAGTTGTCTTCCGGGAATGGCATTTTGTGGTACTGGTTAAAGTTGCACAATAACTACTTTTTAATGTGATACAGAAGAAGTGCTTCAGAGCTGGTCTTCATTCCCTTGAACACTCACATTTATGAACAATCCTTGTATGCATGTTATGGTCAGCTTGGAATTATCTTATAGACTTTTTACATTTGGTTATTTTTCTTATTTCTGCAAATCTTTCGACCAAAGACAAGATTTCTGAGCCTGTCTTTGGGGACCAATTTAATTTAAACAATAAAATGTACTGTCAGGACAACTTATGTTTCCACTTAACATGTAAAAGTTGGTATCCAGTGATTATATCGAGAAAAAAACTGAATAGAAACAATACTGAGAAAATAACGAAAAATAAATATAATGGGGTGGGGTATGGGATCATAAATTATGGGTGGTGGTGTCACCTCTATGCACATTTAATCCTTTCCAATATACAGTGCAAAACAAGTGTGAAACCAGAAAAACATTTCTTTACACCTTAGTTTTCCACTATGTGTTGAAAAAGGGGCAAATGTCTCCCGCAGTTAGTGATTGTGAGAGGCATTTACAGTCGATACCTACGGAATCTGCCTTCACTAGCTGTAAACTCGTGCAAGTTCCATACACATACCTTGGTTTAACTCCATCTCGAAAATGTATGCTCCCGGTAAACCATGTGGTGTTTTGGGTGCTGAGCAAGCTAGTCCATCCAGGGCCCGTACTCCACCCCAAATCAAGATGAAAATCTCACATATACGCCTGTCTTAACACCTTGTGTTCCAACCTAGGGGACTTGCAAAATAACCTCATTTCAGCCTGATTTTACGACATCTATAAACCGAAACTATTGCATTAGAGTAGAGATGGGGAAAAATGGCATATGATGACGGACAAACAGCCTTTAGGCATTATTTGGGTATTTGTCCAACCATCAACTGCCCATGGCCATGCAAATCCATATGACCATTCCCACCTAGTTCCTGCCCTTGCCCACCCAAAATACCTGCCCACGGGAACTCTTTCAACTTGTTTTAATCAAGTGTTACCACCAAACTTTACAATCTAAGTGCCTGCCAGTGTTTTCTCAACGCAATCTTCTGAGAGTTAATGACTTAATTGGAGTTGTAAATCCAGCTACTGGTGTATTAAAAACGTCAAACATGTATGACTTCAGCTGCTCGATTTAAAAGCACTATGCATATCTTTCACTGAAGGTCTGTCCAAAACAAGCATTAGCAAAGCCAACAGTTTGGTACCTGCATAAGTATCAGACGTTTGCCAGGCACTGCTATTAGATGTCCAGGAACTTGCACAATTTTAAACACCTGCTACATCAATGGCCGGTTAATACCACTATAGCTGTGCCTGGCGATCGCCTTTCCCATGCCTAGACAGAAGCCCAAACATTTGCATTGCAAATGCTTGTTTTTTTAACCGGGTGGAGTGAAGGACAATGATAGGGAATGTCTTCTTTCTCCAAACTCCTGGGTGCTGGTTTGTTAGAAACAATTGCATGCAACTTTCAGACATGTATTTGGTTTTCCTATTCAGTGGCTATGGCATAAATCTTTTAACATGGATTGTCAGCTATTTCGCTTTCTCGTATATTATCAACTAGCTGTCTCCGGCCACGCGTTGCTGTGGCTCAGTCGGGTTAAATGGAAAAGAAAAGAGAAAGCGCACATTTCTAATATGTTTAATTTTACAATGCTTGTGGGTATACAATATTTGTTGTTGTTCCATTGTCTGTGCAGATATGCTGACTGTAGAACACGCAACATATAATTGTCCATGTGAGAAGTAATCCGTGTCTAGATCTAAACCGCACATATCTAACGATTGTCCTTGAGCTTTGTTGATGGTGATTGGCATGAATTGAGCTGTTACGATTTCTGCGCTGAACGACATCATTTGGAAGCATGAGTTGTATTTCCTGATGTTAGATAGGAAATGCTGTGATTCGGCGGTATATCCGGCAAGCAAAGTTTTTAATGGCTCTGGCGGTTCTCCAAGTTGAGGAAGTTTAATCTTCTCGGCGGTGCAACACATTCCTTTCATTCCTCCATTAAATTTCAGAGCCTTGCAATAAGAACACACTTCAGTCATGGTGCTGATGAGAACATGCCGGCTCAAACTATAATCATCAGCTGGGTTGTACCGGAATGCACAGCAATTGTAATCGCGTGATTGCTGAGCACGGAGTCGTGTTTGACGCTGATCTGCTGTTTCATATTGACGTCTTTCAGCCACTCTCAGCCTGTCGCGTTAATTCTGTTGAGAACGAAGCAGATCTGAAGCTGCTTTTACGTCCAACAGATGGCGCTGTTTTTCAGAAAAAGCATGTTTTTACCTGTCACAGGTGTGACATCTATGTATAGTACTATTTAAAAACACGCGCCTATTCGAATGCAATGTTGTGTCAAAATTTCAAAGCAATAAGTGAAGAACTTTCGGAGATTAAGATTTTGAACAAACGAACATTTACATTTTTATTTATATAGATAGATGGAAATGGCATACTTTGTTTGTTGAGCTTTATGATGTTTTCTCCAGATTTAGGGCCTCATCACGAGTTGGGCGGTATCCCGACTGGGATATTGCCCAACTGTATTTGCGTTACTGGCCACCCGTCCGGCGGTATTATCACCAGATCATGAGTTGTGCGGTAAACGTAATTCCCCATACCGCATTGGGTCCATTGGACCCAATGGGGAATTTTCGGTGCAATTACCCCTGGCGGTATTACCGCACAGTCATTGCGCCAGAAATCAGCATTTTTTTGCCATGTTTACCCCCAGCTGTGAGCTGGGGGTAAACAAGCAATATTCATGTTTGTGCGGACCCTTAAATGCGGCGGTAATAGCGTTACTACCACATTTAAGGGCAACTGCTCAACTCGTGATGAGGCCCTTAGTCTTCTTCCTGCTGCAAATTTGCAAGCAAAATATCTTCTTATGCCCGTGTATGTGTGTGTTGGACGCAGCTGACAGTGATCTGACCTTTACAGTGTGGTGTATTTTTATTTATGTTTGTAGTCATTTGAAGAACAGGGCTTTTCATTTCAACTAGAAACGACTGAGAATAATACACTTACATGTTGCAGAGGCATTCCCCAAAGGGTGCCCGTACAACAGCACAAAGATGAGAACAAATGGTTGTCCAATTTATGAGGCTGTGAACAAAGTGGGACATAGACCAGAGATAAAACAAAACAAACAAAAAATATAAGAAACAGGTGACTTACAAAGGTAAGATTAACTAGGTGGGGCAAGTGATTTGCACTAAAGTGGAGTGCTGTACAAATATCAAAATTACATCATTTTGCAACACTGGAGAGGTGGGGTCAGGTAGTGCAGTTTGGGAGATGTTGGGAGGCGATCCCTCTTTGACAAGAAGTTGGAGTTTAAGCCGAGCGATGAAGAGCTTCATAGTCTTGCTTGCTTTGATTGTGATGGGCACTGGGTGCCAATGGAGTGGGGCAAGTAGGGAGAAAGAATGGAAGTGAGAGGAGAAACAGGGCTATTCCACAGTGAGGCTGAATGCACAGGAGGAATGGAGGGAACAAGATGACGAATAGACAGAGATACAGTCAGATAGATACTGAGGAGCAGGACCATCGGTATCTTTCAGGACTAGGAGAAACAAGGTAAAAGGGCAGCGGTTGTGCATGCAGAGCCAATGGTATCCAGCGAAAATGTAGCCAACAAAAATGTAGTCAGTGAAAAAGGTGTGGTGAAAATACCACGGCAGTGAAAAAGTGCCAAGCAAAAAGAATTTTAGTGGCCTTGTGATTGCCTGCTTTAGCGTAAGGATAGGGGTTGGGGTAAGAAAAGGGGTTAGAGAAAAGAAGCTGTAGTTTGGTGAGTCGTTAGTGTAGATTAAGTGGTGTCAGGGTTAGTGTTAGGAGTAGTGGTTATTGTAAGGCTCGGGCTAAGAGAGTAATGGTTTGTATAAGTGTAAAAGAAAGGGATAAGGAGGTTGGAGAGGGCTGGTGACGTTGGCGTAGGATTGCAGTAAGGATAAACCTAGTTATTAGGGTAAAGTAAGCAGTAGGGTAAGTGGTAGAGTTGCAATTGTGTATTTAAAAATATATTTTTCGTCAACCTTATTACTGGTATCGTTTTCACATGTTGCATTTGCTTGTATTGAATGACTAATTTTAAAACGACTTTTTGCTGATTACATTTTCACATGACTACATTTTCCTGGGGACATTTTCACATAGAACTGAGCCAACCAGCTTGATATCAGTAGGTAGAAATGGGGGGGATCTGGTTAGGTTGTAGAGAGAGCAGAGAGCAACATTGGGAATGTTGGGCCTCATTCCAAGTCGGTCGGTTCAGTAGAAAAAGTTCTGGTATTCGTGAATACCAGCACTTTACCTGACCACCTGACTACAGGTTTGCCAGTGGGGCATTTCAGCCGGACACCCTACTGTCAAAAAAAGCCCTCATTAATGGCACCGGTATAGCCAGTGCCTGTAATGAGGGTAAATCCCCTAATGGATTCCTATGGGACTCTGCAAAAGGTGAGAAACTCCATCCCTCCGGTATTTGTTATCCGGCGGCAATGCCGCTTGACCAAATGCCGGAAATAGTAAAAATATTTGCTGGTATCCTGGCGGGTTCACCGCCAGGGCCCCGGCAAGGTTGGATTGAGGCCCATTGTCTGGAAGGAGTAGAGAAGAAGGACAAGGAGTAGACCTGAGCGGTTTATAGTGAAAGGGTTGAATACATTGTTTCAAAATGCAATAGTTTTGAAACCATAGGACCGGCAAAAATAATTTGAATGCACGTTTCTTTTTTTTTTCTTTTTTTTGGGGGCGTCCGACCCTAAACCCCTGTTTTTTGGGGAAAAACCAGTATTTGTTCCTATACGAAAGCCAAAAAAAAAATACATTTTAAAAAAGGCATTCTAATTATTTTTTTCCGATCCTTTTGTTTCGAAACTATTGCATTTCGAAAAAATGTATTCGAAACTTTGACTGGACACCGACCTGAGAAGTAGTCAAGATTGATGAACACCGGTGAGGAGATTAGAGCTTTTGTATATTAGTCAGTAAGAAATTGATGCATTTTCTCAATATTGAGAAGGTTAATACAAGCCGCGGCACCAGTGTTAGTGATGAATTGTTGCAGTCAGTTGTTGCTACCACAGAGGACCTGGAGGATGCGAGGCTTGGTAGAGGGAGCAAGAAGATAAGTTGGGAAGGAGATAGACAAAAGGAATGGTATTGCAAGCCAGGAGCAATATGACTTCTGTTTTTAGAAAAGTTCAACACAAGGCAGCTGAGAGCCATCCAGTGACGGATGGCAGTGAGACGGATGAAAATCCATTCTGAGAGGGCTGTGGTGAATGAGGGAAGGAAGATAAAGATTTGAGTATTGTCAGCAAAGTGCAAATGAAATGTCAAGATAAGTCTTCCTATGCCAGAGGTAAAAAGGGTGAAGAGCAGAGGCCCGATTGCTGATCCTTGGGGATACAGAGAAGGATGAGATCAGTGGTTTGCGAGTTGCACGAGATCAGGGAGAGTGAAGAATGGAGAGGGGTGGTTCTTAGTTTTTAAAGCAGCTGAGAGGTCCAAAAGAATGAATATAGAAGAGAATTGCAGCAGTGAGCACCATAGAGAAAGTTGTAGACATGCGTGAATGCAGTCTTGGTGGAGTGTTTACTACTGAATACCGATTGAAGTGGTTCTCCAAGGTGATTATTCTCAAGCTACTTAGTGATCTAGTTGAAGACGACCGGCCCAATTATCTGTCAATAATGGGGTAGTAGAAAGACTGGGAAATATTTTGTTGGGGTCTTTGAGTTAAGAGAAAGTTTCTTCAAAAAGGGTAGGACATTTTCATCAGATTAAAAGGAGGAAGGGAAGAGTCCAGCAGACAGAGAGGGAGATGTTTAAAAGCTCATAGAGAGTAGGGAAGTGAAACTAAGACTGACCATTTGATGAGCAAATGGGTACGGAAATTAGGGTGGCAATGAAAAGAATGGGAGCTAATTCAGTAGCAAAGATAGGTTAGACATAGTCATGATTAGGGTAGGGGAGAGGTGATTGACAGAACAAGGGTGAGGGAAAAAGAGAGAAAGGCTGTCTGAGTCTCACACATTGTAGAGATTATAAAAGAATAGTAGTCAGCAAAGTCATTAGCAGCTGAAAGGTGGAGACAATGGATATTGGTTTTGGAGGTTTGTGCAAATCTTGGAGGGTAGATGAACGTTGGCAGGGGTGATTGCAAAGGGGAGAGATTACATTTGTGAAGTAGTAGAATGTAACAGTCTAGGGTAAAGGGGAGGGCAGCTTGGAATAGGGAGGTGGTCCTGTGATTAGCACCAGCATAGAGGGTCATGCCTCTTGTTTGTTTTGAGGGTCTGGATCTCAGAGGCGATCTAGAGCTGAGGGCAGTGATGGGCATGTGTGACTGTGCATGCAAGATACTGTTGATCAAATAAAGCCATACCTTCATAGTGAAAGTCAGAGAAAATGCGGTCAATGCAAAAGGTATTAATAGGGGAAAGAGACAGGAGAGAGGTCAATACATCATTAGCGTATGGGGCAGGAGAGTCCTGCTTGCTCTTAGTCATTGAAGATGGGAGAAGAGAAGTAGAGGAATTAAATTGTTAAAGTGAACAATGGAGTAATCTGAGGAAGACTGGTCAACTGAGAAGTCAGATGAGGAGAACGAAATAGATACAAAAAGAAAAAGTCAAGGGAGTTACCAACAGAGTGGATAGGTTGACTGTGTAGGGTGTTTAGGGAGTGGTCACATAGGATGAAGTTCAGTTCTAGATGGTTGGCTGAGGAGGGATTGGGAAGGTTAATGTCCCTCAGCATGACTTTGGGGATATCAGTGGAGAAGAACAAGTTACTTTCTTACCTGGTAACGTTCTTTCGATGGGATGGTCCGACGACGTATTCCATATCTATGACATGTAATCACCACAGCTGTGCTGCTTCGGAAACTTTTTTCGGCGTCTGCGTCCTGAGTCAATGACGTCGATGCGCCGTCGTCGAGGGCCTCCTCCGACGTCCGACGTCATCCGATGTGATAAGTAGGATGCACGACGCCCGTAGCCTCAGTTGTAGTTTTTTCCCCCAGAACGTGTGACACTAGTCAACTGCCAGTCAGACACAAAGCCTTGCGGAACGTAAGCTGTAATCGCAAAAGAAATTCTGCAGCGGGGAAGGCAGGGCGGGAGCGATATGGAATACGTCGTCGGACCATCCCATCGAAAGAACGTTACCAGGTAAGAAAGTAACTTGTTCTTCGAGGGGATTGGGTCCTCCGATGTATTCCATACCTATGACAGACTCCCAAAGCAGTACCAGAGCAAGGAGGAGGGAAAGAATTTAGAATCAAAATTTAGAATAGCCAATCAAATAGCAGAGCAAAGGACTGCCTTGCCAAAGGCCAGATCCTGTGCTCGGATGGAATCGAGGGAATAGTGACGTACAAATGTATGTACTGAAGCCCAGGTGGCTGCATCACAGATGTTGCGAATAGGAACACCCCTCTGCAGGGCAGTAGACGCAGCCATACCCCTGGTAGAATGGGCCCGCAAGCCAGCCGGTGGGTCCTTACCCGCCAAGCGGTAGCACTCCGAGATGGCCAAAATAATCCAGCGAGACAAAGTCTGTTTCGTCACAGCTTGCCCCAAACGCTTTCCAGCGTAACCAATAAAGAGTTGATCGTCCACTCTGACCCGGGACATGCGTGAAACATAAAAGCTTAAAGCTCTCCTAGGATCAAGCCTATGGAGCCTCTCCTCTTCCTTACCAGGATGCGGAGGAGGATAGAATGCCGGAAGAACAACCTTCTGGGCCAAATGAAATTCCGTCACTACCTTCGGAAGAAAAGAAGGACGAACTCTAAGGACAACCCTGTCCTTGTGAAATACAGTGAAGGGTGGCTTAACTGAAAGTGGCTGTAACTCACTCACTCTGCGAGCGGAAGTAACCGCAACTAAAAACACAGTTTTCAGAGTTAACAGCCTCAAAGGGCAAGAATGTAAAGGCTCAAACGGAGCACCCATAAGAAACTTAAGAACAAGGTTTAAATCTCAACCGGGCACCAGGAAAGGTGACGGAGGAAACACATTAGTGAGCCCTTTCAGAAACTGTGAAATTAAAGGGATTTTAAAGTAAGAACACTCTTCAGACGAGCGCTTAAAGATGGACAGCGCCGCCAGGTAACCTTTAATGGTACCCACTTGCAAGCCCCTGTGGGCCAAAGAAAGTAAAAAGGACAGAACCATGGGGATGTCACATGCAAAAGGATCCACATTCTGAACTCTGCACCAGCCGCAGAATTTACGCCAACGGCAACGGTACAGAGACTTTGTTGCTGGCCTTCGGGCCGAAAGCAACACCTCCATCACGTCTTCAGGGAGGTCCCAATCCCTATACCTCAACCTTTCAGAAGCCAAGCGTGAAGGTTGAGGGATCTGACCTCTGGATGGAGAACCTGAACCCCCTCCAGTGAGAGCAGATTGTCTCGGTAGGGAAGACGACGCGGAGGGCAGATGGACAAGTCGAGAAGGTCCGGGTACCACGTCCTCCGAGCCCACGCCGGAGCAATGAGGATCAACCGGGAACCGAACTTCCGTAACCTCCGCAGCACTTGCGGGATGACGTGGACTGGAGGAAACGCGTACAGCAGCGGGAATGACCACTCCACCACGAACGCGTCTCCTAAGGCTCCTTTTGGAGGAAATTCCCGCGAGCAAAACCTTTCGCACTTCCGGTTGACACTGGAGGCGAAGGGATCCACTTGAGGGGTCCCCCAAAGGGCGAAGATCTCCAGGAGAATCTCCTGAGCCAACTCCCACTCGTGAGAGATCGTGCTCTGCCTGCTCAGAGCGTCCGCCGTCACGTTTTCGTCTCCGGCCAGATGAACTGCCGAGATCGAAACTTCCTGCTGGATGGCCAAGAACTGGAGCTGCATCGCCTCCCTGCACAGAGGAAGTGACCCTGCCCCCCCCTTTTTGTTGAGGTAGTGCATGGCCACTGTGTTGTCCGTCAGGATCAGGACACTCTTTCCTCGCACAGTCGGCAGAAAAGCCTTCAGGGCTAGCCTGACGGCCCTCAGCTCCAACAGATAGATATGGAGTCTGGACTCCGACGGAGACCAACGACCGCTGACTGTCAGCCCGTTGGCATGAGCTCCCCAACCTGTGAGGGATGCATCCGTCACGATCGTCACCTCCGGCCAGGGAAGCCAAAATGGAGCTCCCTTCATCAGGTTGCCTTCGACGGCCCACCACAGAAGGTCCCGGGCGACCGAGGGCGGCACCTGAACCGGGTCCGACATCCTGCCGGAGGACTGCGACCATTGCGTCTTGAGCGCCCACTGCAAAGATCTCATCCGCAGGCGAGCCTCTGGCACCAGAAGAATGCAGGATGCCATGAGGCCGAGCAACCTCAAGAACTCGAACGCTGGGAGCGTCTGGGCATGCTGAAACTTGTGCACCATCTGCTGAATGTGAAGAGCCCTCACCTGGGGAGGAAAACACTGCCCCAGGGAAGTGTCGAGCACTGCTCCGATGTACTGGATCCGCTGTGTTGGCGTCAAATGGGACTTCTTTAAATTGAGGGAGAAGCCCAGCCTGTGAAGGGAGTGGCAGGTGACAGACAGATGATCCAGGACTTGCTCGGGAGAGCTCCCCCTGATCAACCAATCGTCCAGGTAGGGGTAGACGTGAATCCCCCCTTGCCTGAGATGCGCTGCCACCACCACCATGAGCTTGGTGAAAACCCTTGGGGCGGAGGTCAATCCGAACGGCAGGACCCGAAACTGAAAGTGCGAGTCGCCAACCAGGTACTTCTTGTGCTTGGGATGGATCGGCACATGGAAGTAAGCATCCTTGAGGTCGAGTGACACCAACCAGTCCTGAAGCTGAAGGGCCTGGAGGACTTGAGAGAGAGTAACCATCTTGAACTTGTCCTTCCTGAGGAGTTTGTTCAAACCGCGCAAGTCCATGATGGGTCTCAATCCCCCGTCTTTCTTCGAAATCAAAAAATAAGGGGAATACCATCCCTTGTTCCTCTCCGCTACAGGCACCAGTTCTATGGCGCCTTTCTCAGCAGGGCTTGAATTTCCTGTGCAAGGAGCGGATCCGGACTCTGCAAAGAGAGGTTCCCCGGTGGATTGTCGCGAGGACTGTGCCGAAAGGGAAGACAGTAGCCGTGGGTTATGATCGCCAGAACCCACACATCTGAAGTAATGGCTTGCCACTCTACAAGATGCTGCGCCAGCCTTCCCCCAAACGGCGAACCATGGGACATGGCCTCATGACTGAATGGGAGCGGCTGCGGCGTTACCTGAGGGCAAAGAGGCAACTGCCCGAGCGGCCTTGGCACCACGGGTACCCTCGTCCACCTCTGGTACCCCTGCGTTGGCCTCTTTGACTGCCAGCTCCTCTCGCTTTACTGAAGGAGTAATAGCGAAAGGAACCACCCCTCCACTGCTGTCCCCTAGGACGAAAAGGCGGAGGTTGGCGAACTGCAGCGCCCAACGACTTCGCTGCAGCTTTTGAGGTCTGCAACCTCTCAAGGCTCTCGTCAGCCTTGCTGCCAAAAAGGTGTTCACCGTCAAAGGGCATGTTGAGGAGCCGGGACTGCACATCAGGAGCAAACCCCGACTTCCGCAACCAGGCAAACCTGCGTATTACGGTGCTCGCCGCCATGGACCTACTGACGCATTCAGCTAAGTCCAAACCCGACTGAACGGACTCACACATGGGATCCTTACCATCCTGGACCATAGCAAGGAAACCATCCCGTTCGTCGCCTTCGGGAATATGTTCAGCCGCTAATGCAACACAGTTCCACAGAGTGTGTGTGAAACGAGACAAGGCACAAATGGAGTTGGCCGCCTGAAGCGCCATACGACCAGAAGAAAACACTTTCTTCGCCCAGCCATCAAAACGTTTGTCGTCCCTATCAGGAGGGATGGTAGGGTACGACGCCTGCTTTGCCGGGGCCGTGGCCGCCTGCACCACCAAACTCTCCGGAGTGGGGTGCCTGGTCAAGTAGCAGGGGTCGCTACTGGCTGGACGGTATTTTCGCGACAAGGATCTGCCCACCGCCGGGAGACTCTCCGGAGCAGTCCAAGCCGCCGCCACCCTTCTCTGTAAAGCCATATGGAACGGCAGTACCGGATCAGTTGGGGGACCAACATCAAGGATGTCCGTCAGATCATCCTGCACAAACTCCCCTGGGGGAGCAGACCATCCCAAGTACTCAGAAACCCTAGCCATAAGGCGCCGGTACGAGGAATCGGCATGAGAGCCAGGCTCAGGCCTACAAAACTCCACCTCCGGAGAGGTGTCCAGTCCACTGGCATCATGCAGTGACTGTCTCAAATCGTCAAACTGACTATGGCCCGAGACAATTTCATCTGGAACCTGACTAGGAACCAGGCCATCAGAATCATCATCCGCCTCTGAAATATAGTCCAGGTGGCGAAAAGAAGGCACCCGAGAGTGCTTGCTCTTAACCAGAGCCTTCCTAGGGGGTTCTCCCGTGCCACGGGGTACCTCTGACACGAAAGGCGTCGATGGCGTCGAGCGAATCGGCGCCGGTGTCGAGAGAACCGGCATCGGCGCCGAGAGGATCGGCGTCGAGGAAATCGGCGTCAACGTCAGATGCAGCGCCTCCAGCATCGGCGGCGTCGACACAGCCCTCGAAGCCGGAGCCCCGAGCGTGTCCCTCGACGACCTGAGCGTCGACGGCTTCGACGACTTCCTCTGAGCCGGAGCCTCGAGAAAGCCTGTCGACGCCCTCGACGCCTCAGACGTCGATGTCTTCCTCAAAGACCTCACAGGTGCATGCAGTCTCGAACGCGTCGAGGACCGGGACCTGGAACGGGTACGTCGAGAACGAGTCTCCTTGTCCGAACGGGACCTCTCCGTGACTCGTGCCAACCACTCTTGCGAGCGGTGTCTCTCGACCTCTCACGACCGACCCCACTCGGGGGCGCGGACGGCTTAGTACCCTGCTACTCAAGAATCGCCAGCATTTTCTTCCCAAAGGAAGCCCATTCCTCCGGCGTCGCACGGCTGGTGGGGTAAGCGACGTGCCGGGCAGAGTCCTCCGAAGAGGACCTGGAAGACGACCGGTGTCGGCGCATCCGAGAATGCCTCAAAGAGGCTGAGGAGTGGCGAGACCAACCCCTAGAAGGAGACCCACAAGACTTCCGACGATGACGCGGAGAGTCACCCCTCGAATCATCCGTCGAAAGCCCCGCAGACTTCGACTTCCTGGGCTTGGACACCCGACCTACCGACAACTTCTTCTTACGTTCCCGTAAGGCTTTGGACGTAAGCGACTGGCAGTCGATACAGTCATCCGTGTCGTGGGCTTCCCCGAGGCACCAGAGGCAGGCGTCGTGCGAGTCCGTCACCGACATCTTGGACCCACACTCCCCGCACTTCTTGAAACCTGGACGCGGGGTCGAAGACGAAGTAGAAGACATCTTCACACAAAGGATTTTCACAAAACGAACAGGTTTGAAGAACCGAGAAGAACAGAACTCCAAAGAGTCAAGGCGTTAACCGAGATTCACGAAGCAACACGTTCGCGGAAAAAACGGAACTGAGGCTACGGGCGTCGTGCGTCCTACTTATCACATCGGATGACGTTGGACGTCGGAGGAGGCCCTCGACGACGGCGCATCGACGTCATCGACGCAGGACGCCGAAAAAAGTTTCCGAAGCAGCACAGCTGTGGTGATTACATGTCATAGATATGGAATACGTCGGAGGACCCAATCCCCTCGAAGGTATGATCAGGGAAGAAGGAGTTGAGAGGAGAAAGGAGTTGACAGAGCGACAGAATAGTGAGAGGAGCACTAGGAAGCAGTTTAATAGTGGCATGATCAAAGATGACAATGGGCCTCATTACGAGGTTGGAGGTAGCCTTGCCGGTTTTTCTGGCAAGGCTATCTCCATACTGGCATTAAAATCCAGCACCCGCGAATGGGCAATTACCAGGTTATTCTGGCCACGCCAGACCCGGTAATTGCCCTTTTGCGGGTAGCGGTATATCCCCATTCCCATTTCAGCCCCATAGGGCTCAATGGGAATGGGGATGCCTGTAGCACTGGCACCGTTCGTAACGACGCCTGTGCTACAGGCATGCAGTGCTCGCGGGTGCCTTTCATTCCACCAGGGCACACCTGGCGGAATGAAAGGCACCCACGAGTACAACTCGGAGTTTGCCGGTCTGGTAACAATGGTACCGGCAAGCATACCGGTACCGTTGTTACCAGACCGGCAACCTCGTAATGAGGCCCAATGTCATGTCAGAGGAGAGTAGTGGAGCACTGGAGAGGGCCTTATTAATTAATAATGAACTACCACTCCACCACCCTTGCCAAAAGGTGGAGGAGAGAGAATGTAGCAGTCAGTATGGAAGACTGATCAGGTAGCAGGGTCATGTGATGTTTGCAAGAGCAGGAATTGAAAGTTGATGGTGATAAGAGCCAAATTGGTTAGGAATCCTTGTGCATTTCAGATGCCAGGTGAAATAATGATAGGAGGTGAGGCAGAGGAGCAGGTGCTGTGCAGTAGGTGAGGGGTAGATGAGGATGGAGATCCTGGCAGAATGGGAGCATTGGGTTTGACACTCTTCCTTGCAGAATTAAAAAACATAAAAACATATACCATTAAAATCTTTTATCCACATATTAACCTGTTCCGCAACCATTAGTCTTTTTTCAAGCTCCTAAAGTTAATAGGGGCATTTACCAATTGCTCCTTCCAAATTGATTGATAGGGAACCACCTCCATCAACAATTCAAATATTACAGAAGACCAAATCCTGTGATGACATAACCAAAATGTTTGCGTACATGTGTCATGCTAGGCATGAAAAAGGCAAGACACACCTACCTTTTCCACCTCTGCAATTCATTCGGGCAGGAGAAAGAACGTCAAAGGAATATTTCTTCATTTCCTTGTTGGAATCTATTTCCCTTTTATTGCAGATTAAAATGGTGATTCTGTCTGCAAGAACTTAATTTCTCTACAATAAAAGTGAAAAATATATACGTTCAATTTAATAAAAAATAGAACAATTTGTTCTATAAAGTAGATTGATGTACCTTGCACAGAGCTTATTCATGTAGTACAAGCACCCAATGATGGCCCGCGCATGTCTCTCTGTCTAGACCAGACCACTCACAAAATAATAGTGGGAACTTCAAATTATCCAATTTATACAAAAGCCATGTTACTGTTTTTATTATGGCTAAACATCTTCTGTGAGAATAATACCTCACGTAATGGGAAACCTGAAGTTTCAAATTCCCCAAATCCAACAAGAAATTTGAAAAGTTTCACTCAAATAGCGGCCAACTTGGTGTCTGCGTTAAAATCTTAGAAATGCTCAGAGCGGCTAAGCGTCTTCCATGACAGTAATATATCAAATGTGTTTCCAAAAAAGGGAAACCTGTCATTTCAAATTGAGTTTCCTAAATACTAGCAACCGTGTATTTCATGCAGCCTGGGTTTTCACTTACCTTAATTCCGTGTATTGCTCACCTTGAAGAAAGAACTCAACATCAGCATCAGGAATGCTGTTGCTGCATTACCTCAACTTTTAAATCAATATCAGAGAGCCATCAAAATCAAAAAAGCACTAAAGGAAACCAAGTCCTCAATATAATACATTACCAAGACAAGCGCCATTTTACCATAGACACTTGGAACAGCCTACAATTTGTGATGTCAGACATACATATATGCTAATTAAATAGGTATATTAAATAGCGTGAATGTTTTTGCTGCTAATTGGACTCCTCCCATGAAAGCGAACAGGAATGTGAAATGCTACTCATTAATAAAACATATAACCACACAGATATACTCATGGTTTCTGTCACATTACCAGATAAAGCAAGCATTATTAATAGCGTGGATGTTTTCGCTGCTAGTTTGACTGTTCCCACAGTATCAATCACAGATGTGAGATGCTGCTCATTAAAAATGTAAACACAGAGTTTATCTTGTGGTTACTCCACCAATGCTAAATGGAGCAAGCAATATTCAATTGCACATTTGCCTGTAGTTTGCCAACTCATATTGAATAAAGCACCAATATGCTGATGTTGTGCCACCTAACCAATCAGCCCAAATTCCAGAATGCTTATAATGATGTCTAAATGTTACCGGAAGACATACGATATTTCTCTCTTTCAAACCTATGAGTGCAGAAAGAGAAAAAAAAATATGAAAAATATATATCTCAAACTATTCAACCTGGATCTATGAACACAGAAGATGGAATAAGATATCTCAAAATTACAAATGATGGATGTATTTCTCATACAAACTGATTCCATGGCTCCTGATTGTTGAGGCCATTGATATAGCTATGGGTTTGGTACATCCCCCGCTGTTCTTGCTGAGAAGGTTTTGTAGCTGTGGAATACCCATCTCTACCACAAACCTTTTCTATAGCCCACCATTTAAAGCCCCCGGGCCATGTTTTTGTAATAAATGCCATTGGCTCGAAATGGCCTTTCTGAATTCATTGTGGTGTGTATTGTATGTTACAGCAAATACCAATCAAGAGTTCTTCTTATTGCCTCTACCGTCTTTACTTGAGAGGTTTTCCCTTAGCTGATTTTTTCCTTGCTTTATAGATGATCTTAATAATCTGGTAGGGTAACCTCTTTTAGACAATCGATCCTATATCTGATTCAATTGGGTGATATAGAGCCTCATTACGAGTCCGGCGGTAACCAAGCCGGAAAAACTGGCAGGTTACCACCGGACTCGTATTACCATTCCGCCTCCGTGACCCGGTAATTCTAGAGGCGGAATTTGGTAAATCCCCATTCCCATGGAGTCCGTAGGACTCCATGGGAATGGGGAAGTGGAAACACCAGCACCATGCTGTAATGGTGCCGGTGTTTCCACGTCCGCCTGCAGGCGGGTGGTGTTAAACCCGACAGGTCAGACCTGGCGGGAGTGACACCTCCCACCTGCAGAACTCGAGATCAGTAGGTCCGGAAACAACGGTGGCGGCGGGTTTACCGCCACCGTTATTTCTGGACCGGCTGACTCGTAGTGAGGCTCATAGTCTTCTAACCGGGTACACTTCCTTCTCACCCTTAAAAGTTGACCATACTGTAAATTATTCCTAAGAGCCTGAGAATGGAACTATCATATCTCAGTATAGTGTTCCTATCTATACCCTTGCAGAATAAATCAACGATCAAGGAGCCCTTTTTGTCCCTGATTAGTAGATTTTAAAAGGCTATTTGTCTTGTATTAGAACGCATGGCACATCTTATTTTACTAATTAATTAATTGATCCACTCAAGAAAAAGATGATAGTCACCCTTTGTGCTATCACAAATGATAATTATGTTATCTATGTAACGTTTATAAAATTGCAATGCTCTTTTGAAAGTATTATTGCCGTCCGGAATAAACAATTGCTCGAACTTCGACGTATATAGGGTGGCAAAATTGGGGCAAATACCGCCCCATCGCGGCCCCCTTTTATCTGCATATAATATGCGTTTTTAAAGCAAAAGATGTTTTCTTTCAAGGCTCCCTTCCAAAGGCTCAACCATATATTCACTATGTACCTGAAGAAGCCCTTTCCATTGATCTAAACAATCCTTTATAATATTCAATTATTTCCTGTGGAGTAAAGTGATTCTACATCTAATGTTATGAGGGCATCGGTACTGGAATCAAAAGCTAGTCCCTCTATTTGATTAATCACATCTGTTTTATCTGCCAGGTAAGTACCAGATGTAGCTATCAATAGTTTTTGAAAAACATCTAAGAAATGCCCAATGGGTTCCAGTATGGAGCCACATAAGGATACTATGGGCCCACCAGGTGGATTTAGGGGGTCCTTATGCATTATAGGTAATATATAAAACAGGGGAGTTCTGACGCTGATGGGGTTCAGGAAATCACACCTTTTTTTGGTTCAAAAAGCCTGCCTCTAAACCTTTATTAGAGATAGACGCAATTTCTTTTTGCATTCCACCTGTGAGATCACCACTCAATTTTAGGTAGAAGTCACTATTATTTAATTGCCCTAATACTTCTACATTATATTTGGCTGCATCCCACACTACTATTTCTCCTCCCGTATCTTCCTCTTTTATGACGATGGACACATCATTGTATAGATGTAGAAGATGGTCCCATTCTGCCTTATTGAAATTAAAACTAGAATTGTGTTTGTAATCCATACTTTCACAGATCACAAATTAAATTCCCTAAGGACATCCTTCTCAAATATAGCCGTCTCTTTGGAAATCCTATTGATGGAAGGAAGTGAACCCTTATGGTCCTTTTAATTAATGTAACACATCGTACAATGGATGGGATGGAGAATAACTCTCACACCAAATAAGAAGACTGACTCAGAAAGTTGGCAAAAGGTATTTGTTTTATTCTCAATTATCTAAAACAAGGAGTTACAATGGACATCTACAGACGTCGCACAGCAAAGTCTCAAAGCATTTAATAAACAACAGTACTTTTAAAACAATAGCAAAGTCATACGTGACATCATACTACGTGGCAAGCTAAGAAAACCTACGTGGGATGGTGATAGGACTAAAGGGAGTATCTACGTATACTTTCATCAAGGGATTGGATTGTGATTGGGTATTTATAATCAGTTGGGGAACATATGCCCTCCCTTAGTGAAAGTCATCTTCAACAGTTATTAGAAACACAACACTTCATTGGCTCGCAAACTATAAGGCTGTTCGTTATATGGCCTTCTACAATTGGTTGGTACACTTGTACCCTTCTGAAAAATGTGATTTTCTTGCAGCACGTAAGCTGGTACCCCAGGTGCTAGTGGGTGGACCTGACCGTATCTTCCCTCCCGATTAACCCAACATCTCTCATCACTCATGCCGTCTGCCAGTCAGATTGTTTTTGAACTTGGCCTTGTAGTCGCTTTTCTTCCTTGGGAATACAAGGGAGTGTGAGCATGTTCTTATGAATGTTCCGGTCTGCATGCCCACTTCTATTTCCATCCTGGAATCCCATGACAGGAGACCGTGAAGCAGCCCATTTCATAGCATTTAATTGTCTCAAATAAAGAACATTGACACTCATGATGTTCTCTCTTTGCAACTTAAGAAGGGATGCTTTGGCGTCTCACGGTCACTCTTCTTCAAGGACTGATAACCAGTTTTGGCTGCCTTTAGCCTTTGACATCAGGCCAAACAGCCTTCTTTTGGTCCATCTTCAAGCCTCTGCTTATTTCTTTGCTGCGACACACATGCAGCTATCAATCCTCCTTTCTCCACGGGTTGAGTTTACTAAAACTGTGACATCGAATGTCCAGAGTCAATGTACATATATATATATATATATATTTTTTTTGACCGCACCGCCTGTAGTCTATTCACTACGTATAGCCAGCCTTCACGATTACTTAGACTACTTGCGTTTCGGCTTCTGTAAAATTATAAAATGGCTTGTATTTTCTGCAGTGCTTCTTTAGGTGTGCATTCTTCATTCCACACATGGAAGTCTTCACAATTCTTTACTTCGTCATCAGATTCTATAAGGTCTAGACATTCTCATCTTTGGTTATCCTTCTCAGTGCATCACACTCATTTCTTGTGGCATCACCAGCCTCTTCTTTTCACATCTTTACACTTCTTATTGGGTTTCCCTCAGAAGACCGTCATCTCTTCGAGGATCATATAGGGTTTTCTCAGTGGATACCTTGTCTTAAAGGCTTTTCGTGAAATCGGCACTATCACTGGCGTTGCGCATGTCGCAATGTCCGGTTCCCAACATATAGACAAAATAGGGGCGGGACTTCCTGCAGAGGAATTCAGCTGCTCCTCTACATTCTCCCCTCTGTTTGTTTTATCGACCACTCCTTCACAGGTCTCCAAATCTTGGCATTCTTTCTTGAAAAAGTGCTTCTTTGGAGTACACATTTTCACCACTCCCTTCAGAGATCCTGCTGATTTTACATGTTCATCAACACTCTAGGTCACCTGGCTGCATTGTCCAATTGAATTACAGTAATCTATCGTCCCACGTACGTCCTGTGATTTCTTGGATGCAGGAACGCCGTTCCTTCAGGTGCTAATATGCTGGCCTCTAAATATTTTCTGATTTCTTCATCTGTCATCTCCTTGGATCCAAACCCTGACTCGACATCGATCATGATCTTCATTCCTACTGCCATCTTTGTTTTCTTCTTAGACTGTGTGATTATCATCCTGATCACACAGAATCTGAACATCCCCATCACCAGCATTGCACCTAGATTGACAATATTCACCATCCATTGTGCAAACCATGAGAAGATAGACGCAACCCAGCTGTCACCTGCAATATCTTCTGTCTCATCTTCCATTTGATCATGCAGCTTCGTGAGCAACGTTATGGCTTCTGTCAAGATCCCATTCTCATCATCATGAGAAGGTATAAATGTGCAACATGATGGCCCAATTTTGGTGCAAACACGTCCATCCATTGCTGTGATCATATCAAGGAGAAGGGACACACCACCACTATTAGATACATGTATCCACTACATAAATGCTGCATATCAACATAATCAATGTGTAAATGCTAAAAAGGAACATTTGGTCGAGGAATTACTCCTCTAATCATTTGCAGTGTATGCCCAGCTGTAAACCTTTGACATAAGATTTCTAACAGGTTTGGCACAAACAGTCTTCTGCAATCGGAGCAGCAAGATTTTCCCTAGTTACATGTGCAGTGTTGTGCAGCTGCTCAAGCGCTACCCTTAACAATGCTACTGGCATCAACGGCTTTCCAGTACTGCCCTCTGATCATAATGCTTTTGTGGGGATAAAGAACACCCCCTTCGCTTCCATAATTCCTGCTCTTCCTGTGGTGCACTGCCTTGAATTTCCATTAACTGAGCTCTTGCTAAATGATTAAATCCTTCATTCACTACCAACGTCATAACTACCTTTTCCTTAATGTCTGGAGTATCACAACTTGAAACATCTGAAGAATACCAACCCTTTTAGCCTCTGCATTTGCTGCGTCGTTCCAGCAAGAGATAAAGTCAGTTTGCTTAGTATACGCTGCACATTTAACTATCATTATGGCTACTGGAAGTCGCAGTGCCTTAATAAGACTGTCCAATAATGATGCATGCTGCACTAGAGTGCCGGCCACTCAGAGGTAGCCCCTCCTTTTCCAGCGTGTTAGTCCTGCGTGTATGGTTGACATCACATAGGCAGAGTCAATGTACACAGTCACTTCCTGCCCATCTTATTTCTTGAGCATGACAATAGACACTACCAATTCTGCTACTTGCACTGAAAAGTGAGAAGGTAGTCTTGCACTTGCTACTACTTCAAATTCGCCATTTGCTCCATTCCTCACTACAGCTGCGCCAGAAGGCCTCTCTCCACTTGTTTGATCAATTCTTGAAGAACCATCTGTAATGAGAATTTCCCCTCGTGACAATGTGTTCTCTTTTATGCGGGCTAATGCATCATAAAACTCTATATAAATTTGCACAGTCATGCACATTATCGCCCTCTGCCACTGGCTCAGCTACAAAGATGGCAGGGCTCACTATTTTACATCCGACAATTTTAATCGCTGGATTCAATATTATTACATCATATACAGAAGCTCTCTGAGATGTCAATGTACCCCTGGGTTTCTCCAAAATGGCAAATAACGTATGCTCTACAAAAAGCGTCATAGAACAACCCTCTACAATATTTTCTCCATTGCAAACCTGGCAGGTGCCAATGACTGTTTGCAAGGGAAATGCCCTTCCATGACCGGGTCTCAAATCCCACTGTAATAAGACAGAGATTTATACCCTAATTTAGTCCTTTGTGTGTGTCAGGGTGCAGGCCCTGGGGCTATGTTAAAGAGGCCTGCTGTGGGCCTCAGACAGAGACCAACAACAAACACAAAGAGAAAGAAACCCACAAAGAAAGGAATCCAGCCTTACAATAGGCTTTTATGTCCTTTCTGTAGGAAAAGGAGCCTGCAGACTACCTTTCTCAGCAACCACCAGGCCAGGAACTACAAAACTCCACCCATGTTGGGTGGGGCACGCGTGCGCATGTCCGTGAGAGCAAAAGCACGGGGCTTGTGCTCAGACGTCCACCCGAAGCAGACGTGTTCTCCGGAGCTCTGAGCAAGTGGAGCAGCACGAGGGGCAACACCCCAGACAACCTTCCTCCAGGACCCTTCTCTACGTAAGCTAAGTAAAGCCAGCATTGGGGAGCCCCAGCAAGCGCAGGGAAGCTGCATGCAACGTAGCAAGGCAGCGTTGAGGAGCAAACGCTCAGAAAGCTTAGAATGCAGCCAGGGGCACACGCAGAGGGCGTTGCCCACAATCTTGAGTCCCCCCTGCTCCAGAGAAGCTAAGTTGGATATGCTGCAGCATTGATAGCAACCAACCAATACTGCGCGGGGGGCATTCCAGGGCATTGCAACTCCTAGAGCAGTATATGTGTTTTGCATATATAATTAGCCACGCGTACTTCACTGAGAAGCCGCGACTGGCATTGGGCTGCCCGCAAAGAAGTCGCAACCAGCCACGTGTGGCAGACAACGCACCACGATACCTACACCACGTGTGGTAGTCAATATGGGGCACACCCATTACGGCGGAGCCACATGCAGCCATATTTATGCATGAACAGTGTTTAGTCAGTCACGGCTGCATGCAAACTAATACGGAGACAGCCGGAAGCGAGTGGGCTTGCATGGGGAGGTGTCACTAATCAGCTGCATGAGCATTGCTATGTGTGTGTGAAGAAACATGCGCAGTATAATAACTGACACTCTCTTTGCAGCATTGAACTGCTCCTGACACTGGACCTGAGAGTGCACAGGCAGGAGGCCAGCCCTCACTCCAGAGTTAAGTCTCTCTTTGGCTTTCAAGCCTGGTTGTGTTATGTGTATTAACTGTATGCAGGGCATGGTCTCAGACTGAGTGTGTATAACTGTTAATTGTCTTGCTTATCCTGTGTCCCCTTACATATCCACCTCTCTTCACCTTACCCTCTTTTCGGTTACCCTCAGTACCAGTTCTTGTCCAACCAATGATTCCATAACCCTCTTTCCCCGCCGGGGTCTCAGTGGCCTGTGTAAGCTTTGCCTTGCAGGTGCCCAGACCGCAGATGGGGTGGCTATTTCGTACCACTCCTGCGCCTGGAGACCGGAGCTGTGACAGTGTGAGCACCGCTGTCATAAATGTCCCAATTTGTATGTGAAAACAATAAAAACTCCTCAGCATAACTGGGAATTCCTAAACCAGGAGCTGTACAATTTCAATTCCTCAAATCCTTCCTACATTTCCTCAGTCCATTCTATGTTCTCTTTATTCACCAGTGCTTTCTTTAAAGCCTGCAAAAGGGGTCTTGTGTATTAACTATAGTCAAACACCCATGCTCTCACATAATTACATAATCCCAAAAACTGTTGTTTCTCCATGTACGGTTTTGTAGTTTGCATGATCGCTTCAGCCCTTTCAGGTGTTACCCTCTTTCCCTCATGTGAAATCAACTGGCCTGTATACAGCAACTCTTCTTGACACTACTGTAACTTTTCTTTGTCTACTTTGTTTCCCTTATCTGCTAGGATAGTCATTAACTGAATTGAGTCCTGTCTGCACCCATCGTCTGCTGTGCTACAAATCAAAATGTCATCTATGTACTGTATCACTGTGCTTTTCAAAACAATATTGCCGAGGTCCATGTCTAGGACTCTGTTAAAGATCAACAGGGACTCACAGTACCCCTGGGGCAAACAGGTATGTTTCAGATGGATTTGACGGAACATAAATGAAGTCAAGTCTTGTGAGTCTTTGGGCAATGGGATTGAGAAAAACGCATTCTTCAAACCAATCACCGTAAAATATTGAGCTTCCAACGGCATACTGCATAGTATCATTGCCAGATTAGAAACTAAAGGAAACTCTACCTCTACAATCTGGTTAATTGTTCTCATATCTTGTATAAATCTCCATGCCACCTCCCTTTGATTTCTTCACAGGATACACTGCGGTATTACATGATGATTCTGACGGTACCAGAATACCTTACTCAATTAGCGCTGAGATAGTCTAAAAAATGCCCTCATCTGCCTCTAGAGACAACGGATACTGGGCCTCATTACGACCCAGGCGGTAAGTTACCGCCTGGGCCGTGACTTTACCACCATGGCGTAAACTAAGTTTACGCCATGGTGGTTGGCGGATTTACCGCCCCATTCCAACCTTGGCGGGGCGGTAAATCCCCATTTTCCCATTTTCCCTTCCCCATTCCCCCATAGGGCATAATGGGAGTGGGGAAGGCGTTAATTACGCCACCGTAAATTACGGTGGCGTAATTAACATCAAGGTCCCTTAGCGCCATGGATTTTAACACCTGCTAAAAGCAGGTGTTAAAACCTCCATGGCGCTAAGGGACCTCGGAATCAGGCGGTAAGGGTCGGCGCTGTTTACACCGCTGTTTACGCCGCCGTAAAACCCTTACCGCCTGAGTCGTAATGAGGCCCACTGTCTTGCTCGAGGTAAAATCGCTCCTGGTTTCAGCTTTATTTTAACTTCTCCTACTCCCTTCAATAGGCCTACATCATAAGGGCCTGTAGTCCATAAAGCATTTGGCACTTTCTCCAAATCTTCATCAAGAAATGCTGGACGCTGCTGCATTATCGCCATACACTGTGGGATCTCCCTTTTTTCTATTCTGATCTAATATGTACTGCTCATAAAAAACACTACTTCATCATCTGATGGATCATCTCCAAACATGTCACCATCTGTGACGTCAGTATATATACACCCTTCCCCAACGGCAATCACCATTCTCCATGGCCTACCCTCATAATCTGTTCCTTCGAGCATTGCCATATCCCCTCGTACTATGGCTGCATCTAGCTCTAGGGGGATGGTCTGCACCCCCTTTTCGTCCATAGGTATCTGGGTCTAAATAAAAAATCATCAGGTATTCTCATAGTCTTTCCCACTAAGCCGGGTAGCCATGTTAACAGAATGCTCACCCCATAAAGGAAAAATCTGGTTCTATCGGTCTACCTCGCAGATCCATTTTCCCTGTGAATGGCAATACAAACTCACCGACATTCATATAGTGTATCCCAGGAGTGGAGCATACTACACCTTTGTCAGTAAAAGAAATCATCATTTTAAGTTTTGTTATTAAGTCTCTTCCCAAAATATTAACTGGTGTCTGTCGTGAATACAACAATGAAACAGACATGTCACACTCTCCTCTAGAGACTGCTAATTCATCAGTAAAAGGAATTCGACTCATAGCTTCAGAGAATCCTTGAGCATTCATGGCAATTCCTGACTTTGGATATTTTCCCTCTCGTATAAATGAACGTGTTGCACCAGTGTCTGCTAGAAACGAAAATGATTTACCTCCAATCATCACATTGACCCTTTGTGACTTTTGGCGGTCTGGTGTCACAGATAGTACTGAACACATCAAGTCACCCTGTGAGCGGTCCTATTGTGGATACATGCATACCCGTGTACTTGTGAAAGGATTCTCTCCTACCATGGTGACACCCCCTATTCTAGGTGTCAGTAATTGTCCTGTGTTTGTATTCTGCTGCCTCTGCATGGGGGCATGCTGCGACTGCCCTTGCAGTGGATTCAATGGTGGTTACTGTGGTTGCTGTGCCTGTTGCATTTGCAGTGCTTATGCCTAATACACTGTCTGATTTTAGGCGAATCCTTTCCTACCTTGTCAGCTATATTCTGGAGGATAAGCTGTCCCCCCACTTGAAAATTGGCAATTTTGTACATACCCTTGGCTCCCGCATGTACACGCAATGTGCCCTGTCAACAACACATTCTGATTTTGCGTGTTCTGAAACTATGAGTGTTTTGAAATCCACCCCTTCCTCTGTAGCTCATGCCTCTACCTCATGGTACAAACGTGAACCCATTTCCCCCTTGTTCCATTGGGTGTTGATTATTTGCCTCCGATGTACCCACTGTTTGCTGTACTCCTGATCCTTCTCCGCTTGTCAATACTGCCCCTATGGTATATTTTGACAATTTCTTTTGAACTAGCTTGGTTTCCTCAACTTTTCTAGCATCGTCTTTCTTATTGTTCTCCTGTAACAGCCGACAGTGATGCACTATCATCAAATTTATTTCAGCCCATGGCTTTGCTTCCATTCCCACTAGCTTCTTGAGTTGCCTCTGTACCTGCTCAGGCAAACCCTGACATAAAATGTGGTTAAATACTGCCACTGTTTTTCCCCATGGCTCGTGCGTTTCAAGAGTCCAGTGTTCCTGAATATAAGCAAGTGGATCCTCATCCTCTTTCATCTTTCATGTCATTATCGCATCCATGTCTGATACATCGGCATATTGCATTCTGAGAGATCTCCGGACATCTGCCCTACAATTATTAAATGGAGCTCCATCGTGCGATGTGTTTTGTGCCATGACCCTCGAGTAGCCTGCTCTTGACCAAATTACATCAGCTCTTTCCCTAAGAATGGCTGCTAGGAGACCCTTAATATCTCATATTGCTAAATTCTTTTCTCCTGTCATTTTTTCCAACTCATAAATCCATTTTCCCGTACAGGCCATTAAACTGGGAAGTTTGCACCTTAAATTATCCTTGTACATCTGTGGCCATGGAATATACTGTGGTCTTGCTCCCTCTTTTTCCAATAAGGTAAACTGTGTAAATCCTAATCCGCAATTGGCTCCCATCGTCTGCCTATCCATTGCAGGGACAATGGTTGCTGTATGCCTTCTTCTTGACAATGACCTTAACGGACTTACATATGGTGGTAATCAGTGGTCGAAGTGTAAGAAAAGAAGTAGTGGAACTATGTTCCCTGCTAGCCTGCCCCGCTCCTTACAAACCCCATTGCCCTGCCCCCTCCCACACACAATACAAACCCCCAGACACATGTGACTTCTGTTTAAGGGAATGTTCAGTGCAGTGCACTGAAGGTGCAAGCTTCAACTACTTCCTACACTGTTATTTTAAAACGAAACCGTTACAAACTGTTTCTTTTTAAAATAAAAGTATAGGAGCTGTAAAACTAAATTTAAAAAGGTAGAGGAGCACCGCTCCCAACCAGTCCCGCACACTTCGACCACTGGTGGTAATTCTCTCTTCTCGCTATACGATCGTCCTTTAGGACACTCTGGATATGTTTTAGGATCCGGCGTCCTTTCCTTAGGTTGCTCTAAATCAGACCATCTTACTTCCTTGTCTGCCTGCAGGTCTCCCTCAAAGATATATGCACCTCCTTCCTTTTCACTGAAGGATTCTCTCTCTTAGCCTGACATGTCTAGTTCCCAACTAGTATGGCTCTCATCCCCTTCACCCTCGTCTAAGGTCAGTTTACTTAAAGACAAAGCTCTAACTTCAAAACTGAATGGATTATTCTCTTTGCTTCGTGATTGGAAGACTAGGGTTTGACCTCCCTCCCCTCGGCTTCCCGATTTGCCACCTTCTCTTAAGTCCTGATAGGCTTTATCAGTTCTATCTCAGATACATCCTATATCGCAGTCCTCTTCTAGAGTTACTCTAGATAGCCCTGACGTTGCTCCCTGTCGCGGGAGGATCTCTTCTATTCTGCCCTATTGCTTTTCTGGACTCGGCTCCATTAATTAATTTTGAATGCGGTCAATATCGCGCTCCCACTCTCTCCTCTTTCATTCTAATTCTTTATCTACTTCTCTTCCCTTTTTTGCTTCCCATCTATCTCTTTCCTCTTTTGGTCTTATCTCGTCTCCTTACCCCTGCTTTTCTCTCTTCTTCTTCTCTTCATCTCTGTATTCTTTTGTCCCTTCATTTCTGCGCTTCCTCCTCTTCTCTCTTCCTTTCTTGCTTATCCGGTTCTTTCTATTGCTCTCTGTCTGTTATCATGCTTTCTTTGCTTCTCTTCCCTTTCTTCTTTCTTTTGTTGCTCCTCCTGAAACATCTGTTCTCGCTGCTCTCTGCTATTCCTTTCATACTGATCTTCTTTCATTTTTTTTCTCATTCCCTGTCTTTTCTGTCCTGTTTGTCTTGATCTTCCCTTTGCCTGACCCATCAATGCTCTTCCCATCTAGCTTAAGCAATATCTGTCCTCCCATCCATTCGTTCTGTACGAGCTCCTTCGTCAGCTGTATCCTTCTCTCCTTTCCATCTCTTGATCTCTTGTTCTATGTCTGTTGACTCATTAGATCAATCACTTTTCTCTTCCCTGTTTTGTAAGTCCTTAAGAATCTCCTCTTTTCTCTTAGTCTCCTCTGGACTATCGTCACTACTCTAAGCAGGTGGTTCGTATATCGGATTTCTGTACCCGTCACCCATTTCAGTTCCTTTAACGGATACAATCCTATGTCTTCTGTATTATTGCTTTTTACCTCAGACGAGGTAAAGGGAGCAGATGCTCGACACCATCCTCCTTACACTGATTAAGAATCCACTCCTCAGATGGCAGATCCTCTCTCTTCTTGGTACATTTTCCAAAGTGCTAAAATAGCTATCCTTTTCTCCAATTCCCTTCCTGTGTACGGAGCGTGCAAGTTTGTGGTCATGTGTTGCAATACTGCTTTTGACAATAATCCCCCTTGTGGCAATGGCATGAACATCTTATCTGCCATGCCTTTCACCCATTCAGCACTGTACTGCTTGAGCTTGGGCATGTGTTTTAGCAATGTCTTACATAAATGCATCAGAGGAGTAACATCTCCCATTTAGACAATTCTCAACTGATTGTTAGTATGAGAACAAATATGAGCGCGCTCCAACAATCGCCGCTCAAAACCTCTATTTTTTTAGTACCGACTCAGTCTATCTCTGAGGCGGTACCAACAGTGAACTTATCTCAATTTTCCTTGCACTATTGTCGCTCGTTACTTTTCTAAACTACTTGTTACGTTTCCTGTTACTTTCTAAACAACCCGTTACTTTTTAAACTACCACAATTCCATCCTCTCAGTTTGCCATTCCCCCTAGTCTATTCAGCATTCGTACCTTCAACTTGAGGCTTTCGATATCAACTACCCTCTCCAATCGACCACTTTCGCGTCCATCCGCTAAGCACCTGTGGAAACCAGGAGGGATTTCCTCAAACAGGGACCTGTCCCACCGGTCTCAATTTATCTTGCAAGAATTCTATATTGGCCGCTCTCCACAGGAAACCTCACAATCTTCCGGCTAAATGGTGAAGGATACCCGATTGACCGAAGTACTGGAGTCTACTGGTCGATGGGTCTTATTTCACAACCATCCGACATGCTACCTAGTGAACTCTTATGGTCCTTTACAATGGGTGGGATGGAGAATACCTCTCGCACCAAACAAGAAGACTGACTCTGGAAGTTGGCAAAAGGTCTATGTATTATTCTCAATTATCTAAAACAGGGAGTTACAATGGACGTCTACGGATGTCTCACAGCAAAGTCTCAACGCATTTCATAAAAAACAGTACTTTTATAGCAAAAACCCGTCATACGTGACATCATACGACGTGGCAAGCTAAGAAAACCTATGCGGGATGGTGATAGGACTAAAGGGAGTATTTAAGTATACTTTCTATAAGGAATTGGATTGTTATTGGGTCTCTATAGTCAGGTGGGAAACTTATGCCCTCCCTTATTGCAAGTCATCCTCAACAGTTATTAGAAACACAACACCTCATTGGCTCTCAAACTTTAAGGCTCTTCATTAGACAGCCCTCTACAATTGGTTGCCACATTTGTACCCTTCTGGAACATTTGATTCTCTAGCAGCACATAAACCGGTACCCCAGGTGCAAGTGGGTGGACCTGACCATATCTTCCCACCCAATTAACCCAACATCTCCCATCACTCATGCCGTCTGCCAGTCAGATGTCTTTGAACTTAGCCTTGTAGTCGCTTTTCGTCCCTGGGAATATAAGAGAGGGTGAGCATGTACTTATCAATGTTCAGGTCTGCATGCCCACTTCTATTTCCAACCTGGAACCACATGACAGGGGACGGTGAATTGGCCCATTTCATAGCATTTAATTGGCCCCAAATGATGCCGTACATATAGAATTAGTGATGCATGGTAAATTGTCCCATTTTTACACTGGCTGGCACTTTGGTCAAACCCAAAAGCTAGCCTAACGCACATGATTATTAAAACTTTGAGCGCAAGCTTTTCGTGGAGTAAAATACCATGGCTGAACTTTATTGCTAAGTGTGTACTAGAGTTGAATGCCCAGAGCCTGCAGTGTCTGCCTGTTCTTTTAACACCTGCTATAGTGAAAACATTCAAGCAGTTGTTTTCTTCCAATATCATGACTAATAGAGAAACATTAAGGCTCTAAGCAGAGTCAAATAGGAAACACCTGTTTATCTCTGGTCTAGAGGGTATTCAGACCTATCTTCTGCAAGCAATAAACTAATAAATCGATGGGCACTGATTAGGGCTCACTTTATGGTTGAGGGCGAGAACTAAAAGCTGCTTGAGTGTTGAGCAGACCAAGGCCTGCCCAGGGTGTAATTGGCCAGAAGATCTTCTAAATTGTTTTTTATTCTGCCCTGTTTATCATGATATTAGAAAGAGGACTATTGCACCACTGCTTAAAAACACTGGCTTTATCCAGTCCAGACCTGCATTGATATTTATATTACAAGCAGAAACCACCCCAGTGGCATGGGGCTGCCTAGAATTTCTGAAAAAAGCATGGTACCGGCGGAAGAAGTTGCTTGATGGTTGAAACTGAAACTGCACTTTATTTTAATTTTAATCTGAAGCATAATGTTCCTGTTTTTAATTGTTGTGACTATTGCTGTAATGTTGGTGTGTAATTGATATTTTTAATGATGGTTTATGGATTGTTTTTATCCGAATAAACTTTGATGATGATGATAACCAGTTGTGGCTGCCGCTAGAGTTTGACATCAGGTCAAACACCTTTCCTTTAGGCCATCTTCAAGCCTCGGCTTATATATTTGCTGCAACACACATACAGCTATCGATCCGCCTTTCGCCATGGGTTGAGCTTACTAAAATTTTGACATTGAATGTCCACAGTCTATGTAAATATATACATTTTGGCAGCACCTCCTGCAGTCTATTCACTATGTATAGTAAAAAAGAAAAGGTCAGGCGCACACTCTAGTTCCCAGTCTTTTTAATCCTCAAACTAGTAATAACAGGGTTTGATACCAGCAATGTTAAAAAATAACAGGGTTAAATCCCAAGTGCCACAAAATGTTCAAAAATAAATATACCACGGTTAAATCCCAACTGCCAGTTCAAATGCACAATAGATCTGTTCCTCCAAGTACTTTCGAGTCTCCAACTCTCTTCAGGGAGGCTGTGTTTATATTCAGCTGTTGCCAATTGCTAGTTTAATTACAGTCTCAAGGAATTCTGGTATTTGTAGTGATGCCACAATGTTTTATTCAGGAGACCAGGAACTAACTCCCCTCCAAACACACACAGCTTACCCAAAATTGGGGGAGGGGGAAAAACCATGATTATGGCTCTTCAAAGTGAGGGCATGATAACCCCCGGTGCTGCTGCCTCCAGGACCCGGGCTTCCTGCAACATTAAGTAAAAAAGAAAAGGTCAGGCGCGCACTCTAGTTCCCAGTCTTTTTAATCCTGAAACTAGAAATAACAGGGTTTGATCCCAGCAATGTTAAAAAATAACAGGGTTAAATCCCAACTGCCACAAAATGTTCAAAAAGAAATATACCAGGGTTAAATCCCAACTGCCAGTTCAAATGCACAATAGTTCTGCTCCTCCAAGTACTTTCGAGTCTCTATGTATATCCATCCTTCACGATTACTTAGACTACTTGCGTTACGGAACCTGTAGAGTTATAAAATGGCTTGCATTTTCTGCAGTGCTTCTTTACACGTGCACTCTTCATTGCGCACAGTCTTCATAATTCTTTACTGCGTCATCAGGTTCTATAAGGTCTATGCATTCTCATCTTTGGTTATCCTTCTTAGTACATCACATTCATTTCTTGTGATGTCGCCAGCCTCTCCTTTTCACATCTTTACACTTCTTCGGGGGTCTCCCTCAGAAGACTGTCATCTCTTCGAGGATACGTCATATAGGGTTTTCTCAGTGAATACCTTGTCTCAAAGGCTTTTCGTGAAATTGGCTCTATCACTGCTATTGCACATGTCGCAATGTCCGGTTACCAACATATAGGCAAAATAGGGGCGGAATTTCCTGCAGGGGCATTCAGCTGCTCCTCTACAGAGTAAATGCAGATTTTGGTCTAAAGGGAGTAATACCCTCATTCCTGATATCATTGTTATCCAAACCTGAAAAAACCTTGTAACCTTATCTTCCTGAAAAATTGACGAAGTTCTATTTACGCATCCATTTTATTGGGATTTTTAATTGGAATAAAAGAAAAGCCTTTTTCCAAAATGCTGAGATCTATTTTAGATAATATTCTATCTGAAATATTATATACTGCTGTAGGTCTTTCTAATGTTTGATATGATATGATAAGACATTTATAACATGCTTGTACACAAGTGTTTCTAAGAGCGACAAGACAAGGAGGCGGAAACAAAGGGAGGATAAAACAACAATCTTACTAGGCCTTGTGTCATTCAGGTCGCACAAGCGCAGGGAGGGGTGAGAGGAGAAGTGCAAAAAAATGGGGGATGGAGAATTGCAAAAGGAATGGGGGGGTGGAGAATTGCAGGTAACCGAGTGCAGTCATCGTGGGGTAAAGTGCCGGTAATCAGAAGGTGCAGACAGCGGGTGGCTCATAAGTGTGGAGAGAAGGGACTGTAGTGTTACAGATATAGACCACAAGTGCTGGGGGACCAAATGGCATGGCGAGGTGCAACTGGACAGGCCGGGACCTGGGCCCAAATTCAGAGGGTGGCCAGGTGACCAGTGAATGGAACAGATGGTTCATCAGCAGGGGCGAGGAAGAGAGAAAGCAGAAGTGGAGACGAAGGTCTTGAGGTGCTTCCAGAACTGTAGATGGTTTTGCTCAAGTTTGAGAGAGGCAGGGATGCTCTTACCGAGAGAGGCCCCAGCCGAAGAAAGAGATCTGCCCCCAACGCTCTGCTTCGAAAAGGCGGCTGATCCTGAGAGAGTTGGAGGTGGATGAGCGGAGAGCTCGGGAAGGGAGATACTTAGGAAGAGAGAGTTTGAGGTAGTGTGGACCCAGGCCCCAGAAAGCCTGATGGACAATGCAGAGGGTCTTGAACTTGATCCTTGCCGCCACTGGGAGACAATGAAGAGATTTCAGAGCTGGGGAGATACGATCCCTGGGCTTGAGGCCAAGGACAAGTCTTGCAGTCCTGTTCGGGATAAGTTGTATAGGACAGAGAGTAGAGGCAGAAAGATTTAGAAAGAGGCTGTTGCAGTAGTCCAGCCTTGAGAGGACCTGAACCCTGGAGACAGTGAGTTTCTGTGGGAAAGTACGGAATGGAAGAATACCCCTGAGGAGCTGCAGCTGATAGTTTGACTTCTTAGAGACATCAGAAATGTGAGGAGAGAAGGAGAGGGTGGGGTCGAAGATGACCCCAAGGTTCTTAGCCTCACAAGTAGGAGAAGGAAGAGGACCCAGAGTGGGCAGCCATACAGAGAGAGGAAAGGAGGGAGCTGGTGTTCTCATGAGGAGGATCTCCATCTTACTGGCATTGAGGCAGAGATAATTAGTGGCATGCCACTCCTGAACTGCAGACAGTCAGGAATGAGAGAGGGAGTACAAGCGGCTGAGGGGAGCCTGAAAGAGAACTGGGTTTCATCCGTATAACACTGAAAGTTGGAGCAGAGAGTAGCTATGCGGTGGTCGAGAGGAGCCAGTTATTGGTTTAAAAGCCAGGGAGAGGGGTTAGACGCCTGGGGAACACCACAGGTAGAGAGAGGGATAGAAGAGAAGAAGGATCCCAGTTGGACCTGAGAGGTTCGCTCAGAGAGAAAGGAGGTCAGCCAGGCCAGGGCTTGATCAGTGATACCCAGGTTATCACGGAGGTGCTTGAGCAGGATGGCATGGTTGACCGTGTCAAAAGCAAAAGAAACATCAAGGAGAATGAGGAGAGACGGAAGGTTAGAGTCAAGGTTGGAGAGCCAGTCGTCACAGATGTTCAGGAGAGCAGTTTATATGCTTCTGGCCGCTCTGAAGCCAGACTGATGGTCATGGAGACAACCACCAGATTCAGTGTGAAAGTTCTGCTGGGAGAAGGCCAGATTTTCCAAGAGGTTGCCCATGAAAGAAATTGTAGAGATCAGGCGATAGTTAGCCGGAGATTAAGGAGCAGCAGAGGGCTTCTTAAGGAGGGGATGCACAAGGGAGTGCTTCAGGGGAAGAGGGAAGTTCCAGAGGCAAATGAGTGATTGTAGAAATCGAACAGGGCTGGAGTAAGGGTGTTGATGTGGTCCTTGATGGTTTTTGGAAAATAGTGAAGAACCTGTTCTGACAAACCCTTCATATATCAGACTTGTCCAGAAACATTGTCTGGGGTGAACAAGGGGAAGGATGAGAAGGTAGGAGGAGAGGAGGCCACAGGCAGGCCAGGCCTGGAGGAGGAGGAAGAGAGGGTGGACAGGATGGGCCTCATTCCGAGGTGGGCGCAAAGGGATACTGGGAACCATTAAGGACACCGGTGCCAGTAATCCCTTTGCGCCTTATTCCGAGGTCCCTTAGCGGGTCCCTTCCTTAACGCCTGGTTTTACCAGACGTTATGGACGGGGCCCGTTATGGGACTTCAGAGCTAATAACGGTACCACAATTTGCGGAGCCCTATGGGGGCTGAAATGGGAATGGGGAATGGCTTTTTCAATGGGGACTTACCGGTCCCGCAAAGGTCGGACTAC
Source organism: Ambystoma mexicanum (assembly GCF_040938575.1). Classification (NCBI taxonomy): domain Eukaryota; kingdom Metazoa; phylum Chordata; class Amphibia; order Caudata; family Ambystomatidae; genus Ambystoma; species Ambystoma mexicanum. The sequence continues at coordinate 1,203,034,388 of NC_090933.1, forward strand.
ACCGGTAAGTCCCCATTGAACGAGGGCGGACGTGGTACCCGGTATTGGAGGTAGTCATGGCGCTAATAGCGCCATGACTACCTCCAACCTCGGAATGAGGCCCAATGTCCTAGGTTTTTGTAAGTCCTCCTCCTTGTCTCGAAAAACCTGGGTATCGGTGGAGGTCCCTGCTTTGGAGGAGGAAAAGGGAGATCCTGTGGTTGGTAATTCTGAGGAGGGTACCTGTGGATAATTAGGAGGCACACAATTCTGATGTTGATAATTGTGTTGTGTATACTCACCGCTTCTTCTGCCTCTACTATTACCTCTACCCCAAGGTCTTCTATTTTGTCAATTAGCTCTAACCCCTCTATGACTGGCAAGCTCTCATCAGAGGATGTGGCTGAAATCTTGGATTACTATAATCATTCCAATAAATCGGTCCCATGTAATCTGAACTGGGATAGGGATACACATCTGCATGTCCTTTTTATGCTTCTCCACTTTTTTGGTAGTGGGACTTTTAACAAATTCACTTACCTGTTTTTCAATTAATTACAGTTTTTCTTTTGCATTTTTAATAGTATTATCTGTTGAAAATACCAACCCAACTCTTTCTATTTCGTCTCCCATCTTTCGCCTCATCTTTTGTGCAGCATTGTGAATGCTTTTATGGAATATTTGTGTCCATTTGTTTTGTTTGTTTTATCCGCATTTATATAGCGCACAACAGTCCAAGGACATTGGGCCTCATTCCGAGTACGGCGCTAACCAATGGCGCTATTAACGCCTTGGTTGGCGCCGTACCCGGACCGGCAGAGCCTTGGTGGATGGCGGAATTACCGCCCCATTCCAAGGTTGGCGGGGCGGTAATTACTCATTCACCAAGGCTCTTCCCCATTCCCAAATGAACCCCCATAGGGCTCAATGGGAATGGGGAAGATGCAAATAACGGTGACGGTTCATTACGGTCACCGTTATTGGCTTGGAGGCCCCTTTGCGCCCTCGACTTTAACACCTGCTCAAAGCAGGCGTTAAGGGCGAGGGCGCAAAGGGAACTCGGAGTATGGCGGTAAGGGATCACCGCCACCGGTCTCGTTACCGGTGGCCGCTATCCCTTACCGCCATACTCGGAATGAGGCCCATTGTGGCACTTGTTACAGTACAATGCTTAGTTACTGAGTCATGAATCATACATATGTTACATAATGAACAGTTTGAGCAGGGATACAATATATATACAAGTTTATAGTATAGTTATATTACATTTGTGTTTATATTACAATATACATGACAGGGTTAGGGTAGGAAATTGTGTTACTCGTTGAGGAAGGTGGCCTTGAGGTTGTTGCGGAAGACAGATGGAAGTTTCAGCTCTAAGGGTGGCAGAGAGTGAGTTCCAAAGTTTTGGTGCAATATATGAGAAGCCTAGACCTCCAGCTGTGGCTCTCTTGATGCGTGGTATGTGTAGCTGTTTGGTGTACTGAGCTCTGGTGGAGCGAGTGGAAGTGGTTCTTGATATAGCTTCGTATATGTAGGTGGGGGCGGTGTTGTTAATGCATCTGTGTGTTATGGTAAGGATTTTCAGAGTGATACGGTCTTTGACCTGTAGCCACCGTGCTTCAAGTCTGGCATGGGATATATGTTTTCTTCTAGGGATGCTCAACACGGCTCTTAGGGCATTGTTTTGTGTGGTTTGCAGTCTATGAATGTTTTTGGCGGAGGTGCCAGCTAAGAGAGCGTTACAATAATCGAGTTTAGCGCCTATAGTTGCTCTAGCCATGGCCAAGCGGTTGGCCGTGGATAAGTAGGGTTTGATGGCGTTGATGAGTTTGATGCTGAGCGCTGATGCAGAGGCTATGGCACTGACTTGTCTGTTCATTGATAGATTAGCGTAAATGTGAACACCTTGTGTCTTGACGGAGGGTGATACTGGGATGGTCGAGTTGTCTATGTTGAAGTTGGCGTATTGGGGGCTAAGCTTCGTTATTGTGTTTTTTTGGCGAAGGATGACTGTCTCAGTCTTCTCTCCGTTCAGACAGAGGCCATTGTATACAAGTTGTAGCCTTGTTTTGTATAGGTTTTAATATATTATGGTGAAATAAATTATAAATCAAAATAATTTTCACACATTTGCCTGGATGGATCCATTGTCTTGCTCTAAGCTCTAAAATTGAAATTTAAACTCGAGGGACACCATCACTGTTAGAAGGTATTATTGTTTTCCCCCATTTTCTGTGATGAAAGGGGAGTGCCCACACATAGTTTGGAGTACTGTGCTTTCTTAGCATGAAGCAATTAGAAACTGAGGCCTCATTAGCAGAGCCCTCTTTCTGAGAGAGAATAACCAGCATCATTTTACAAATTAAAAATAAAAAACGCTTGGGGTTTCACGGCTAATCTGGAGTCATTTCCTCACAAGCAGGCGCACTATAATGCAAGTATTTACAAGAAAATAGTCTGCCAATGAATACAAGTAACGTTAAGTAGCATAGCAATGAGAAAAATAAAAACGTGCATACCGACATGTATCCAACTGCCCACCATACACCACTTACTGCCACCCTACGAAACAATTTCAGTTCTTTAATTACAGTAATTACAGCAAAACTGCACACACCTGCCATTAAGTGTTGACAGGAACATGCACCACTAATACGCTTTCAGCTGATATTAACAACACGTAGAAATGGAATCCAGAGTTCTGCACTCCATCTCATGGAGATGTCAAACATGGCTCACTGAGTATAGTACACTTAGTGGTGACCCAGCGTTAATTGACAAGACAGACTCAGTGATGGACAAGACAGACTCAGTAATGGACAAGACAGACTCAGTGCTATACTACTAGCAGTGACATCACTGTTCAGCAAATAGCAGCAAATACCGCTCGTGCACACTTTGAGGACATGACTACTGCTCTGCAGGAGTACAGGGATGAGTAGTGGGTAAACGGCCTACGCAGCCCCACACTTCTACTAAACCATCATTGATTGCAGACATAGGGCCTCATTACGACCCAGGGGGTGAGTTACCGCCTGGGCCGTGACTTTACCACCATGGCGTAAACTACGTTTACGCCATGGTGGTTGGCGGATTTACCGCCCCATTCCAACCTTGGCGGGGCGGTAAATCCCCATTTTCCCATTTACCCTTCCCCATTCCCATTTTGCCCCATAGGGCATAATGGGAGTGGGGAAGGCGTTAATTACGCCACCGTAAATTACGGTGGCGTAATTAACTCCATGGTCCCTTAGCGCCATGGATTTTAACACCTGCTAAAAGCAGGTGTTAAAACCTCCATGGCGCTAAGGGACCTCGTACTCAGGCGGTAAGGGTCGGCGCTGTTTACGCCGCCGTAAAACCCTTACCGCCTGAGTCGTAATGAGGCCCATAAAGTTGAAACAGGCATAGTCTGAAAGGTATTCCTCCTTTGCCTTGTGTCACAGCGACGGCCAAGTGCTGGCTATATCTTTAGGTTGGGTGTGCGCTGATAACAGTAGCAACCCAAACAGCAATAATGCAAACATTCCAAAATAAAATAATGTCCAATCAAGGTTCTTATAAATTAGAGACTATTAATTAAAACATAGAAATGCAAATAATTAAACTAAAACGGCAAGCAAAAACCCACCTTTCTAAAGAAACAGAAAAACCAAGCTGTTATATAATAGCACTTTGGGTAGAGGGGATGCTCTTGCACGTAAATGGCACAATGTCAATGTTCAAGGTGGCTTGTAAGAAAAAGGTAGACAAAGCACCCTTATAGTCACTATGGTATAAAATATTTATCAGGGGTACAGGTCCTCTTCACAGTACCGTATTTCTTTGCAATGGATGCTTGAAAGCGTTAAGCCAGGCTTCTTTGTGCTTTCCTTTCATCAAAACTGGTTTCGGGATGAGTGAGTGGTGTTGACACTGTGTCAAGTTTGGGTCGAGTTGACATCGGGATGGGATTCTATGTGGATCAAGACGTTGTTCCGGTAGGTGCGAGTCAGTGGGTCTCTTCAGGTTCCAGTCAGTGGCCGATTTGTGTCGAAAAACAATGGTTTCACAGGGTCAAGTTGGTGAGTGGCAGGAATGCTTCCCGCAGGTTGAGTCGGCAGACAAGTCACGTTAAGGAAATGTTTTGTTGGGTCGATGCACTGCTTGGAATGTGGCAAGTCAGATGCTTCCATAGCGGTGACCTGGTGTTCAAGTCGAGGCAGCTGTGATCTTTTCTGGTGCAAGTCGATGTTGAGATGGCTCAAAGAAGGGGGGCGTCCCCAGATGGCTACCTGAAAGGACGTGTCTCGTAGGAGCTCCGGCAGATCCGTCGTTGATCCTGATTGAAAACGATAGTTGCAGGTTAACGGGCAGGTCCACAGCGCAGCAGATGGTGTATGAAGGCCGAGGGCACATATCGTGTGCTTAAACAGCACACGGAATGGCACACTGAGTAAACTGGAGCCCACAGATGGAGGCGAGCGGCCCGCTAAAAGACATTATTCAAAATGGCCGTCACCGAACAAAGGGCCATAATAGGTCCGTGAGGCTGATGGAGACAGAGTTGCCAGCACAGCGCATGCCGCGCTGACAATGGCAGCCCAAGGCGCGGGGTGTCCTGCTTAAAGGAGCCTGTGGAACTGATCGGAGGCGGGGCCCCTGCGGAACCGGCGTGCAGGCATAAACCAAGGACACGGGCGAGAACGCTGAAGTACTGCGGCCCGGGAGAGTGTGGACTGCGGCGGTTGCACATCTGTGCCGTGATCGCCTGGAGCTGGTGGCAGCGGCGCTCAACCGGATGGCCCGAGGCGAGGCAAAGGCTCTCGTGGTCCCCGGGACGTGAGTGGAGCGAGCACAGAGCAGACAGCGCCACTTCGCTGCGGCAGGAGCGGCTACATCGGAGCCTGGGCGTTGCAGTGGAGTGCGGTGCCCGGGCCGTGGGCGCTTGGTACTTGCGGCGCTGTTGCACCTGGGGGCCTGGGGCACCCGGCAGAGCCCTGGAGCGGCCTCATCGGAATGCCCCGGGTCACTTCCGGCCGACGGCGCGGTTGGAGGCGTAGGCCCCCTTGGTTGGGTTTTGACGCAGCGCAGGACCTGTACAAGTGGGTGATCGATTCGGTGACGCCGGGTCGATTGCCCAATGCAGTAGGACCCGGACTGCCTGGGAGAGGGTGTCGGGCCCTAACGGGAGACAGCTGCGCTGGCAGGATGGACAAACCCTGCGGAGTGCCCCAGCTGGCCATGTGTAGACATGGTAAACAAATGGAAACACTGAGCGGCCTATGAAACCTGGAGCGGACACATGCTGGTCATTATTAATTGGGCATGGTTGGGCCACTTGGCGGTACTTTCATGAGGGGTAACATATCTGGCCTGTAACGAGAGCTGGAACCAGAACCCCCCACAAAGCAGGATATCCATGGCAGTCCAATAACTGCAGCCTGACAATCGAGGGTGCTCAGACAGTGTACCCTATCTGGTGGCGGAGCGTTAAGGGGCCCAAGCTATGCACGGGATTGAGCCGAGGAGAGCAAATAAGGTCTGAGCCTGGTGGGACCTCGCCGAGTGCTACTGGAGCGAGACAGTAAGGACGGCTAACCCTGGAGCATTTGCTGGCTCCTAGACATGATATCAAACGGCCTCTACGGCCAAGGGACTGGAGGGATACAACTTAGGCAAGACTGCGGGCCACTTGACCTTGGGGTTTACGGAGCGCTGGAGTGAGAGAGAGGTGGGGGCGGCTGCTGTAGAGTACCACCTACTACTGAATGGAACACAGCGGGGGCCGGAGGATCGATACTTAGTGAGCGCAGAAACGTGGGAGGACACGGCCCACTCCAGGCGTAGGAAGGATGATAAAGATACACTAGAACATGTTTTTCGCACGAGGGGGGGCGCTACTGACCCACGCCTGAACAGCACTACATGATGTCTAACAAACTGCCAGTCCCAAAAGCGAGTCCTATGGCAAGACGCATACAGGTGCAGAAAGCGGTAAAAGCAAGGACACCACCCCTGCAGTGGAGGAGACACCGAGCACGATCCGGGAAGTGCTGGCAGCGATCGCAGACTTGAAAATTGCCTGGGAAACCAAACTAGGCCTAGCAATGAACGAATTGAAAGTGGGTCTGGATCTCAAAATCGGAGCGGTCCAGGAAACTTGTTGAGACAGGATGTGCGCACGCTCGCGGAGCGCACCGGAAACATGGAAAAGGAGATGGCCCCGAATACGGCGGCATGAGCCGCCCATGGATCGGAACTACATACCCTCGTGCAGCGGGTGGGCAACCTGGAGAACAGGGCGGAGGAGGCGGAAGGGCGCGCCAGACGCAACAACATTCGCATTGTTGGCCTGCCGGAAGGAATGGAGGGGCGCAACCCAACAGAATACGTAGAATCCATGCTTCTGCAGGAAATAACCGGCGGAACACTAACCCAAGGGTTTGCAGTTGAAAGGGCGCACAGAGCCCTGACAAGGAGACCGCCCCCGGACCCCCACCCCCGGCGGCCGCTGATCGCAAAGATCCTGAACTATCAGGATCGGGAAAAGATATTAGAATTCTTCCGGAAAGGGGGAATGATAGAAAGGGGGTCGGCGAAAATCACGGCGTATCCGGATTACACTTTGCACGTACAGCGCAGCAGGATGAACTTCGGAGCGGTGAAGAGGAGGTTGAGAGAGGCCGGTCACCGATACATGTTACTCTACCCTGCCAAATTGAAAGTGTTTTACAAGAACAAAACTTTGTTCTTCGAGACGCCGGAGGAAGCTATGGACTGGCTGGACACGCAAGGTCGCCCTCAAGAACCGGACATTCAGATGGGAGCTACAGAAGATAAGTAACATGCGGCTGGGTCATCCTTAATGTTTTGGCGCAGGACACTGGGACTAGAATATAGTATTGAACAAAGCTTGCGGTGAGTGTGTTGCAGTAATATACGCTGGTTTCTGAATATAGGGTTGAATAAAGTTTGTGGGAAAATGCTCGGGCAGGATCCGTTGGATGCAACTATCCCATTCAGGCAAGTGAGAGCTCCTGGGAGGCAATCCTTGAACCCCTCAGTAGTACATTTAGTTAGGTCACTGTTAGATCGGTTACGCCCTGCGGGGTCCTTGTCCTCGGCTTCGAGGCAGGACCAGACGCGGGTGGGCCTGAGATCCAGGGATGGAGCTGGGCATTTGTTGGGACAGGGAAGGGTGGGGGGAGGCTCAAGGTTGTGTGCAGTGGGGTAGAGTTTTGGGAAAGGGGGGGAGTTGTTGAGGGTGGGAGGGCTAAGAGTCGGACAACGGGTCATCAGGGGAGACACCGGAGGGGAGTGTGGGAGGGAACATATCGCTTGGATGGCGTCGGGTAACCTCAGAGTGGTGACCCGGAACGTGCAGGGTCTCAACAGTTACTTAAAACGCAACAAAGTGATGATGTACTTAAAGAGGATGCGCATTGACATAGCCTTGTTACAGGAGACCCACCTCACCAAAGTGAGGCTGGAGGTGGTCAGAAGGAAATGGAAATGTAATGTCATAGGTGCCACATATTCGGCATACGCAAGGGGGGTGATCACCTGGGTGGCGCCGCACGTGCCATTCCAGTTGCTCAGCTCGACAATAGACCCTGAGGGCAGACTGGTGGTGGTGGCGGGGATCCTGGAAAATAGGGAGGTGAACATTATAAATCTGTACGCTCCTAACCATGATACTGCTGCATGTTTCAGGTCCCTATATAGCAAAATTAGCCCCCTGAGGGTGGCGCGATGGTGTGGGGAGGAGATTTCAACTGTACCCTGAACCCCAGGATAGATAGGTCTGATAACAAATCGGAAAAGCTGGCACCTGCAGCTAAAGCACTGAGGACATTATTGACAGACCTTGGTCTGGAGGATGTGTGGAGAAGGCTACACCCAACAGACAGGCAGTATTCGCACTATGTGGCGCCACATGACCTGCACACAAGGCTGGATTATGTGTTTGCTGCGGCGGAAATAGCGGGTGAAATGGTGGGAGCCGAATACAAAGCCAGGGTATTATCCGACCATTCGCCTTTGGTCGTAGAGTGGCAACATCAACCCCCAGAGCGCGTTTCCCTACATGGAGGCTCAGAACTGAGGCTCTACAGGATGCAGAATTTCGGGAGGATCTGAAGGAGGCCATCGATGAATACTTAGAAATCAATACGGGCAGTGTAGTCTCTGTGGGAACAGTTTGGGAGGCATTCAAGGTGGTGGTGTGTGGGGTAGCCATATCAAAATCTAAGGGACTCCAAGGAGGTATTGAACGGGAACTGCTAAAAACAGAAAGAGAGCTGGAGGGCCTTATCCGAAGCAAAGGGACCGCCCGAGAGAACAATGTTAAGATAAAAGACTTACAATCGGCTTGCAGTGAACTCTGGGATAGATTATGCAAATTAAATTATAAGAAATATACGGAAAGGTTACATGCAGGGGGGGATAAGCCAGGTAGACTACTGTCCTGGCTATACAAAAATGAGACTCCACGCTCGGTGATCAGAGAGATCAGGGATGAGGAAGTTCGAATTTATAGCACCCAGGAGGGGGTAAACGGTGAGTTTTTCAAGTACTACAGACGATTATATGAGGATACGGGAGAGGATATGAGCCAGGAAATACTGGAAACAATAGAGGATGTTGGGCTGCCCACTTTGGATGACCTAGAACGCGCAGACTTAGATGCCCCCATCACAGTAGACAAACTAGAGGCGGTGATCCAACACCTCCCCACATGCAAAGCGCCTGGGTCGGATGGGTTACCCAGCGAATTTTACAAAACATACAAGCAGGAGTTACTCCAGCCGCTGCTGTCCATGTTTAATGAAGCCTATGAATGGGGGGAACTGCCGGTGCCCTCCGCAAGGCAGTGATTGTTCCGCTACTGAAACCAGGCAAGCCAGATATGGAATGAGGGTCCTATAGGCCCTTGTCCATGCTTACTCAAGATGGCAAAATACTCACGGCAGTGCTAGCCAATAGGTTAAAGAGAGTAATTGGCAAGCTGATCAAACGGGTTATGTCCCTGGCAGAAATATTACAGATAACCACAGGAGGCTGCACCATATCATTGACCAAACCAAGGAAGACTCGGGCGAGATGGCTATCGTGTCGTTGGACGCGGTGAAAGCCTTTGATTCAGTGCTGTGGCCGTGGTTGAAAGCGACCCTGAAGGGATACGGTATGGGACCAGGATATACCAGATGGGTCCAGTTGCTATACAGCTCCCCGATAGCGAGAGTTAGAACTGGACCCACAATCTCAGACAAATGGCAACTCAGCAGGGGGACCAGACAGGGTTGCCCCTGATCACCCATGTTATACATCCTGGCTTTAGAGCCGCTAGCAATATACCTGCTGCAACAATATGGGGAAGTGGAGATTCACACGACTGGGGGCACACACCTGATATCACTGTATGCAGATGATATGCTTCTATACCTGCGCTACCCGGAAGAAAATCTGCAATATGTGCTGGAGGTGATGGATCGTTATGCCACCCTCTCAGGCATATCGGTGAACCCCGGTAAGTCTTGCTTGTTTCCCTTGGGGAGGTATAAGAGCACCCCATTGGTGAGGCTACCAGTCCTGCAGATACCCTGGAAGACCGTGACATTCAAGTATCTGGGGGTTAATATTTACCATGAAATAGAGATGGAGCACAAACATAATACAGAGAGAGCGATTGAGAGTATTAGGAATAGCATGGTGTTCTGGTCCAGGTTGCCCCTGGCCATGATGGGAAGAGCAGCTCTGCTCAAAATGGTTGTCCTGCCCAGACTCTTGCACTTTTTTGTGAATGTCCCGTACCTGATCCCCAGACGCTTCTTTGTGAAACTCCATAGCAGTGTAGGGGCTTTATATGGGGCAACACCAGGAACAGGGTGGCTCTGTGGAAGCTACAGAACACTTGTGATAAGGGGGCATAAACCTGCCAAACTTTGAACTGTATTACTTGGCGGGACAGCTGTTGTACGTTGCCAGGTGGTTGCCTGTGGAGGATTCTGCGCAAGCTAGGCTTTTGCAGGGTGCCCCAGCCCCATACTTCCTAAGAGAGACAGTGTGGATACATAAGACCAAGATGGCGGGAAGGGGGAGACTATTGGAGTTGGGCTGGGAAGTTTGGCGCAGAGCATGGAAAACGGTGGGTGACCCAGACCCGCTCTCTCAGCAGGTCCCGCTGGTGGCTCTATGTGGAGATGACCCCCATTTGTTCGAAGCGGTCCGCAGATACTGGGAACCGGTGGGTTTAGCCACTCTCGGAGATATATGGCAGGAAGGAGAGGTACTGGAATTTCAGAGGTTGCAGGAGGAGAGAGGGGTGCATAGTGGCCAATACATTACATACATAAGGCGCTTGAAACGGGTAAGGGGGAGGTGGCCTGAGACGGCACTGGCAGAAGAACCTGATGCCACCCTGGAAACGATGTATGATGTCTCTGAGGGTGGACATGAAATATCTAGGATATATGAGCTTTTAAGAGAGAAGGCAGAGAGGGAGTTACTCCAGCTGAGGCATGACTGGGAGGAGGATATAGGAGAATCCATGACAGATGGACAATGGGATAGAGCTCAGAGGTACCACAAAAAGGTGTCCCGGAATGCGAGACTCCAGCAAATTCAGCTATATGTCACCCACAGAACCTATCTGACCCCGGGAAGAATAGCCAGGTTCGGAGGCACAGCCATTCAGAAATGCCCCAGGTGCGGAGAGGAGGAGGCAGAGTTACTGCATATGTTCTGGGCTTGCCCAGAGGTGCATATATTTTGGGAAGAAATGAAGTCGAAAATGGCCGGTGGGGGTGTGGTGCTGGATGTTGGTCTGCTGGAGCATGCATGCTTGGGAACTTCCCCAGGCCACGTAACTCAAAACACATCAACAAAATGAAGCACCTGGCATATATCCTGGCCAAGCGCAGGATTGCGATGTGCTGGAAGACGGCCCATAGGCCTAGAGTGGAGACTTGGTGGGCGGACCTCTTGAGATGGGCGGAAGCAGAAACTGCGGTTTGGTTTGAAGCGGTCACCAGGGGGGGAAAAGAGGAAGTGGGTCCCCTGATAGCCTGGAGACAACTGGTGTCCTCGATGTCTGCCCCTCACCAAGTCAGCCAGGAAACAGAAGACTCTGATGAACCAACTAACACTGAGATATCCGAAAATGCTCATGTTGATGACACTGATGAAACGGCTTGAGTTAGCGGGGAGAGAGAGAGGAGGACAGGAAATGTATAATGTACCAGTTTGATATTGATCATGAACGTCCTAAAGCTGTAATGTTTGGTGTGTTGTGTTAAAAATAATCAACATTATTAAAAAAAAAAAAAGAGATGGCTCAAAGTTGCAGGTAAGCAACTTGAAGCTCATGTAATGCCAAACACAGCACTGTGGGTCCTATGTCAGATCAAAGGTTGTCAATTACAGTTCAAGTGTCTCAATGATCACTCGATATGGTGGAACAGCTGCTCTTGATCCTCTAGGGTGGTGGGTGTCCCATATCGAAGGGCGTCAGGACAAGGTGAATCCTTCTGATGCACTACGACTCAAGGGAGTTGGCTGGTACCTACATATTTTCCTTCACCAACAGTGACAGGGTCCTGGCTTAAATGGAGCCAAATGTAGGCATTGGTCCAACAGCAGCCACCCCCACAGTTTCCTAGGGATGGTTATGGGCCTTGGATGCCTTCTGTCTTCACCTCCCTGGCAGAGAAATTTGTGATGCACTTTATCCCCAACAGAGGTCCACATTAATGCTTCTTGTTCTTCTTTAAGTCCAGGGATGAATAAAAAGAATGAGGGTGCCCATCACACTGTGAAGGAAAGTTGGCTACTCTAACCCACCCCTTACAATGCCTGCGAGCATTAAAATGATCCCACTGATCGCAACCCTGGTGTGAGGCTGGCTTTGTTATGTCAGTGCTACCTCTGAAGCACCATTTCCAGGTGACCTCCTGGGGGACGTTTCTAGGCCCTGGTCTCCTGATTAATCAAAGGTGCAGAATTCTGGCTAATGTTCCCCATAGTAGCTGTGGATAGAGAGAGCCTGGGTATCAATACACATCAGTCCTGCCATAGATAATCCCTGCTCACACATCTGACGCTGGTTTGATATCAAATTGATGTGGATGTGTATTTGTGTTTCCTTAACAGTCACCATGCCGCAACCAGCTATCTAAGCCATACAGTTATAAGAATTTAGATCAGAACTGCATATAGTTACAATCTCACCTCTGCCTTAAGGGACTTGGTGCCCCGTCAGCTGTCAGGGATGCACAAGTGACCTTTGAACCTGCTTTGTGCCATAGCGAGCTTGTAGTCAGTAGACTTACAGCAGGTACGTCTTTACACTATGATTATGGTATGGAGCATTTTGAAGGAGGATTTAAATAGCAGACTTCCCTTTCAGAAACAGAATTACCTTCATTTTATGGCAATACACTCAAGTGAAAACAATCCTACTCTTCCCAGATGGCATTCTGTCACACACCACACATGTGACATAAGGAATAATACCATGTTACACACTTGAAAGTTGACACTAATGCAAAAAAGCACATACATTATCCAGAGGACATAAGGTAAGAAGCACACTGGTAAACACCAACCAGATGACACAAAATGCAAAGAGAAACAAATACTTATCATGGAATTATATTCCCCATGGAAACAACATGTTAAAGGTTGAACGTGGAATTATATTTCCCACTGAAAAACATGCAAGGCACAGACAGACCTAGTAACAAAACATGGCCTCATTACGAGGATGTGATGCAGGAAAAAACAGTGGTAATATGGTGTTAATTCTGATAGGACTACATTACTGCACAGCCGTGCTGCAAATGTGGTGGGGATGCAGAGGAAAAACCTCTGACAAAATGCTGGAGGTAATTCCAACCTTACTTCCAAAAAACAGCCAAATCGGCAGAATACCCACATCCAAAATTCTGCCCAAATTATAAATGAGTACCAACACCGCCATACCACCACTGTAAAATCTGGCGGTAAATCCACTGGATCAAGTGTCAGTAACAGTAATTGGATTTGGTGGTATTTTGAGAGATTTAAAAACCGGTAATGCGTAGCTGTATGGAATGTGTGCCCTTTTGTAGATATACATGGAATTCAAGCTGTCACAAACCCTGATACATTAGAGTCACAACAGCTGCTGGGACACAGATACATGGAATTCACACTCACGTTCACATTATTAGTGCAATTCATGCCACTCACAGCTAGAATATTGAATACACAGCAGTCAACCCAAGCTTCACACAAATTACATCCATTAGCTTCACAAGATTACTTTTGAATGCTCCAGAAGATTCGGCGTAATGTCTGAAAGGCCTTAGAGTAACAGTGCACACACATGCACACTATGGGCCTCATTACACGGTATGCGGTAGCCATGGCGCTATTAGCGCCATGGTTGCCGCCGGTATTTTACCGTGTCTGCCTTGCTGGATGGCGGAATTACCGCCCTACTCCAAGGAGTGTGGGGGCGGTAATTCCCCATTCACCAAGGCACTTCCCCATTCCCATTTTTGCCCCCATAGGGCTCAATGGGAACGGGGAAGGAGCTAATTAAGGTACCGCAAATTGCGGTACCGTAATTAGCTCCAAGGTCCCTTTGCGGGCCCGTTCCTTAACGGCTGGTAAAACCAGCCGTTGAGGTCGGGTCCCGCAAAGGGACCTCGTAGTAAGGCGGTAAGGGTTTACCGGTACCGGTGCCCTTACCGGTACCAGTAAACCCTTACCGCATTCCGTGTAATGAGGCCCTATATATACCCCAGCTCCCACAAAGAGCAATGATTCCTCTTTGCATCAAAACACAAGCAACGTCAGTATATCCTATGGCTACGTATGCAACAGGTGTCCTTGTTCCGTACAGTGCACAACAAACTGCCCTTTTATGCTCTAAAACAGAATATGCTTCACACGTCAGTTTAACTGTCCAATTGCAGAAAAACCATAACTGAGCGCAAAAACCCACTGTAAAAAATGCGGTCTTACAAGGGCAGGAAACATTCGATCTACACTGTCGATCACAAGTGAGTACTATAACTCCTGATTCAAACCACAATTTAGAATGGAAACGGCAAAGATTCGGGTTATTGACGATATTGCATGTAATGGACAAAGGGCACTCATGTTCCTGGCACCACTCAACCTCTCTGCAGTCTTTTGATAATACCTGCTCTACGTGCCACATGGATGGTGTTGTCAGACTCTATCCTCTTCTGGTTCGCCTGCTACCTACCGGACAGAGGACATTTAATTGAAATGGGAAAGTTAAGGGCAATTTGGTGCCCAGTCATGTCCAAATGTCCTCCAAGGCACTTGTCGCTTGTCATCTTAACTCTGTACTTGAAGCTTCTAGGCACTCTTTAATGACCCAACATCGTATCCACAAATGTGTAGGTGACACAATACTAAAGCTGCTATAATAATAGAATGAACTGCCGAACTGGCTGTTCCCACAAAAACTAGATTCTGTCGTTCTTTTGATCACGCCTAGCCACATATTGCACTGTGATTATTATTACTAATATTTACTTTCAAGTGGTTGCTCTGTGCCCTGTACAGGGCTCCATTGTTCCTGAGCCAGATTTGCACTATAAATAATAAGAATAAGAATAAGAATACTATCCTAAAAGTCTGCTACACCTAAGACGTAATGACTGAATAGCTGCCTCACCCTTGTTCAATCCTGGTACAAATGTTGAGCTCTGTGAGACAGGCATGGTATCAAGAGAGACACAGACTCAAAGATGTTGGTTTCAAAACCTCACTTCCTCATGTTCTTGGGTTGGTGTAATGGCTAACTGGCCCTAACTCTAAAGGGATGGTTCCCTTAACGGATGTTTCTAAGGGCCATAAATGTCTAAAAAGTCCAAAACAATAATCCATCTGTGTCTGAACCTATGCTTGCCATCACGCTTTACTTACAAAAATGTGTTAGGAAGTCTTTAAAAAGGAAAAATTGTGGTTCAACAGAAAATAGGAAACTAAGGTTGGTTTCAGGTGACTTTTTCACCAGGTGTGGGGTGGTCAGCTTCACAAAAACAAGTTCAATCAAAAAAAGGGTTTTCGTCTGGCCTTCTCCATAGTTCTTCTCACAGTCTTACACTTTCAAAACAAAATATACACAATTCCTCTCCAAGCTTCTTGAGGTTCCCTTACCCAAGCCTGAACTCATTTAGCATACAAAACCAATAAGTATACAACTTGGTCCGTTATCTGTGGGTTCTCTTCCCCAAGTTTAACTTCCTTCATTGTCACTAAATAATAGGTATTCCAGTTTGGTAGGCCTCTCAGGGTTCCCCTTACCCAAGCTTGGGCTCCTCTAGGAGTCAAACACAAGTTCAGCTTGTCAGGATGTAGCTTTCTTTTCTTTTTATACAGTTCTTTCATACACCTTTCACATTCGGGGTACAATCAAAGACTTTCTAAACCACCAGGTTCTTTGCTTCTCCTAGGCGTGATCTGTAACCCCTCTCTTTTATGCCTTGTTATTTCTTTTTAACCTTTCACCGTCAGATGCTTCCTACACACCTTTCTTGTTCCTCTTTGTTTCCTTTGCTTTCTCGTGCATTCTTGCACCTTGCCCTGCTTTGTTCTATCTATATTTTGCCTCTTGCACACTTCACACACTTTCCTTTTTTAACATGCAAACTTGCACCTGTTTGTTTTTTTCTCATGTCTCTGCACACTTTAAAATGTCTTTACTTTCCTCCTGCGCTGCTAGTGCCTTTTCCTTCTTTCAGCTTTCCTTAAACAGCTTTCTAAAGCTTCCTCTTACTTTCCGCTTCGTGGTGCTTTATATGCACTCTTTAAATGTCTTTCATGTTCCTCCTGCACCGCTAGTGGCTTTTCCTACTTTCTGCTTTCCTTAAATGGCTTTCTAAAGCTTCTTTTCGCTTACTGCTTTGTGCTGCTTTATAAACTTTCTCTCGCTTTTCCTCCCCGTGCCATTTTACAAACTGTGTCTTTCTCCTGCCTCGCTCCAATCAACTGCATGCTCCAGAGTTTCTCACTCACAGACATGAAACTCACCGGGCTGCGTCGTGTTGATGAGCGGTCTCTCTGGATTCACATGGTTGAGGTAAGGGTCTCACCACCTGCCCCTCAGATACCCTTGGGACAGGCACCAGTCCAAGGGGAATTACCATTTTGTCGAACACCAGCAGCAGGATGTAGGCTGCGTAGGAGGCACGCTCCCTAGCCACGCTGCAGGCCCTCATAAACACCAGGCCAGCGTCTCGGCACACTGTTCTCCTCCAGGCTTCAGTTCCTGCTGTTCTCTGCTCCATGGCCTCTCTGGTCCAGACAACATCCTCAGCTCGCTCTCTCCTCTGTGAAAACCACACCTTTTATAGTTGAACAAACAGTCAAGCGGAGTCAGGTGTGAGTGGTCATTATCAAATGCCTGACCCTGCCTGTCTCTATTAGTGGAACAACATGTGTTCTTTCTATAGTAGGTTTCCCTTACTTTCCCCATGTTGTTTGTATGGGTAATCTTCACTGGTCCTAGTTGCATCATCCTTGTCAGTATTTGCTGGAGATGGGCGAGTGGGAGATGAGGTGAGATTGAAAATCCCTCTTGAAGTCTGAGGGAGCGTGGCTTGGGGTATTATTGGTAATGGGGGAATTCTATGTCTCACCCTTGGGTATCCTGCCAATGCCTTGCGAACCTCCACTCAGGTAATCCTCCCTCGCTTTTCCACCCCTAGGGTCGGGATCCAAAAGCGATGACTCTTTCCTGGCCGCCTGAATGGAAAATCCCAAAGGAGTAGGTGGGAGAATACCATACATTTTATCAAAGCTCCTACATACAACCCTATCCCACCAAAACGTAGTTTGTGTTACTAGGCAAAACAGTTTAACATACACAAATGCAATCCTGTCTTTCCACTATGAATATTGAAGGTTGTATGCTCCAATTCATCCCAATTTCTAAATCACTGGGTTTCATTATCAGAGGCAACCAATGCTTCAAACAACATATCACTTAGAAATACCATATAACCTGGTGCCAGCTGACTCTCCTACCCTCTAGCCCTGCCCAGACCTAAATCTGACAACATATCACTTAGAAATACCATATAACCTGGTGCCAGCTGACTCTCCTACCCTCTAGCCCTGCCCAGACCTAAATCTGACAACATATCACTTAGAAATACCATATAACCTGGTGCCAGCTGACTCTCCTACCCTCTAGCCCTGCCCAGACCTAAATCTGACAACATATCACTTAGAAATACCATATAACCTGGTGCCAGCTGACTCTCCTACCCTCTAGCCCTGCCCAGACCTAAATCTGACAACATATCACTTAGAAATACCATATAACCTGGTGCCAGCTGACTCTCCTACCCTCTAGCCCTGCCCAGACCTAAATCTGACAACATATCACTTAGAAATACCATATAACCTGGTGCCAGCTGACTCTCCTACCCTCTAGCCCTGCCCAGACCTAAATCTGACAACATATCACTTAGAAATACCATATAACCTGGTGCCAGCTGACTCTCCTACCCTCTAGCCCTGCCCAGACCTAAATCTGACAACATATCACTTAGAAATACCATATAACCTGGTGCCAGCTGACTCTCCTACCCTCTAGCCCTGCCCAGACCTAAATCTGACAACATATCACTTAGAAATACCATATAACCTGGTGCCAGCTGACTCTCCTACCCTCTAGCCCTGCCCGGACCTAAATCTGACAACATATCACTTGGAAATACCATATAACCTGGTGCCAGCTGACTCTCCTACCCTCTAGCCCTGCCCAGACCTAAATCTGACAACATATCACTTGGAAATACCATATAACCTGGTGCCAGCTGACTCTCCTACCCTCTAGCCCTGCCCAGACCTAAATCTGACAACATATCACTTAGAAATACCATATAACCTGGTGCCAGCTGACTCTCCTACCCTCTAGCCCTGCCCAGACCTAAATCTGACAACATATCACTTGGAAATACCATATAACCTGGTGCCAGCTGACTCTCCTACCCTCTAGCCCTGCCCAGACCTAAATCTGACAACATATCACTTGGAAATACCATATAACCTGGTGCCAGCTGACTCTCCTACCCTCTAGCCCTGCCCAGACCTAAATCTGACAACATATCACTTGGAAATACCATATAACCTGGTGCCGGCTGACTCTCCTACCCTCTAGCCCTGCCCAGACCTAAATCTGACAACATATCACTTAGAAATACCATATAACCTGGTGCCGGCTGACTCTCCTACCCTCTAGCCCTGCCCAGACCTAAATCTGACAACATATCACTTGGAAATACCATATAACCTGGTGCCAGCTGACTCTCCTACCCTCTAGCCCTGCCCAGACCTAAATCTGACAACATATCACTTGGAAATACCATATAACCTGGTGCCAGCTGACTCTCCTACCCTCTAGCCCTGCCCAGACCTAAATCTGACAACATATCACTTGGAAATACCATATAACCTGGTGCCAGCTGACTCTCCTACCCTCTAGCCCTGCCCAGACCTAAATCTGACAACATATCACTTGGAAATACCATATAACCTGGTGCCAGCTGACTCTCCTACCCTCTAGCCCTGCCCAGACCTAAATCTGACAACATATCACTTGGAAATACCATATAACCTGGTGCCAGCTGACTCTCCTACCCTCTAGCCCTGCCCAGACCTAAATCTGACAACATATCACTTGGAAATACCATATAACCTGGTGCCAGCTGACTCTCCTACCCTCTAGCCCTGCCCAGACCTAAATCTGACAACATATCACTTAGAAATACCATATAACCTGGTGCTAGCTGACTCTCCTACCCTCTAGCCCTGCCCAGACCTAAATCTGACAACATATCACTTAGAAATACCATATAACCTGGTGCCAGCTGACTCTCCTACCCTCTAGCCCTGCCCAGACCTAAATCTGACAACATATCACTTGGAAATACCATATAACCTGGTGCCAGCTGACTCTCCTACCCTCTAGCCCTGCCCAGACCTAAATCTGACAACATATCACTTAGAAATACCATATAACCTGGTGCCAGCTGACTCTCCTACCCTCTAGCCCTGCCCAGACCTAAATCTGACAACATATCACTTAGAAATACCATATAACCTGGTGCCAGCTGACTCTCCTACCCTCTAGCCCTGCCCAGACCTAAATCTGACAACATATCACTTAGAAATACCATATAACCTGGTGCCAGCTGACTCTCCTACCCTCTAGCCCTGCCCAGACCTAAATCTGACAACATATCACTTGGAAATACCATATAACCTGGTGCTAGCTGACTCTCCTACCCTCTAGCCCTGCCCAGACCTAAATCTGATAACATATCACTTAGAAATACCATATAACCTGGTGCCAGCTGACTCTCCTACCCTCTAGCCCTGCCCAGACCTAAATCTGATAACATATCACGTGGAAATACCATATAACCTGGTGCCAGCTGACTCTCCTACCCTCTAGCCCTGCCCAGACCTAAATCTGATAACATATCACGTGGAAATACCATATAACCTGGTGCCAGCTGACTCTCCTACCCTCTAGCCCTGCCCAGACCTAAATCTGATAACATATCACTTAGAAATACCATATAACCTGGTGCTAGCTGACTCTCCTACCCTCTAGCCCTGCCCAGACCTAAATCTGACAACATATCACTTAGAAATACCATATAACCTGGTGCTAGCTGACTCTCCTACCCTCTAGCCCTGCCCAGACCTAAATCTGACAACATATCACTTGGAAATACCATATAACCTGGTGCCAGCTGACTCTCCTACCCTCTAGCCCTGCCCGGACCTAAATCTGACAACATATCACTTAGAAATACCATATAACCTGGTGCCAGCTGACTCTCCTACCCTCTAGCCCTGCCCAGACCTAAATCTGACAACATATCACTTAGAAATACCATATAACCTGGTGCCAGCTGACTCTCCTACCCTCTAGCCCTGCCCAGACCTAAATCTGACAACATATCACTTGGAAATACCATATAACCTGGTGCCAGCTGACTCTCCTACCCTCTAGCCCTGCCCAGACCTAAATCTGACAACATATCACTTAGAAATACCATATAACCTGGTGCCAGCTGACTCTCCTACCCTCTAGCCCTGCCCAGACCTAAATCTGACAACATATCACTTGGAAATACCATATAACCTGGTGCCAGCTGACTCTCCTACCCTCTAGCCCTGCCCGGACCTAAATCTGACAACATATCACTTAGAAATACCATATAACCTGGTGCCAGCTGACTCTCCTACCCTCTAGCCCTGCCCGGACCTAAATCTGACAACATATCACTTAGAAATACCATATAACCTGGTGCTAGCTGACTCTCCTACCCTCTAGCCCTGCCCGGACCTAAATCTGACAACATATCACTTAGAAATACCATATAACCTGGTGCTAGCTGACTCTCCTACCCTCTAGCCCTGCCCGGACCTAAATCTGACAACATATCACTTGGAAATACCATATAACCTGGTGCCAGCTGACTCTCCTACCCTCTAGCCCTGCCCAGACCTAAATCTGACAACATATCACTTAGAAATACCATATAACCTGGTGCCAGCTGACTCTCCTACCCTCTAGCCCTGCCCAGACCTAAATCTGACAACATATCACTTGGAAATACCATATAACCTGGTGCCAGCTGACTCTCCTACCCTCTAGCCCTGCCCAGACCTAAATCTGACAACATATCACTTGGAAATACCATATAACCTGGTGCCAGCTGACTCTCCTACCCTCTAGCCCTGCCCAGACCTAAATCTGACAACATATCACTTGGAAATACCATATAACCTGGTGCCAGCTGACTCTCCTACCCTCTAGCCCTGCCCAGACCTAAATCTGACAACATATCACTTGGAAATACCATATAACCTGGTGCCAGCTGACTCTCCTACCCTCTAGCCCTGCCCAGACCTAAATCTGACAACATATCACTTGGAAATACCATATAACCTGGTGCCAGCTGACTCTCCTACCCTCTAGCCCTGCCCAGACCTAAATCTGACAACATATCACTTGGAAATACCATATAACCTGGTGCCAGCTGACTCTCCTACCCTCTAGCCCTGCCCAGACCTAAATCTGACAACATATCACTTAGAAATACCATATAACCTGGTGCCAGCTGACTCTCCTACCCTCTAGCCCTGCCCGGACCTAAATCTGACAACATATCACTTGGAAATACCATATAACCTGGTGCCAGCTGACTCTCCTACCCTCTAGCCCTGCCCGGACCTAAATCTGACAACATATCACTTGGAAATACCATATAACCTGGTGCCAGCTGACTCTCCTACCCTCTAGCCCTGCCCGGACCTAAATCTGATAAAAGGCCACCACTAAAGTCCTTGTTCACTCAAAGCAGCAGTACAAAATTCTGTTGCCCAATTAATCACCATCCCAGGAAATTAAACTACATCTTTCACTCTCAGGGAGTGTCACTGGTTGTCTATCTGGATCATCATTAAAATGGGTTCTACAATATTCAATGCGTTATAAATGCATGCACTATCCTACTATACCTATTTAGTGAACTATCCATGTCCCAAACCAGGCACAGTTCCCGAAGCTGCAGCTTTGTGAACCTAGAAAAAACATCACATTTTGGAACTATAACCCATCGGCAAACATTATGGTTCCATCACTCTGAGACTTTAGGAAAGAACTGAAGTCATTGCTATTCTAGTTGTTCCTTTCAATCACCATGAACCACAAAGTCATTAAACTTATGCGTACCTCCTCATATCAAATGATTAGGCTGGAATACGTTATTTGTCACTGTGTAAATCCCTCATTAAGATTGTACAGCACTATTTTGCTACCAAGTTAGGTTTTCACCACATAAATACAATAAGCAGATACATACATGTAATCAAAAATGTTTGTCGTTTAAAGACAGGCATCAGTGAAAGATGTTCTGCATTCACTGATGCCTTTTGTTCGAGCTGGAGCACATCAAAGTGAGGCAGCAGTGAAAGGGGTCGCTACTACTAAACTTCAATTATGGGGTGAAGAAGAAATAATGAAGTGTGTTTTGCAGAAGATAGTTAAAATACTGACCATTTACGGGGTAGAATTTGCAAATACACATCAATTAATATTCGTTTAAAACTGGGGAAAGGAGAAATGAAGAGGTTTATGATCATCCTTCATAGCAGTTCTGAAGATCATGTGTGCATCCGTCTTGGCAGTTTTTGTCCCTCTAAAGTGAAAGAAAGAATTCAGTTGAATCAAATGAGGGTACACACGAAAGTAGATTGAAATGCAATTGTAAGTGAATTCGCATGATTTAAGAAAGCTACGCCTTATATACTCTTCACCAGCGTGGTATGCTTAGAGAGACTAGATTGCATACATGCTTCTTGCTTCGGCACACAGAAGCAACATTTTACCTACACTCTTGCTTAAACATAGCCTCAGCACATATTAATATAACTTACCACACACTGCTAAATCCTGCCATAGTGCAGGATTACCTGACTTCCAACTAAAGTTTGATACAGGGGTTGAGGAGGTATCAAATAAAGCCTGCACTCCATCCGTCCATTTTGAAGTACCAGGAACGTTTACACCGAAGTATGTGACGTATGATGAGCAAATAAACCAGCAGAGAGCCGCTGTAGGGCTCTGTCCAGTACCTATCAGAAGAACAGCACCTATTGAAGTACCGATACCCAGAAAACCATGGACAGTAAGGTATCGATTGAGAAAACCCTATCAACAAATGAAACAAAATGAAGATCGTCTAAGTACTGTCCCTGAAGAAACCAAAAAAGTCTTAATGGAAGATGAATGGTGATGTCACGAGAACCCGGACTGACTCACATATAGAAGAAATGACGACCAGAGAATGACGCAAAGAGACGAAACGCCATGAACAAGGATATCGTGAACCTAAGTGAAAGGGCAATGTCAAATGTGAGAAGCTTAAGCTGTAAGCATGGCAAAAATATTTCACCAGTTTACACCTGTACATATGCCTGGAACCGCAAGAAAGCTAAGAAAACTGTGCGGCTTGCTATGCTTAGTAGAAAGATAGTGCGGCAAGCGCCACTATACATAATCTACCTCAAAAGAAGCACGTTATATAAGTGTATTTCCATGTTGCACAAGAAGCAGAATAAATCCAAGGGTTACTAGAGGCCACACGAGAGAAAGCTTAATATTTAACAAAATCGAGAAGAGACGCCTGAAACGAAACTCAGTAGAGACAACTCGTGCCAGGAAAGCCAAGGTCGTACCAATAGAAGAGATGAACAGCAGCTACATTTAATTGAAACTAAGAACAGAATATCCTGCCTCTGAACAGTGGAAATAAGAAGACAAAGGCAGGTGGTGGGTGAAACGAGAATCAAATACACAAATTGATGGAAAAGAGGCAAATCCACAGTGTCCAAATCATGTGAGCAGCCGAGCAAGAAGAAGCGAGGGCTCACACCTACACATGGCACCAAGCTAGGCGAACATATCAGAACTTTTCCAGACAGAAGATGCAGTCTCGAGGACAACCACAGTGAAATAATTGACACATGGATACTAAAGTGATGATTGATTGTAACAATAATTGGAGGAAGGCCGGGTAACCAAGGGGCACCCCACACCTGGCCGACCATTCTGCGTGCATGGTAGTGGAAAAGTATGCATGGGGTTGGTGCCAACCCAATCACAATGGACCAAATAATCTAGGGTCTTATAGTTAGTAGAACCAATAGGAAGTCATACTTTTAGTGACGTCTGCAGTAGCCATTTTTGAAGGAAGGTCTTAGATGCCCACCTGACAGTGTTTACCCAATCCCCTCACTTTGTTACCATATACAGATATAGTACCTATATCAAAGTTACCTTTCCTGAATCAATAGAATTGCATGTCAACTTTTGAGTGTTACACGTCAACGATGACGAGTTTTCATTATAAATGCTATGATTTTTGTGAAGATCGTTGGAGTTGAAGCGAGAAGGAAGATCGCGCCATTGCTCATATTCATAACTCCCCGTTTTTTGTACTTGTCATTAAACTGACTCCCTTTGCCAAACCGTTGAGTTGTCCTTATTGATTGGTGTTGAAGTATATATCTGCACCCCCATCCATCTCACGGGTGCTTCTATCTTGTCTTAAAGTGCTTCTTGGCAACCCCCGACTCTATGGGCTGGTTGGGGGTCTCGGAGCACACTTGGTAGCCGAGATCGGATGGTTATCAATTATCGATTAGACAAGACAAACATTGACCGTCGACATAAAGTAACTCTAGGTCCTCAATAATATCACAAGTCCTTTGTCATTCTGCTGAGTAGACCGTGAAGCTCCCCGAAGACAGTGGTAGAGTAAAAATAAAATCTGCAGAACGATTTCTGAAGGGACCTGTGCTTCCCCACATAACCCCTTCCCACTCATACAGGCAGCTGAGCGGGAGAAAAGCCGGAGAAGGCGGTAACGAAGGCGGTGATCCCAAGGATCCAGAGAGGAAACATGCGAACGGTGAGTGAAAAAGACTAATGCTTTGGCAAAATGTATATACCTTAGAACAAGTAAGGGAAAAGGTAACGGAGGGAGGCGGGAAAACAAAATATAGTCAGAAGTAGAGAAGAATGTATATATATATGGAGAAGGAAATAATTACTTAAGAATAATTAAGTAGACAGAGAGAGGATATCGGGGAGGACACCCAAGAAGAGAAAGGATACCGGCGAAGACACCCGAGAAGTGAGAGGATTCGCCTAATTCCTACACTTTTAATATAAGCGGCTAGAAGAAACCTCCATCCAGAGTCCCAAATAAAGGGGAATGAATAGGCCACCACAGCGATTAAAGGCGCTTTTCGTGAACGGGATGGGTTTAAACTCCATGTCGGAGTAAAAATACTCAGAGGCAGAGGTATATGTGGCCAGCTGGAGTTCGTCTAGTCTGTTAACGGCTGTTTTATGTGTTGTTTGTTGAGACGTCATAAGTCAAAAATAAATTCTTAGAGGAGCTAACATAAGATTTACGCGATTAAATAAATGAGATATTGTAGTATACGAATTGATGTTTATTGAATAAAACAGAAGATATAAAATTTTGTGGAAAAAACAGGATTGGAGCTTGCAGTGATTGGTGCTCGCTCATATTGTTGGAATTGTTTAAGTCACGTAAATCGTTAACAAGTGTTATATAAAGAGAAAGGAAACAGATTTAAAACAGAAGACATAACTCCATTAGCACACCTGTGCAAACAGTTGCCTAAAGATGCACCTAAGCTGAAAAAGTACAGTGCAGAATGGGTTAAAGGAACCGCCCACAAAATATTGTTGCCTTGGCCACAGGGTGGGTCATTATCTAAAGCTGTTTTGCAACACATGACGACATCCTTGCATGCCAAATACACGGGCAAAAAATATGTTGAATACTGAACTGCTGAAACAGAATTCAAGGTTCCTGGTTGCGTGACATGGGATAGACTCTGTTGTCTAACAACTGCGCCAAGACCAGATAACCCTTATTTGCTAATAAGAAAACCTGCTATTTTGTTAAAAGAAAAACTACTAATGGTGTATGTAACACTTGGGGAAAGGAACCGTGAGCAGCTGAAACACAGTTTAAAGACAAAGCTTCAAGACACTTCTTTTTGTAATATCCTTTTGATATTGAACTTGGAGAAGGGAACTCATAAACCTGCTGCCTTGGAACTATATCATACTTGGGGAAGGGCATTCTGACCCTTACACAAGTGTGGAACTATATTACTTTGAATCCAAAAGAAGATAACTTGAACACTGTGTTGAACCTGTTGACATTTGGTGGAAAAGAAGCTGAAGAATAATAAGCTTGAGCTGGAAATAGCTCGGAACCTTACTTCTGGAACACTGTTTAGTTTATGGTAGACATCCCTACACATTGTTTTGTCTTAGTTGTGAGGGAAAGCATAGGTTTTGCACACAGAAAGTCTTTTCATTTGAACTTCCTCACGCAGACTATCCTTAGTTTTCTTTAGGTAGGGAAATCCCACCTTAGTGTAGGGCTTGATAGGCCTTTCAGCATCATGACATTTATGTTAATAAATCACTTTGTCACATATTGAATCTGTTGTCTGTGTCTCCTTTCATGATGCCAATCTCACAGTAGAAAGATAATGAATGTGTATGGTGAATTTCTGTCTGTGTCGCAACAGTTTCCAAATTTGAAAGAGGATTTGTGGAAAAATACTCCATTACTGCAACATGCCTCCACAATTGTGGTCCATGCATGCAAATGAAGCAAGACGCATAATGAATGAGGAACCACTATGTATTACTCTTTACCCAGCCAAACCACTTCTGTGACTCCTATACCTATTTCAAAAGAGGTGGAAGGAGGAGGTATACAGCCTGTCAATTAATCAATGCTTAAGCAAGGAATTATTGTCCTACCGGTAATTTTTTTAATAATCTGATTTAACTCATCAACAAAGCTGGAAAAAAACATATCAATTCGTACAAGACCTCGCTGCTGTTCTGCCTTTCCTGTTCTCCCTCATGCTTGATTAGTGTTACTTCTGAAGGGAAAGGCCCAGCATCTACAATACAGAAGCTTCTCATATCAACTGCTAATGTTACAATTAATGACTGTTTTATTTTAAATATTGCTTTTCTACTTCTGACTCCTTCGAATGGAGACCCCATAACTGCCTTGTTGCAGAAGAAAACCTCATAAATCTAAATTGATTTAAAAGAGATAACACTGCATAATCCTGAGATGATTCTGTCCTTGGAATGATCCTGTTTACAAAATGATATCAGCAGTGTTTTGACCGGGTATGCGGTTTGTACATTGCATGAGGACTGGGAGGCATATTGAATGCCAAAATGTTGTTCTTTGAAATTGCTGAATTGATTGCTCTTGCCCAAGCCTGTATGTTAGTCAAGAGTACAACTGCCATAATGTATACTTATTCCTGCGATGCAGATTCTGTGCTTCACTGTTTTAGTGTTTTGTGGAGGCAGTGTGGCTATCTGACATCAGCTGGTACCCCCATCAAAAATGGGGTCTATGTTTCAGCCATGATTAAGACACTTTTGCTGGTTATTGTTAAATGTGGGGGGTATGATTTGCCCCATTGGTGATGTCTGCTGACGACCTGGCAGTATGAGCTGTGGCTCTAGAAGGCTCTCTGGCTCCAAACAATGTCCTTGCCTGTATATTGGCCGAACAGCCACTGATCGCAACACTTTCCAGTCTGGCTTTGCTGAAGGACGTGGCACGCAGATCTGAGAAGGAACTGTGGTCCAAACAACACTGTCAGTTGCATTTTGACTCTCTTTGATGCTCTACAGAGGGCCAACTGGTAGCGCCAAAACTACTTATTTCTTATCTCGCCATATTGTCACAACTGTAACTCACACTGGAAAGGGACCTACTATCAGGATTTTAAACCGAGAGTGGTTTTTGCTACAGATCCCCACAGTAATCCAGATCTAAAGTAGTAATTGCACTGTTTTCCTGGCTTGGTCCTTTCCTCAGTGTATAGATTGAGTTTATGCATCTCCCTTAATGGTTAATTTTAAATATTTTTTTGTGGTCGGTGATATGTTTACGAGGCTTACCGTTGTTGAATGTCACTGCACCTGAGAAACTTCTCACTGAGTTTATTAGTAGATTTGTTCTTCCTGCAATCACTCATAATGACAGAGGTGCAAAATTTACTGGGCACATGGTTGGAAACATCGGTTGGGCCCTGAAAATGTCTCAGCAATTCTATTGTGCTTACCACTCTAATCTAGTGGGGTAGTTGAATGCCATTGCAGCAACATCGAGACTGGGCTGTTCAAAGTGCGTTAAGAGAGTGGCCTTGATTACTCAAGGCTGTACCCTTAATATTGCTGCACATGTGGAATAACCACAATAAGAATCATAGTCTGTCACCTCACGAGATAATGACTGGATGCCCTATGCATACGGGTACAGCACCTCTTTTGACAGAATGATGTTGGACTTGCAATTAGAAGATGATGGAATACTGAAATATTGCACATCCATTGTAAAGGCTATCAGATCTCTCTATTCGCAGGTCAAGAAAGCACTGCTTAAACCAGCTGCAGGACCCTGCCATTCTCTTAGATCTGGGAACTGGGGTCTGCCTGTGAGTGCATCAGAGGAAACCGGTGCAACAGCACCATTGGCAAGAACTTCTGCAAGCACTTCTTACTAGACAGACCGCAGCTAAGTCCGAGGGGTATCCGAAGTGGCGACATGCGTACAACTGCAGACATGTCCAGCCTCCACCAGAAGCACCTGGACTAGCTGTGATAACATCTTTGGCCAATTATCTAATTGATATTAAAAAGGGGCCTCCAGGCGGATCCACCAAGTTAGTCTATGTACCTATATGCAGCAACTCTGAGACAGGAACTGCAGCTTCTTCATTTGTACATGAGGGTCCTCAAGACCTGGATTTTTCCCCCTGCATACTGACAAACCCTTGCACGGTCTTCAGGCAAATTCACCACCTGTCAGGTAGGCCGGGGCAGCAACGAACCGACCACATAATTTACTGAGTGACCGAGCGAATACATTCCAGCAGTCCACAGGACAGAATCCATGCCACATCTGCGAAACCAAGAAACCAGCCAGTACCCATGCATATGTATCACACTCGATGCTTATTGAAGATAGCCGAAGGCAAGGCCACCGACCCGCACGCATCTGCTATCATGCACCATTTTTACAACACATTGCACAACATCT
Source organism: Ambystoma mexicanum (assembly GCF_040938575.1). Classification (NCBI taxonomy): domain Eukaryota; kingdom Metazoa; phylum Chordata; class Amphibia; order Caudata; family Ambystomatidae; genus Ambystoma; species Ambystoma mexicanum. The sequence goes on from NC_090933.1 coordinate 1,203,063,094, forward strand.
CAGCCCTTAGAAAGCAGCTATCATCCACGACAGAAACTATGTCTAGCTGGACACATAATGAGTCTACTGCACTCGCATACTCTCCAAACGGCTTCATAGCACCCATACACATGCCAGCTCGATATGGAATGCTAGTAGGGACTTGGCCACCTGTACCCACCTTCGTATTGGCTAAAATGCACACATGCATACTAAACTTCTCTGATGAATTTCCCATACCTTGGACCTTGGTACCCCGAGGGGGTTCACCTTCAGCGATTTGAGACCATACCAATGGCAAAAGGTGCTATATGAATGACAATTACATTACACACTACATTGCATTAAATAATACTATTAATTCCACCTCGGCTCTGCTTAGATCTTCAGAAGATGGAGCAGTCTCACTACCAGTAAATGCTGATTCGAATGCAGCAATAGAGTAACTTTAGGCCGTTTCTGCTCTCCAATTTACTGACGCTTCAACTTAAGGAAGGTATTACCTCCGCCCCTGCAGACGAGTTTTTCAAGAGTGAGTAAGAGTTGAAACTGAGCTCGCGTCATTCTTATCATATTGCAGTTGAGCACTATGACACCCTTGTTGAAGTTGAAAGAATTAGAAAAGAAACTGCAAAGATGTAATTTGTGCAAAACCCTTCTGGTTTAATTTCTATAACTGCGCTACTGTTTTATTCCTATTTGTAATGGGCGTTTGTGTCCTGGTGCGCATGTAAAGACACTTTTAGCTATGCCATATTCATAATCATTCTGTTAAGGTCTGGTCCGGTTGACATTTGCTCTTTCCTGTTTTCACTGTGTTGACTGAGCTTTTCAGTTGACATCCTCTGGTAATGACTGTTAAAAAAGACACAAGTTTCACTATTTTCTAGTGTTGTCTTTAACAATAACCATTGCAACTTTTAATACATCCTGCCATGAATCACAAGAGCCTAATGCACACCTTTGGATTGAAAGTGATTATACTTTGCATGATTCATGGTATAATATGCCTGCATTCAAAATATTTCTGATTGCTGGGTCTGTGCTAATTTTCCACGTCCAATGCCTGCTGGACCTAGAGACCCAAGCTACACCTCACTGATGGGGCCCAATGCGGCCGAAACATGTCTGCTACTGCTTGTGGCTCGTGCAGAAGGGATGTGACCAAGCATTTCGGGCTGGACTGCCCCTTTTGGGCTTGGACCAAGTCTGCCTTGCATACGGGCTTTCTCCTGTCTGTAATGGCTTGGCAGGCGGAGAATGATGGTCTGGAGGATTGCCAAGAGCGATGCCAGAGATTAATATTAAATCTAACCTTCCGGCTATCACCTCCTTTTCTTTTGTTTTATCTGATCTTCCACAAGACCTGGATTCAGGCTTTGCTGTGGCACTTGTCCCTTTACATGGCATTTTATACCGGGCATCAAGGAAGAATGCACCATGATGAGTGTTCCTAAGTGGTACTGGCCCACATTGGTGGACCAGTCTGAAAATATATTTTTTATTTTGGCAACGCATTTTGTACTGTGCATTAAGTTAGCATCATGAGTATTATTATTATTATTATGTGGCTAGACTGGCCTACATTTCTGCCAACAGTCCGGATATATCTTCCCACTGTGGCATGGCATTTATTTCTAAAAAAGCAAAGGTACCTGGCAAGACTTGTTTTAATGGCATGGCATTTTGTACTGTTATGTTGTTATGCAGTAATACTGACATATGTTGGTGCTGCCTCCATGGACATTAATGGGCACAGCCAGCATTAAAAAGTTATTTATACTGGATTTGTGGACAAAAAGGCTGAGTGCAAGTTTGTCGGTATTCCGCTGGTAATTCTGGTCTGATACTGGCAAACTGTCCCTACTGTTTCCGCTGCCTGATGGCCCTCTATTACCAGGATATTACAAGCAGTGGAAAGGGCTGTAAATCCCCAGTCCAAGGAGTCCACTAGGACTCCATGTAAGGGATTGCTGAATTACCGGCACCGGTAATACCGTTGCCAGTAATTCCGGAATGTATTTGCTGGTGGGGGCCTGATTTACCAGAAGGTCAGGCCTGCTGGTAAGTCAGGCCCCCCACCGGCAAACTTGGCTTTCTCCGGTTCGAAAAGATTGCTGGTGCCGGAATTACCTGCAAATATACCAGCAATTTTTCAGACCGGCCAAAATGCAGTAATCATGAAAATTAGTTCTGCACTGTTGGTGACTTGCATCTATGAAATTTCTCATGTGCTACCCTACAAAACCGATTGTAAACTGTAGCCTTTTACCCAATTTTTCACAGGAAGTATAATATAAATGCACCATTTTAACCAAATATTTAAAAAATGTTCTCATGGGGAGAGCATCCCCCTCGCTCCGCACACCCCAAGGTTGGTTTAGGCTCCCTCGCTACACTCACTCACTGATGCATATTCATGAGAAACACTGGTTGAATAGTAGATCATCTGATGGTACTGATGCTAGATATTTGCCCTTTATTCTCACAGCTGGAGCATGGAGGTACCTATGACTTCTCACTTTCCAAGCATCCATGGTCATCTATGATATTGGCATACAGAGAAGGTGTCATTATATTGATTTGCGAGACAAGATTTATTCAGATTCAGGTTGGGTGCATTTATTTTCCTTTACCAATCACCACATATAAAATAGTACTTATCAATAGATTCTTGCCTCTACAGTGGTTATAAGATTTATTTCTTACTTTATCATAGACACAATGAGCCTCATTACAAGTGTGGCAGGCAGGAAACAAGGGCGCCAGTAAGCTCACCGACACCCTTGTTTCCAGACCGCCACACTACGAGTCTGCCTACCAGGGCTGCTGTGCCCGACAGCTCTGAGCCTGGCCAGCGCAGCAGTGCCACCAGAATCACCAGCACTGTTAGAAACTTGCAACAGGTGCTTCCGTCCCAAAAGACTCCATGGGAATGGGGACTTACAAAATATGGCGCCTGACTTCCCGCGCTGCTGGGACGTGTAATGTCCCATTGCTACGGGGATGTCGGGAGCCCGATTCGGTGTTACAGGGTTGGGGGCAACATGCCGGTGGCTCCAGCAGGTTACCGTCAACCTTGTAATGAGGCCCAATGTAAGTGTCTTTCTTTGAGGCCCAATGTAAGTGTCTTTCTATTATTAATCCTCATGAAATTGCTCCCTTATTGCACCACTGGAACATGGCCAGCTAAAATATTCTTTTGGCTTACCACATGTTGTGGTCTAGAATATAGAAGGACATGAAATAGTAACGGAATCGAGTGGGATACTGGCAAACAGACGTACTGTCACAGGCCCCTGATATGCTGGAATTACCAGCATATAACAGGTGCCGGAAACAGTAGGTAAATCCCCATTCCATGGGGTAATTGCCAGTATTACCAGCACAGGTAATACCAATGCCGGTAGTACCAGCTGTTGTTTGCCTCAATTATAAATGCAGGAGGTGGTAGTGAAACCCAAAGGCGATGAAAGAGATGGCACCATCAGAGAATGGAAGTGACATGGAGGAGGTAACGTGAGAAACCAACATGGATATAAAGTGGAACAATGTGGACCGTGAGAAGGAGCTGAAAGGTGGCAGTGAAGGTGGTACAGAGAAAGCTAGAGGGGTAACGTCAGGACAAGTAAGGAAAGCTGAGATAAAATCATCATGTGGTGAGGACAGGACTTGGGAGGGGTGGTAGAACCAATATCTAGCTAGAAATAGAAGGCATGTTCTGGAAGGCGCAGTGGGCCCAATGAAGGACCAGAAAGAAGGAGGGAGGAGGAATGATTTTCAGTGAGGAAAATTATTGCGAGTGCAGAGAAGAGCAGAAAGAGAAACCAGGAAGAATTCTAAATAGATACCACCTGCTCACAGGGGCTTACAGCAGAGTTGTGAGGTACAGGACCCAAGAAAACCTGCATTTAGTTCAGATCAAGAAGAATGGTTTGGGTCACCTAAACCTCCAAATGGATGAAAGACACATGGTTATCTCACTAAACATTACAAACTAGGATCCTTTCTTCTGATGCTGGGAAAGACTAGGAACCTGCTCCTTGTGGAAGGGACATTATAAAAAGGAAGGTTTCTGAGGAGGAAGTGAGCCAGCCGCAGTGAGGAGAAAACCATTCTGAATTTAGTTTTGTTTGGAAATATCCCATGTTCATTTGTATCACCCATTCTTGTAACCAATCCGCTAATAAATATCAGGAAGTCTGACAAACAATGTTTGCATCTTTCTTGGTCCCAGGTGGAAACCTGTGCCTGGCCATAATAAGTCTTTGTGCTGTTGGATGATTTTTCCAAGTTTCTCTTTCAAACAAATAGTACGGATGTCTTTTCATATGTGCAGTGAATGGTGTAGGCATTTCCAAGAGTCTGCTCATGTGTACGTTACAGTAATTGTTTGAACCTGTGAAAAAGTCATGGGCCCACAAGAATCAGCCAGGATCCTGTTAAGACAGCCCAGGAAAGTCCCAGTTTACCCAGAATATATAGAGTCAGTTAGAAGCAGACTAAATAACAGAAGTAGACAGAGTGCAAGGCAAACCCCAGCTTTATTGACATCCGAAATAAAGCAAGGACAGAATACACGCATCACAATGTTGGCGCTCTCGATTAAATCAATACAAACAATGGATTAAATACTCAAAAATCTTCATTGCTGACATAACAACATAATCTCTCTGTACAAAACCTATGGGGACTATGGACTGGTTAAGCGGATTGATTACATATGGACCCTATAAGTGTAAAACATCTCATTGGGTTATGACAATCGGTTGGCTCCACCTGAGGCCACCTCTAAATTGATAAAATATAAATTACATCATCTCTGTTCCCATTTTTGGTTGGCATATAATGTGCTTGGCAGCCTAACAGGAGATTCTAATTGGTTGGCATTCTGCTAACCAACCTTGAATGATTGACAGGTTGTCAAGACATGAGCCAGACAGGAGTAGGGGGAGAGATGTCCACAGGCTACTTTCGATTCAATAAAAAAATATACCATCCCTTGTTCCTAGGCCATGAGCCAGGGTTATTTCTTTGTACTTGGCTTTGTACGATGTCTCGTGTCTGGTTGTATGTGTGGGGAGTACAGCCGGTGTCCTATCTGTGTTGGTTTCTAATGAGTAGACAGTGTTTGCCAATTATGGGTCACATGTGATGGGACCATGGTTGGAATTCTTTTACCCTGCATTTATTAGGATTTTAGCTTATATTAATGTGAATATTATGGTTGCTTTTACCACTGGGGACACTATTGAGTATATATAGTATGTGTGCATTTTGCTAACAATGGTCAGTTGTGCTTGCCTCAACTTACTTAATGTGGGTGTATATGGGCCACATTACTAGTTCAGCGTTAACCCGCCCGTATTTTGCCGCCGATCTCGTAAAACAATTTCACAGCCTCACATCCCAGTACCAACAGAACATTACAAGTCCCAGCTGCATGGGATATCAGCCAGAGGAAAGTGTAAGTCCACATTTCCATGGGAATGGGGACACAGAAGCACCGGCAGCATTGCTAACAGTGTTGATGTGTCTGTGACAAGTCTGCCTACCGGGATCGGGTTTGGGTCTATTTCACCTAAAACATTTGACCTAATTACATTTGATTGAATTTTTTTACCTTTTCATCGTTCTAAAATGCAGGGAGAGACCCCCCGCAGCCCATCCCACTTCCCCATAACCTCATCTGTACCCTTAGCCACCCCCATATATATATATATATATATATATATATATATATATATATATATAATTATATTTGACTGAAAAAAGGTAAAGAAAATGTGATCAAATGTTTTAGGTCAAATGTTTTTAGGTCAGTTATACTAACACCACGAGACTGTTGTGCCTGGCAGGTCAGACCTTTCGTAATGGCCCCTGCAGGCAGACCTGTAGTGTGGCGGTATGTTGCTACCGGCACCCTTATTTCCGGACTGCCACACTTGTAATGTAATTTGGGAAAAGATGACTGGCCATTACTGTTACAGCCGCTGGGGGTTTGACCAACTGAGCTGGAGAGAACTGTTATCAGAGCCTTGGGAGCTCAGGGAGCCGTGGGAGAGCCGGTACATGGTAGCACAGTAAGTAAAGTGCATCTATGACGCGTTTTGTGCCCTTTGGTGCCTTCGTGTTACTCGAGCAGAAGTCAGAGTTGGATCTTGAGGAGTGGAGCGCAGTGGGTTTGCTTGGGACAGTAGGTGGAGGCGGAGGTGGAGGAACAGAGGCATGGCTTGGCTTCATGGTTTTAGAAGTCTGTGAAGTCTGGGAAAAAAATGTCATAACACTTAACCCGGCTCCCAATTGACCTTTAAGTGAAATTCTGTTGATGTATCACTAGATCCATCAGTCCACCAGATCGCTATTCCATCTAGCAGCTGTTTTGCTAACTGCCTGTCTCCGCTGTTATTGCTTGTTGTTGTCAGTTGTTGACCGCCACCAGAAACTCCCCTTTCCATGAGAGCACCTGTGTTGGTGTGGTGTATTGTTGCAGCCAGCAACACGTTATTCCAAATCATCCAAGCTTTCCTAAATTATCCCAAGTTGTCTTAAGGCAACCCAAGTGATTTGGATGCTATGAGGATGCACTGTGTGGATGTGAACAACGTTAGTTGAAGAAAATTGAATTAACTAATCTGACTTCACTTTTCCTATTCTCGCGCCGTGAGGCCCAGGGAGGGAGAGTTATGGATGCCACCTGAGCAGTCGAGAGTTCCCCGCTGTCTTGGCAAACGTAGTTAACTGTTAACTGTGTATTCTGATTTTACTTTTGATATTTTTAACTGGGGTTTTTCTTTATTAGGTTTTAAATATTTTATTAAGCCCTAAGCAGGCCTCTTAACAATCTGCGTATACTATTTCTCCTTTTAACTGTGGAATTGTTGTATTTTGTACTGCATGCATATTTTCCCCCCTGTATTTCGTATACTCTTTGCACTTGTATGCCTGCACTTGCGTTTTTGCACTTGCACATTTATATATACGCGTTTGCACTTGCATATTTGCACTTGCATGTTTTCACTTGCATATTTGCACCACACATTCTGTAGCAGTAGTAGTATTTGTATCTGCTACATCATATTTTAGATTCTTTTCATAGACTGCTGGACCTTTGTGCATCTTGTGTATCTCGTACACTTTGTGTATCTAGCAACCTTTTCCCACTCCCTTTTAATGTTATTGTGGGTGAAACCGGGTTTGTGGTGGTGTGAATCTGAGTTTGAGGTGCATGCTTAGTACCAGCCTAATTAACAAGATGGCAAAGCATAAGGCAATTTGTAACATCTCACCGGGAATTGATTGTAAAGGGTTTATAAGCTCTTTGAACCCATTAACTAAGTCAATGGACCTCATGACAAGTTTGCTGGTTCGGAAATAAGGGTGCTGGTAAACTCACCAGCCCCCTTGTATTCCAGACCAGAAAACTACAAGTTTGCCACCCAGAGCTGCTGTGCCCGACAGGTCAGACCCTGCCAGGTGAATCGGCCACGGTAAGCAAACCCGTCACGGAAACACTGGCACCATTAGCAAGGATGCTGGGCTTCTGTGTCCCCACTCCCATAGAGTCCTGCAGGACTCTATGGGAATGGGGATCAACAAATTTACCAGCGCCTGACTTCCCGGCCACCAAACTCGTAATGAGCCAGTGGCACTGGGAAGTCAGGCGCTGGTATATTTTTACAGGTCCAGCGGCAACCCACGGGTAGCACCGGCAGGGTTTCTGAATGTAAGGTTTTTTGTCAGACATCGGCGGGGGGTCAACACTGGTCAAGTCCAATTGTGCAGTTGTGGATGCTAGTGTAAATGCAATAGATGCGGTGGAGATAGGGGAGATGGATAGAGCGCCCCCAGTAAACCCAGTGTTCACCATCCTATATGCTCTAGGAAACCAGGTGACAAGCATCCCTTAGACCAGTTTTTGGTGTCAAATCCCTCTGGTCAAGAAGGGGAGAAAATCTACTGTATCCCAGGACATAGCTTGAAATCCATGGGCTTCCCCTCAGCTAACATGGTGGCAGTCTATGTTGAACATGCTAGGACTCAGGACAACCCAATTTTTATGCACCCACTGGCCGATATGATAGACTTAACCTCTTATTATTATTATCGAGGGGGATGTACAAACTCCCAAAGAACAGCCCCAAGTGACTTGCCTTGGATCCCAAATCACTGGTATTGGGGAAGTCAAATTCGATTCTTGTTTGGTGGATGAGTCTTCTGGCAGTGGAGGCAAATGCAATTTTGGTGTCAATCTGAAGAGTCTGATCTGTATAGTAATTGTAATTGATATGATAGGGTATTTATAATGTGCTTAATAACCAGAGGTTTCTAAGCGCGGACCCGGGGATAGAACCTGTGTTGGTACGTGTCGTCCTGCTTCCAAGGCGAGCACGTTGCCCCTAAACTATCCTCCCAAGTTTTTTTGTTGTTGTAAGAAACCCTCTGCCGACCTGTCCTGCCCGGCTAACTAATGGCCAATCGCCATCATTCCTTTCCTGGGCAATCTCCTGGAAAAGCTACCCATCTCCCAACTTAATCTTTACACTGAATCTGTTGGTTGCCTCCATGACCATCAGTCTGGCTTCAGAGCTGCCAGAAGCATGGAAACTGCTCTGCTTAACATCCTTGAAGACCTGCTCTCCAACCTCGATTCCAACACCCCCTGTGTCCTCATCTTACTTGATCTCACTTCTTCCTTTGACGCAGTCAACCATACCATCCTGCTCAACCGGGTCCGTGATAACCTGGGTATCACCGATTAGGCTGTGGCTTGGCTGATTTCTTTCCTCTACAATCCACCCTCCCAGGTCCAACTTGGGTCCTTCCTCTCCTCCATCTCTATCTCTACCTGTGGTGTTCCCTGGGGGTATAACCTCTCTCCCTTGTTGTTCAACAAGTACCTGGCACTTCTTGCCCACCGCATTGCTGCTCTCTGCCCCAACTTTCAATGCTATGCAGATGACACTCAGCTCATTTTCAGGCTCCCTTCTGCCACCTCTTCTCCTTCTCTCATCTCTGACTTTCTGTCTGCTATCCAGGAGTGGTGTGCCACCAATGATCTTTGCCTTGATTCCAGTAAGACTGAGATTCTCCTCATCGGCACATCTGCTCCCTCCTTTCCTTTCACTCTCTGGCCGGCCTCTCTTGGCCCTCTTCCTGCTCCCACCTGTGAGGCTAAAAACCTTGGGGTCACCTTCGACTCCACACTCTTCTTTCCGCCTCACATCTCAGACGTTTGTAAGAAGTCACACTACCAGCTGCACCTCCTCAGAGGTATTTTTCCTTTCCTCTCCTTCCCCCAGAAGCTCACTGTCTCCAGAGCTCTGGTTCTTCTCTCTAGGCTGGACTACTGTAACAGCCGCTTTCTAAATCTGCCTGCCTCTACTCTGCAACTCATCCAATACAGGACTGGGAGACTTTTCCTTGGCCTCAAGCCCAGGGATCATATGTCTCCAGGACTGAAATCTCTGCACTGAATCACAGCGGCTGCGAGGATTAAGTTCAAAACCCTCTGAATTGTCCACAATGCTATCTGGGGCCTCAATACCTTCAACTCTCTCTTTGTAAATATCTTCCTTCTCGAGCTCTTCGCTCATCCTTCTCCAACTCCCCAGGGCCAGTTGCTTCTCCAAGCAACAAGTTGGTAGTAGATCTCTTTCTTCGGCTGGGGTCCTCCTCTGGAACAGCCTCCCTGCCTGTCTGAAACTAGAGGAGAACCACCTCTGGTTCCGGAAGCACCTCAAGAGCTTTCTCTTTGCTTCTGCTTTCTCTCATCCTCTCCCCTGCTGAACTCCTGGCTGAAACTGAAACTGCACTGGTCACCTGGCTACCCTCCGATCTCAGGCCCAGGTCCTCTCCCTGTCAGTTGCACACCTGCACTGCCCCCCTGGCAACCCTTGCACTCGGGGGCTGTTTCTGTATCCTTACAGCCCCCTACCAGCAATTGATATGATATTTTAGTTTATTTATATAGCGCCAATACACAATGTGCTTCAAAGCGCTTCAATGCAAGGGAGGGAACAAGTGAAAATACATTCTTACAAGCCATGAACAGTAAGGATGTGAAATTAACTATCGTACTCGGCCTGATGACATTTCATATAGTGCAAGAGCTAAGGCATAGATAAGGAAGGGAGGGGGAGAATGGGAAGGAAATGGAAACAGACAGGCGACTACCGTGCTAGGCCTGACATTTCTGGTAGAGCTGGAGAAAAACAAAAGGTAAGGGAGAGGGGTGCATTAAGGTAGGGGAGGAACAAAACCAGCGACTATCGTAATAGGCCTGACAACATTTCAGATAGTGCTGGAGGGAGGTGGGGGGGACAAATAAGGGAAGGGGGGAAGAGTCATACAAGGTTGCTATCATCCTAGGTCCATGGACAATTCTGATAGAGTAAGTGCAAAGAAGAAAGTAAGGGGAAGAGGGGAGGAGATAGGAAAAGGGAGAAAGGGAGAGCAGGAGAGAGCAGAGAGTAAGCAGTGAAAAAGAGTGAAGAAGCAAGAGGGGAGAGCGAATACAATCATAGAAGTCAGTAGTAACACATAATGTTGCAAACCAGGATACAAGATGAAGATGGGAACAGCATGATTCAGGGCCACCACGAGTACAAAATGCAAAGGAAGTCCAGCATGAGAGTTGAGAAAGGGTGACGCACCGTGAATCAATGAAGTCCATAAAAGTCAAATCCAGCATTGGCCACAAGACGGTGATGGTGAAACCAGAATGTATCTGGACAGACTCCTGCAGAAGTAGGCTGGGGTGGGGGAGCAGGGTAGAAAAAGACACCTGATGTCTGCACTTACCTTTGCACTTGCCACCAGGTGGCCACACTTTTTATTTATTGTTTTTATTTATGTTACTGTTTATCCTATGTACTGCACTGCCCAGTCTCCCTTCCGCCTCGCACTTTTCCCCCTTTCCTTCTCCCCTGCACTTGCGTGATCTCAATGTCACCTGGCCTAATGAGATTGTTGTCTCTGTCTTCCCTCTGTGTCCCCTCCCTTGCCTTATCACGCCTTGATACACTTGTTTGTAGACGCATTATAAATGCCATATCATATCATATCATATCATATCATATAATTGGTTATTTATAATGCGCTTAATACCCAGAGGTTTCTAAGCACGGACCCGGGGATCGAACCTATGTTGCTCCCCGTTGTCATGCTTCCAAGCTGAGCAAATTGCCCCTGAGCTATCCTCCTGGGACCTATAGTAGGGATGCTCAAGGAACGGGTGAATAATTTGATCAACATTATATCTAGGTTGTATTGTGTTTGTGTCCCCTCATTTGGTCAGGCATTTCACGCATTCAGTAGTGCTCAGGTGCTCCTTTGCCTTGTCATCAACCCAAGGCAACTGGTACTGCTGGGAGAGTAGTGAGGAGTGGGGCGGGACCCAGGGTGGCGAGGGATGCAGCTGATTGGATTAAACCCATAAATTATATTATTCACAGGCATGAGTCTAATCTCCCCCTGTAAGTACTGTTAATGGTAGACGAAACCATCCCCCACAGGCAAATCGATCTTCCCCCTCGATTATAGGGCCCTTTCCAGGGAGTATGGACAGGGGAGACTCCATTTACATGTGTAATGTCCCAAAATGACGGTGCTGGACATATGAAACAAGGGAGACGTTAACCAATAAGAGTATTCACTGCATACGCCACATCAGAGGGTGCACCTCAGTGATATGCGAGGACATTATTATGTGTAACAGAGGGTCCGTGCCTAACTGTTTGAATGACTATATCCAGCTGACATTTAAAGATAGATGAGGGCCTTCTGGCTATTGAAGCAAGATCTTATCCACCCATTGCGACAGAAATTTCTCTGCAGTCCTCTCCCAATAGCGGAAGTTGTTTTGGGCCCCATCAGCAAGAGGTGTACAAATGTGTGTGTAACCCCCTGCACAGGGGTGATGAGATCGAGGAGGTTGATTGACGGGCTACTTCCCCTGGTTTCGTGGTCCTGGTTAAACCAAGAGCAGCCAGGGTTTTGTGATGGAAATTTACCTGGGATTGACAGGCATATGAAGGATCCGGATTGGATTTTATATCCACCAGTATTATTTATTACCTGAATTCAGGAAACCTGGGCCCTATCAACGATTGTCCCAGGATTTAAGTTGAGTGAACAGAGTAGCTCTGATCTGCAACTGGATACTAGTAGAAGCAGAGATGGGCGTACTTTGCTCATGTTCAACTTATACAACAGGTCGTATGGCATTCGCCCCCTAGGAACCTTGACCCTCTTGCAGGATTTGATTCTAAGCCATGCACATTAAGTCATGGGCCCGATGCATGTTATCGTTGGGGGTGACTCTAACCTGCAGTTTGAACCCTTAAGGAAATTGAAGGGCTTGTGGGATGAAGTTGACCAGGCTTGGGATATTGCTGATTTGGAGGCAGGTTATCCCTTAAGGGCATATAAATATGCCCTGGACTCAGCATGTATTTTGTCTGGGCTTAACCCCAGGGTCTGAAATGGGAGATGTGGTGGGGATCGCCCGGCCAAGAATACCTTTTTTGGACCCACAAGCTCCTCAAGGATTGATTTCCTCTTTATAGCGTTTGGTGATTGGGAATTGGTAAAGGAGTTCTCAATTATGGAACGTAGGGACAGTGATTACAGACCATTACTCCTGGAAGGGATGGGGATTTTAAAAACATAGGGACTGATTCATGGAATTTGTGCGCTGAAAAACGCCATACTGCCCGCAAATCCCTGTTTAACAAATGGAAATTTGCGGGCAGTATGGCGCACAAATACCCGTTTTTTGGCGCACAAATTCCTTGTATCAGCCCCTTAGTATCTAGTGTTCCATTGACAATCACAGGGAACGCTAGCCATACTGTCAAATGAGATAAAATTGAGGAAGCCGGAATCAAAGCCTGCAGTTTATCTGAGAGCATTGTCTGGTATTGAGAACATCTGGGTGGTGGGGGTTGAGTGATGAAGAGGTGCTCATTGAGTATGACCATCTGGATGCCAGTGTTGTCTCTTATTTTTAACCAAATTGGCAAAGGAACTAAGGCAAACGACGGTGGTTAGGAATCCCTGGTTTAATGAGGAGTGTCAAATGGCCAAAAGTATTAGATTGCCTCCAGGGAGTGGGTACCATGAACAAAGAGAAACTACGTAATTGTAGGTTAAAGTACAAGAGCATCACCTGTGCCAAAACAGGGGGTACACCAGAAGCTTGAGTGGGAAGAACTCTGAGAGGCAGCTTCGATGAAAGACGCTAAGTCTTTTTGGGCTTTGGTTACAGGTAAAAAACAATAATGACAACGGGATTCACCCTCATTACGGGTTTGGCGGTAGCCGTGCCCTTAGTAAGGGCACGGCTACCGCCAAACTCGCTACTGGCACCGGCACCCACTAATGGGCCATTACCCGCCCATTACGAGTTGAATGGGCTTGTAATTGCCCATTCGCGCGTGCCAGTATGTCCGGGCTCCCGATCCTCATTCTGCCCTATAGGGCAGAATGGGGGTGGGGAGCATGGTTGCACCGGCACTGTTTATAATGGTGCCTGTGCAATCACGAGTTCTGTTCGCGGGTGCCACTCTGCACGCCTGGTCTGACCAGGTGTGCAGAGCGGCACCCGAAAGCAGAACCCGTAATGTGGCAGTATGGTAACAACGGCGCCGGTAGTACTACTGGCACCGTTGTTGCCTTACCGCCACATTCGTAATGAGGCCCACTGTTTTATCACCCCTGAGGACTGGTCTGATCTCTTTAGTGTGTTATAGGAGGACACAGAGAGGGGAGAATGTGTATACATTAATAGTACTGAGTTGTTTGAATATACTTGTTCTCCAATGATTATCACACGCCAGGAAGTTAGAAGTGCAATATTGAGCTCTACATCCTGGAAAGCGCCTGGCCCAGATAGGATTCCTGTTGACCTGTTAAAGGATGAGCTAGATATTTGGTCACCTGTTTTACCAAACTCTTCTAATCTTTTGTTCAACTTAATATAGTTCCTGACTCGTGGAGAACCGCTGAAATAGTGCCGGTATATAAGAAAGGGGGCAGTGAGAAGCCTGGTAATTACAGGTATATCTTCTTGCTCGACGCCACCGGAAAACATTTTGCCAAAGTGGTTTTAAAGCAGCTGCAGGCTTGCGTGAACCCAGGGAATCTCATCTCTCATCTCCAGATGGGGGTTCAAACTGGGATCAGTACCATAATATGATATTATATGTCATTTACAACGCACCTGTTTTTAGGCATGCAACACTATAGACCAATGCTTTTGCTTGTCTGTGATCTTATATATACAGTACAGGCGGAGTGACGGAGAGTGACAGTCCTGCACCTGCGAGGAGAGACTGCAATCCGTTATTCTATTCTTCTGCTGACTTTCCTGAGACTTGCTGAGTCTTTATTCCACCTCAGTACTGGTGGGTGGACCCACAGTTCAAAGACTACCCAGAACCACAGAGCAGCCGTGGAGTGATGGAGAGTGACAGTCCTGCACCTGCGAGGAGAGACTGCACTCCGTTATTCTATTCTCCTGCTAACTTTCCTGAAACTTGCTGAGTCTTTCTTCCACCTCAGTACTGGTGGGTGGACCCACAGTACAAATACTACCCAGAACCGCGGAGCGGCCGCGGAGTGACGGAGAGTGACAGTCCTGCACCTGCAAGGAGAGACTGCACTCCGTTATTCTATTCTCCTGCTGACTTTCGTGAGACTTGCTGAGTCTTTCTTCCACCTCAGTACTGGTGGGTGGACCCACAGTAGAAAGACTACCCAGAACGAGCGGCCGCGGAGTGACGGAGAGTGACAGTCCTGCACCTGCGAGGAGAGACTGCACTCCGTTATTCTATTCTCCTGCTGACTTTCCTGAGACTTGCTGAGTCTTTCTTCCACCTCAGTACAAGGTGGGTGGACCCACAGTACAAAGACTACCAGAACCGCGGAGCGGCCGCAGAGTGACAGAGAGTGACAGTCCTGCATCTGCGAGGAGCGACTGCACTCCGTTATTTTATTCTCCTGCTGACTTTCCTGAGACTTGCTGAGACTTTCTTCCACCTCAGTACTGGTGGGTGGACCCACAGTACAAAGACTACCCAGAACCACGGAGCGGCCGCGGATTGATGGAGAGTGACAGTCCTGCAGTCCTGGCAGGCAGGGCAGTAATGCACCTCCCCACTACCCCTCCAGTCCCTGATGAAGAGGAAGGACGCCGTCTCTGCAGCGCTCGACCACGTGTAACAATCGAGACAAAGCGGTTAGTAGAAACATCTTGTTTGACCAATGGTGGTACCTCCCTCCCGACATCAAAAACTAAAATCAAGAGTACAAACACAAACACTGAACTCCCATTATACCCAAGGCCACCGTCCCTAAACCCCGCCATTGACCTGGTTGCCCCAGTTCTGGGGGAGGGTCAGGCGTCGGGCGGGCAGTGTGTGCCACGGGCCGCGGGCCGGGGAGCGGAGGGAGGGGGAAGTGGAGGTGTGTCGGGGAAGTGACTGTGTTCCTGTTTTCAACCTGGATTTGCCGCGGACTCCAAAAGGAAAAATTAAAACTTTGGAGCTGGGTTCAAATACTGAACCACTATCATCCTCAAGCCCATTGTCCACAAACATCCCCACTGACCTGCGCGTCCCTGTGCTGGGCGTCGGTCTGGCATGGGGAGAGGAGGAGACGGAAGCCTGCCGGTACAGAAACGACACAACCCCACCTGACCCAGGCTCGTTGCCGGTGCATCCTCCTCCATCGCCCCCCGGAATGGGGGTCCCAAGGGGTACGGGCGGGGCTGTGTCGGGCGTGGCGCCGAGGCTGGGGCTGAGCCCGTCCACTGAGTCCGTCGACAGTTTTGGAGGAGCTCCATTGGGGGCAGGGGCGGAGGGAGTGGCTTCGCTGGTGGCGCTGAAGCAGCCTGGCACTGAAGATCAGGCTCAGTTGGAGCGGGCCCCGTCCCTGCATGCGCGTCAGAGGGAAAGCCGGGCCCCGCCCCCAGGAAACATGATGTCCGTGCAGGCATTGGTACACACGGAGCCTGAGTTGTCTACCGTGTCTGACTCAATCCTAGCAAGCCGCATTGAATTTTTTGATAACAATGGTACAGTGAACATAGAAAAGCACCAAAGAAATTCAGACCTCCAAAGGATAGGGGGCAAACCAAAAAAAACACACTAAAATCGTCCAAGCCTGCTAAAGCACTTCACATGAAAGACAATTTACAGCCTTTGAAAAAGAGCAACAACACTCTCAAGGGACACACGAACTTAAGATACTTTTTTAGCCTATGATCCCTAGCCAAGGAGGGAAGAACTCACTGATTTGGAGATCCTTGAAGCCTTGAACGACTGTATGCCAGTAGCTAAACAGAGACGACTGGAAGGAAACTTTGCGGAGGCATCAGTGCCACTCAGTGAAGCTGTTAGGAAAACTAATGAGACCTCTACCAAATTGAGGGACGCTGAATCTGGAAAGCTGGTTGCCAAAATTACTGCTCAAAAAGAAAATCTGAGAGAGGCAGAAGCATGTCGGCCCAACAGCCCCAGCGCAATTGTAAATAAAGAACACATGATACCTGAAATAGGATTGCCTGCGTCGCAAACGAGACTGAACACAGTGTCAGAGGATTCAGTAAAGAACAAAACGCCATAAGATCTGACCACATCTAACGCCTTACAGTCCACACCTGCTAGGAAGCTGCCTCGGGTTCAAGAGAAGTCGTCCGAATCGGTCAGTTCCCCAGTTCCAGAGGATTCCTTGAGAGAACATTTAGACAGAGGCTCGTCCACGCTGCAAGAGAGACTGAACACAGTGCTAAAGGGCTTAGTAATGAAAAATATGCCACAAGATCGAATTACACCTAGTGTCCCCCAGACCACAACCGCTAAGAAACTGTCATGGGCGCAAGATAAGCCGGACAAACTCGACAGTTTTCTTGTCTTCGAGGACCCTCTGAGAGATCATCCAGACATCTCAGTCCGGCCAGAAACCCAGGGCACACCGGGAACTTGTGTAAACGAGTTGACACAAAAAAACAGACTTCAAAGAACTGGCAGTTCGAAGCAGGGTAAAATAAACCCCCAGATACCATGCTCTGAACATGATCTTTGGGACCCTTTAAATGTGGCCGGAAGACGAAGAAAGTCATTGGAGCCTCAAAGATCACACAGCTCCCTACGGCCTGTGTCTGCTCCTCTTTGGACCGACTCACCTTTGAAAGAAAGACCCCAATCTCATGCAGAACAAAACATGGGATCCCCTACGACAAAGAAACCTGATATGCCGTCAATAATGTCTACAGTCACGATAGCACTAGCTCCCTTCATGAAGCTATATGAAGGGATTATTGACATCTTGAAGGACCACACAGCGATACAGGCCAAGCTATTAGACAAGCTGACCTCCTTAGAAGTCTACATCATGGCCGGGAAACCAAAGAAAACAGATCCTCCAAAGAGGGACCATCAAGATCCCCAGGGGACATACCACCACAAACAACTGAACCAGTCACTAAAAAAGAGATTGGATAACAAACAATGACTATCATTGACCTAACTATGAACTCCATGAAAAAGAAAATGATGAGAAACTTGAGAGACCATCTAACACGAAAGTACTAGAACCAGTGTTCACTTTAAATCGGCCTTGTAAAGAGACGCCTAAAGCCAAAGGAAAAACGATCAAAAAGGCATATACAAGCTAGACGTCAGGTGGGCCAACAGAAACAAGAACGGTGGCATCAACCACAGTCGCACAAAATTCGCCAAAAACAATACAAAAATTTTTGGAGTGTGACGCCCTGACGAATATAAGTCTACACTTTGATGACAAACCATCCCAAGCAGAGAGGGATGAAAAGAAGAGTGAGTACTCTGAGATCCACCCTAGAGGGACCAATTCCCCAACACATAAAAAGAGGCGAGTTGAAGAAAGGGAAAGGGCCGGTCAACACGAAAAAGCTTGTGACCTTGAAGAGAGGGGGCGAGGCCATAACACATGCAAAACACGTGAGGAATCTTCTGGGAACCCAAAGGCCCCAAGAGAGTCCGAACCCCGCAGAAGAAGAGGGGTCTCTAATGACCAACATCAGGAGTGTCTTCCTAAGCCTTCCCTACCGTATAGAGACAATAAAAAAAAACAGTACCTTTCATAGACCAACATCGACTGGCCGGAAAGGCCCCATACGGTCTTCCAGAACCCATTACATCACAAAAACAGAGATGTATAACAAAGATGGCAAGAAGAAGGATTCCACAAGATGGATCCTAAAACTGGAACAGATTGAGGGAAACGAAGATGAAGTCATCCTCAATCAGAATTCGGTACTGGCATTGTTCAGTTACTGTCCACACCTGCGGAGTATAAAATCAGATGACTTACTCATAGTGGACCCAAGCCATAGACAGGGGAAAGCCCTCGTCCACTTGTACATCGCTTCTTCATCTATACTAAGGCTATTAAAACAGGAAACTACTAGCCTACTAAAAATGGGTTACGACCTAACTGAATCAACAAGAAAGGTTACTATGCAACCAAGACAAAATTCAGTTACTCGTAATTCTAGCAGAATCCAAAAGCGAGAAACTGAAGACAGAAACCAATACAGGGAGCAAAGGGGTGAGCCCATAAAGAAAATTCTGCCTAGAAACCACAATGTTGACTGTCGCCACAGATACCCAATAGATCATCGAAGAACAAAGTCACCAAAATAACGCCCAAATGGACGCGGCCGTCAGACCTCTCTAGTTGAAAACAGAAGAGGAGGGAGCACAGAAACGAGACCCACACGGGCGAAACCGTCACCCGAGGATGTGGCCAATAGTCCAAGAGCACAACAAGAGCAGGCAAGCAGGTAATGAGAGAAAGCCCATCTAAAAAACCTTCAAAGCACAGTTTGTGGGCTTGGTTGCCGAAAGTTCTTTCAACAGATCAAAAAAGATAGTAAACCCTGCCTCCTGAGCATGGCAATGAACGGCTTGCAACTTTAAAGCAGTCTACGAGGGATACTAAGCTATGCTCATGGAACACAAGGGGTCACGCTCATCTGACAGCTCGAAGCGATCTAAATTTGGGGGAATTTGACGTCATCTGTCTACAAGAGACCTGGTTGATAGAGACTCCTTCACTTGACGGTTATAAAGTCTTCCTAGCTCCAGCAAAAAAGGGCCCCCGTGGACGACCCTCGTCAGGAATCTTGACAGCAATACGTCATGGCTCTGGAATAGCGGCCGCAGTAGTGTTAAAATGCAATCAATCATTGCTAATGATCAAGGCAGAGTGGACAAACTCAGATACCAACATAACAAAGGCAACAAAGTCAACGATCATGATTATGAACGTATATGGAACCCAACCACAAGCGACGCTGACAATTTCCTCGGGATGATTGAAAACGCAATCGACGAAGCAACTGCAGTACATCTGGTTCCAGCTCTCCTGATATGTGGTGACATAAACGCAACCTGCAATTGGAAAAATGAAGCCAACTACTCTGTCAACAAGACATCAGCGGCAGACCAAAGAGGAGCAGCATGGGTGAAATTAATGACATCACGGGAGCTGCACAACATAGACGAGGTGCTACAAACTGAAAACACCTTGCCAACATGGGAACGCGACTCGTCCAGTGCAACAATCGATTACATCTATACATCAAGCCAACTTGCCCAAATAATGACCTTGTTCGACGTGGTACGGACTGCCGCCATTGACCATGACCTATTGCATATTACTTGGTGTTATAATGAGTGTCTTCCCTCCTGTATCTTCCCTGCAGTGGTGATGTCAGTGGAATGTGGTGAGGTCACTGTGCTTAGAGTGTTGTCATCTGAATGTGTGTTCCATGGGGGGCAGTTGGAGATAGAGAGCTGGCTGGCAAGGATGTGCCGGTGTTTCCTGCTGTGTACTTAACTAATAAACCCATATAACTTACCTGCTGGCTCAGGTGTGTTGATGACAATACGACACTGTTACACTGGCGACGAGGATGGGATCCTGTCGTGGAAGGGACAGCAGGTGAATAGGACACCGCCCTCCAAGTGTTCAGGTGGTGCTGGGGGGAGAAGGCTTCCTTACGGAAAGGAGCCAGGGCCCTGAAGGAGTAGGGCCGGAAGAGCCGGTGGTCTGTAGCGGGGGAGGCACCCCTTGGCCCAGAGCCGTGGTGTAGAGTCTCAGGGAAGCTGCCCTGAGAGCTCTGGTGGTCTGCAGCGGGGGAGTGACTTCTGGGTCCATAGCCAGAGTGTCAAGTTCAGGGAAGCTGCCCTGAGAGCTCTGCTGGGTGAGCCGCAGCGCTTCCCAGTGCAGTAAGGGGTCGAGCACAGCGGCGGTTAACTCCATGATTGAAGATATCGATCGGGAGCGGCAGCGGAGGTTGGTGGCATGGAGCTCCAGCCGTCTGGGAGTGGAGGAGTGCTCAGATCGAAATGTGGATCGAGGCGGTTCATGCCTACCTGAGCACAGGTCCAGATGTCCAGGCGAGTAGAAGTGCCTTGATCGTGGTGCGCAGCGGCATGCACGCATGGACGAGCGCGTTTTGGCCATTCCTCAACGTAGCTGGACGGGCGGCCGCGTTTCGGATGGATCGGCCCAGATGAGGGATGGGCGCCTGTATTGCGCGCATGTTTACCCTGTTGGGAGGTGCCTGAGATCCGTTCATGGTGGTGGTGGCGATGGAATGATGACGTTTGCACGCCATGGAGGAGCGTTCCAACGTGAGCGTCTGGAACGTACAGCAACAGCCATATGCGTAAGGTATCTAGTGCGCACTGGGTATGGTCACGTTGCTTTTACTGCGTGCGGAGAACTTTTGGAGTGCGGAAGGAGGGGCAATCGAGTGTCTGTTTTAAGCAACGCATCAGATGTGGGGAGGACTTCTATAAAGGATTGCCGTATTATGACATTTGGACGCTGTGCCAAGAACCGCGGGTCATTACGGGAGAAGGTTCGCGTGTTGATATGGACAGCGTTTTTGTTCATCAAGGATGAAGATGGACTGTATCCTCATTCCGTGAGTAAAGGTGTTTTGTTGTCGGAGCCCAGGAAGAGAGGCGCATGGCAGACCGTAGCCGGGGGGACAATATAATGTCGCCGGGTCTGTGGCAGTGTTTTGAGGCCTGTATGAGTGGAGTTTTGTGGGTGTGTTGTGGCCTCTTTGTGTCCGGTTTTTTTTATGAGTGTCGGGCCTGGTGGGTACGAGTGAGAGTTTATGTAGTGGCCCATTTATTTTCTAAGTGTAATGTGGATCTGTTATATTATAACATGTTTTCTTCCAGGTGCAGTGAAATTCTTGGGTTATGGACTCGTGGGTGGGATATGGACTCGGGGGTGGGATATGGACGCGGATGATCGGTGCTCTAGGGGTTGGTGCATCTCATATTTAAAGAAGGATCCGGTATGTTCAGCGTTTTGCCAATCTTTTAGTTCACAGTTTTAGCTGTGTTTTAAAGTGAAGCGCTTTCAGCAATGTAGCTCACGACAGTGTGTGAAGCTACCAGCAATGACGTAGTGTTTGTGCCTTTTTGGACATTTACCATCTACAGAAGAGTTCCTTTTATTTCTCGTGTGTTCTGTGTCATGTTAGGTGCGAGTGTGTGCGTGTGAGTGCGCATGGTAGGTGTGCGTGTTATGGTGCATTTGTGTAGCCTCTGTGGTAGCCTAGTGAGTTCTAGGGGTCCCATTGTAGGTGTTTGTGCCATTTTGGACGTTTGGTGGTGTGGCCACCGTGGTAGCCTGGCTGACGCTAGGGGTCCCACGTTAGGGGTGGTGTTCTCTGGGGTCCTGTGGTGCGTTGAGGGTTCATAGGCAGGGACTTGGGGTCCCAGGGTGTATAGAGGTGTTGTATTTGGCAGAGACTTGGGGTCCCAGGGTGTATAGAGGTGTTGTATTTGGCAGGGACTTGGGGTCCCAGGGTGTATAGAGGTGTTGTATTTGGCAGGGACTAGGGGTCCTGTGGTGTTAGGTGTGGTGTCTAGGGGACGCTTTTAGATCCTCTTGGTTAGGTGGTGTGTTGGTTCGCTGCATTTAGTTTGGCCGTATAGTCAGATTTGGTTGTGGTCAGAGTTAAGTGTTGCCTAAAGTAGGGGTTTTTGAACTGATGTTGTTAGTCGTGCTTGTTGTTGCTCATCTGAGTTGGGTTAGTGCCCGGTGGTTGCTCTTTTGACTTGGGTTGTGCCCGGGGGTGGCAGCCCTGGTGCCCTGGGGTGGAGACCAGGGTCGAAGGAGGTAGGTGCACTGAGGGGTCGTGGCTGTTAGTGGTATATCCGATTTGGGGACGCTGGGGTGTGGCAGGCCTAAGGCTTCAAGGGGCAGCTTGAAGCAGGTGGAGTTCTTGTTTTATTGTTTTGTTCCTCGAGTTGTTTTCCAGTTCAGTAGAAGGGAGGTGCAGCCCTTATTTCATGTCGGTGGGTTCCTCTGTTGTGAGTGATTTGGTGGACAAGGGATAGATATGGTGTAGTAGGGTGGATCTGTGTTCCTCTTGAGTAGGAGTTATTGTGCAAGGTTATGTTTCCACCTATTTTGTGCTTCAGGTTTTATTTGTACAGTGAAAGTTTCAATGGTGTCAGTGCGCTTTATGGTAGTGTAGAGTGTTTGTGCTCTGTTGTTGGCCTTGGTGTGCGAATAGGCTTCATGTGGTCCTTTTCCTGGGGTTGGGTCTCGTGTTCACGTGAGCCAGGGTGTTGCTGGGCAGGTACTTGGTGGCCACACGTATCTGTGTCTGTATTGTGTAGGATGATACTTGCGTATAGGAATGACCTTTTATTAAATTAAGGGAGGGAGAAGTTTTATAATGAGTGTCTTCCCTCCTGTGTCTTCCCTGCAGTGGTGATGTCAGTGGAATGTGGTGAGGTCACTGTGCTTAGAGTGTTGTCATCTGAATGTGTGTTCCATGGGCGACAGTTGGAGATAGAGAGCTGGTTGGCAAGGATGTGCTGGTGTTTCCTGCTGTGTACTTAACTAATAAACCCATATAACTTACCTGCTGGCTCAGTTGTGTTGATGACAATACGACATTGTTACACTTGGCCAAGAAAATGAATTGCAACTACGAAATCTATCGCACACCTGGAAACAAACAATCAAGGATCAAGGTTAAAAATGTCGGCAGCAGCAATAACTAACTTAAGGACAAAATATTTAGCCCAAGAACACCAAGTAGTCGTGAGACAGATCGACTATGTTCCACTGTTGGCGATCTATAAAACGACACGGAGCAAACCAAACAACGTCGGCCCCAGAAGACACGCGTATGACACGACCCTGGTAGAAAAAAGAAAAGAACTAAGAAAAAGTGAAGAGGAAAGCAAAACTCTCAGGTCCTATAAAAACAAACCTGACAGTGATTGAGGCTACCCGGAGATACAAATCATGGCTTAAAAGCCATCGGATTGCCCTTTACCAGAAAGATGCATAAGCTACTCAAATAGCTATACAGGGAAACAAAAGTAGGGAATTTTGTTCTCTTCTAAACTCAACAAGCCCAAAAGAAGAAACATCACTACTAAACAGCATTGGCGAAACCTCATGGGTGAATTTCTTCAGCTCCCTGTTCTTACCACCTAAAACCAACAAAATCTTCACTTAAAGCTCGGAAGAGACAGCTTGGATCTGCCTGGATGATTGTGAAGAGATAACTCGGCTGATTAAGACTCTCAAGAACTCCAGAGCACCAGGGCCCGATGGAATAATGAACATGACTTTAAAGGCCCACCCAGAAGAATGGGCAGCTCTTTTGAGTGAAATATTCCGTAGATGTGCAGAACTAAAATCAGTCCCACCATCGTGGAAGTCAGCTACGGTGGTGCCAATTTACAAAAAAGGGAAATCTAATTACCGGCCCATCGCCTTGCTGGATTGTATCGGAAAGGTGTTTGGGTCCCTGCTCCTAAACAAATTCAAAGCCTGGGCAAAGACGGCGCCATGTGAGGACTTACTACAAACAGGATTCAAGAAAAATCTAGGAACCTCTGCCAACATCTTGACAATAAACATCTT
Organism: Ambystoma mexicanum; assembly: GCF_040938575.1. NCBI lineage: Eukaryota > Metazoa > Chordata > Amphibia > Caudata > Ambystomatidae > Ambystoma > Ambystoma mexicanum. The sequence goes on from NC_090933.1 coordinate 1,203,087,040, forward strand.
GAAGCACAAGGTCTTAGAGGGGGTTTCCTGGATATTTATTGTCTTCGTGGACCTCACACAAGCTTTTGACCGTGTGGATAGGTAACTCCTCTGGGAGAAACTATTCGGCTGGAACTGTCCGACTTCACTCCTGTCGCCCATTAAAGCTTTGTACTCGGACACAACCATGAGAGTGCGACTAAACCAACAAGGCTTACTCTCTGAACAAATACAGACTCAAAGAGGAGTAAAACAGGGATGCCCGCTGGCGCCGGCACTGTTTCTCGTGTTTCTAGGTGACATCAAAAACTCTGAAACAGAGCTTCGTATGTTTCCATCAAAAATCAGCAAAACCCAAATAAATAGACTTTTGTATGCTGATGATCTGATACTCCTAGACTATACACCGATAGGGTTGCAATGCCAACTCAGCAACCTACACTCTTACATGAAAGGAAACAACTTGGAGATCAAAGAAAATAAAACCAAAATCATAACTGTGTGCATGGGCACAAAAAGGAAGGAAAAAATAAACCTGTTTCTGGATGGAAGACGGATAGAAAACGAAGTTGAATTCAAATACTTAGGAGTAATACTTGATGGTTCTACGTGATTTCGCCGACCTATTTTTGGTCGTGGTACTTTTCATAGCCGGATTTTACATCGCCAGAAACCCTGTTTTTGTTTTTTTTTTTATTCTGGGGGGGGTTCCCTCCCCCAGACACCCCCATTAATATTATAATAATACCCCAACAAAACACCCCCCAAAATAAATTTTAAATAAACAGGGTTTCTGGCGATGTAAAATCCGGCGATGAAAAGTACCACGACCAAAAATAGGGCGGCGAAATGCGTGTAAACCATACTTGATAGCTCCAAGAACGAAATAGGCATGCAAAAATCTTTGAAAGAAAAAACTAAACAACTCACGGCCCAAGGCTGTGCAATTGATAGGAAATTTGGTCGATTCTCCCCAATTCCTGTATTAAACTTCTATAAAATGAAAGTTGTCCCGACACTGATCTACGGCGCAGACGCCATGCCCAACATTCCAACATCTCTATGGTCAATACTAGAGGCCCGATTCTGGAGAAAAGTACTAGGACTACCGAACAGCACTGCAATAGCTTGCATCAGAAAAGAACTAAGCCTACTCTCTCTTGTGGCCTCAGTGAAATGCAACTCCATGATGCTCTTTCGTAAATGTCAGTTGGCAGAACAACCATCACTATACAACCTCATTCTTCAAGAAAGCTCGGATTCAAGCTGCGAAATGTTAAACAGGTGGGTTCAACAGAACCTGGAAACCCTACACGAGGCCCCCTTAGACGTAGAGATACTCAAAACAAATACCGGGAAAGTCCTAAATAAAATAAAAGAGCTGGACTGGATCAATACAGGCAAAACAGCAGCTGTTAACAAATGGATGTGCCACCTTCCTCCGACACCCAGGAAATTAAATGACTTACAACCATTCATAAAACAGTTTCCCTCAAAACATGCAAGAAACCTGATACTAAGAGCGAGACTGAATTTACTTCATACTAATGAAATCTTACCCATTCGCGGGTTGGCCATCACCAACGGCTGTCGATTTTGTGGTCTACCTGAAGTGGTGGAGTCTGTTCAGCATTTACTCCTTTCCTGTTCAGGCTTTTTCGAAGATAAGAGCCAATTACTTCAGGCACTTAGTCTCGGATTTCGTTTTACGAGTGGAAGAGCTTTGCTGGTCAAAAATGATGATGGGAGACAACAGATCTTGGTTACTGGCAACTTACAACATCTTACAACATATACAAAATTCCTTTCCTAAGTCAAAAGAAACAACGAACGATAAATGACCGAGGTCGGTTTCCCGTAGACAGTGAATCTTCGCCTAAAGCTTGAATGGCTACTTCAAGAACAGACAAATGAGACTGAAAGCCCTTCTGTTTCTGTTTTTGTAAAAATCTAACTTGATTAAAATACAAATAAATAAATAAATACATATATATACAATGTTTAAGGGGATGAAAGTGTATGCAGTTTATCGTTGATCTCCAAACGGCTTTTGATTCCGTACCCAAAGATCAACTGTGGCGGGTCTTTCTTAAGCGGGAGCTCCTGCAGAGTTGGCCAGAATCATGAGAGAATTGTATTCAAGCAATTCTGTGGTTGTAAGGTGGGGTATTGGAGGCGAAACCACATGCAAATTCAGGGTGGAAAGGGGTGTGAGACAGGGCTGTGTCCTTGCTCCACTCCTGTTCTGCCTGTATATCAATGAGATAATCATAGAGCTGCTGATGAGATGTCAAGTTGATAGGTTTGATCCCCCGAAATTGGGTTGTGATGTGTATCCGGCTTTGTTTTTTGCTGATGATGCTGTTTTGCTAGCTAAATCTCCCATGGAATTAGGCTCTCTCTGGAGTGTTTTATTAACCAATGTCCAGCACTAGTGTTGACTTTAAACAAAAGCAACACAAAGGTTCAAGCCAAGGCAATCTAGATATTATTCATTCCCTCTGAAAGTTGACGGCTTATACCTTGAACAGGTTTGTTATGATTACCTTGGCGTTAGATTTACTGATATGAAGACACGGCTTGCCCAGTTAAGCAAAGCGCAGGTTCACTTGCGGAAAAATAGTGGTGGGTTGAGGATGTTTTTTTCTGGACCATGGTGAAACGGCTGTGTCCCCTGCAATCAGCATTTACAGAACACAGGTGGCGTCGGCAGATCTCTATGGTGATGAGCTATGTGGGCATGTAACTGCCAGAAAATGGGGGCCATAGAGACTACGTTTTAAAACATTCCCCTTTGCTGATGTAAAATGGCCTTGGGCCAACAGTCTAACGGGCAGGTTGGTTGGAAAACGTTTTTTTTACTGGATCCGGTTATGGGTAGTGCCGAAGCTTGTAAAGTTTAGTGACACCTTCCTTAACTTACTAAATTATCCCGGGGGCCCTTTATGCCCCTGGGTGAGTTATAAAAGGGGGCAGTTGTAAGCGTTGGATTTTGATAGCATGTGGCAGAGTACTGCGGATATATTATCCAGGACCAAGGAAAAGGTGAAATTCGCTGTCAAACAACTGTGGTATGAGTCACTTATTAGTAACAGTGTAAGGTAAAAAACAGGCCTAAAAACACTTTCAAACAAAAAAAAATAAACAGGCTTGATTTTTGCATATGAAAGTGGCACAAGGTACAGAAAAGTATTTGGGCTTCATCTCGCCACACACTCTTTTTATGGAGTTAAGAACAGGCATCGTTGTGACTGCGAAATGTACCTGTGGTTGGAAATTAGGGAACTCAGAACAATGTTTGCTTAGGGGTGCACACAGCGAGTGTGACTCATTTCTTGTTTTTTGTGATGCATACAAAGATCTGAGGAGAGTGTATGTATTGCCACTCATAAATAAAGCTAGTTTTACCCATGTCATGGATGCCATTGTGTTGTGTAAATCAACTGTACTGACTGATTATGTATGTTATGTGGCAAAATGTATCCATCGAGCCTGGTTACGTAGGAACTTTTTTAATTAGGCATTTGCGCACTGGTTGATCTGCTTAGGGCTTTATCTTTCATTTTTTAAGATTTGTATGTGCTTGTTTTTACTACATAAATTGGATGTTCTGCATTGAATTTGTTATTTTGTGCTGATTGTATGATGCAGAATGAAGCAAATGGCTGACTGACTGATTACTGTTGCGTTTCTATGTTAGTGAGCTATATTCAGGTGTTGTTCATGTTGTATTCTGCTTTTACATTGCCTATGTTAGTATTCCTAATGTCTTATGGATGCTATGTTGATATTCTTCATGTATAAATGTGTATATTACCTAGTGTATCTGTTCTTCATGTTGAATGCACCTTTGCTTCATGTCTAATGCATGCATATGTTTTATCACAACGTTAGTTTATTTCGTGCCATCTTCAGCTTAGATTTTGTCCATCTCCTGATGTATCTGCCGGGGATAAGGGTAGTATGGTTGTCTTAGTGAGTAGCGTTTTTCACCTGTGTGGTATTGAGCTGGGGGAGGGGCAGAAGATATGGATGACGTATGCATCTGCCTCGCAACAATCCTATCATGGACCAGTTTCTTTTGCACCTTTTCTGAGAATGGCTACAATTGTTCGGATACATCTTCCTACAGCTTGAATTGTGGATTTCTGATGGGAAATATGAATAGTCCTTTTAACAGGCAGGATTTGTAAAATATTTGCAATATTTCACTGGTAAAGTATGACCCAGTAGTTTGAGGTATGCCAAAGCATGAGAAGATGTGGTTTATCAGGAGTAATGCTGCTGTTTTTGATCGACAGTTTTTGCTGGCAAAAATTCAAATCATGTGGTCATAAGACAAGTGACAGCAGATAAGTGTTTTCTGGAGAGGATCGCTGCACTGGTTCTATAAACCCACACAGCGAGGCAGACCATAGCAAGGTTAGGCCACGTATCATTAGTGGTGCTCTATGAAATGTAGCTCTTGGTTGGAATTGGACCCAAACCAGACACACCCTGGCACATATGGGGCCAGGAGGCAAATGTCCTCAAAATGCCAATTGCTTTCTCTGCTCCTCTGACTTGAGGTAATGGCTTCCTGGGCATGGTGCATTATTAAACCATGGAACAAAGATTGACTCCCCCCCCTGCATTTTTCTGGAAGGAGGTCTTCTGGCTGACAGCCACTTTGTATATGTGAATTTGTTTTTTGGATTTCTTTTAAACACAAAGTTCTTCTTTTATGTCACAGACCTTGGCCCTCATTCCAAGTATGGCGGTCTGGAATTAAGGGTGCCGGTAGCAACGTACCGGCATCCTTTCCAGACTGCCATACTATGAGAATGTCTGTAGGGGCCATGGATCCCCCAGCAGGCATGACATGCTGGGACTCCATGGAAATGGCAATTAACCCTTACCGCTGCCACTTGTGATATCCCGGTGGCCCCGGTATATCAGGAGGCGGTAAGGGTGTTATAGGGTTGCCGGTATCCCACCTCCCACCAGCAGGTTTTACCAGCAACCCTGTAATGAGGCCCCTTGTTTTGAATTGGATGCCCTTCTGGGTCGATTAAGTGTGTGTATATGATTTCTAAAATGGTGTCTTCTTTTTTGTGAAGTAGCTAACACTACAGTTTAACAACTCCATTGGTCTACTGGTTATTCATTTGTACTCTCTTTTTGGACTTAGGTGATCAATTAGATGTGTACACATTGTCAATGTAATTCCCAATATCAGAGGTCATCACTGATAGCTTATCCTTTCGTCTTTTAATGATCAAAGCACTGAGTACTGTTTAGCTGAATAATGTCTCCTGTTTTGCTAACAAGTAGGAACAGGTTTTTGGTGGACGCTATGTAATTGATCCATATGGTGTATGCAAGCCGGCAAGCCAGCTCAGCGAGTTAAGTGCTGACTGTTAAGATGGATTTCTAAACTCTGACCTGGGGCAGAGGTTTGGGAGGCCACCCCAGTTCTGGCGTGTCATTCAGTATACACCCTAGCTCTGCTCCCCGCGAGACCTCAACCTTCCGGTATAATCACGCACGACTACAACGTTTTTTGGTCCAACTCAATAATATTACTTTGGAGAGAATGACAGGATAAAGGTGACTGGATTACAGACCCTGTTACCAGCCACACAGGATGTGATACCGACATTAATAGACGGTTTGGCCTAGACGCTTGAACTCTACTATAAAGAGAAGAGCCGATTGAACAAGTTACTCTGCATTTGTTCCTTGGGGATGCATTTGAGCAATATCACCTTTAATTTAAACACCAGTTGTTTGTTGCCAAAACCTAGTTTTGGACTGTGCTTGTAAACCACTGAAAGCTGTGACCCTTTGGGTCTACGCATGAGAAATATTATGCCTCTGAAGAAGTTCCTGTATTAATATTACTAATTGTAGGAACGAAACATGTAGGGTTAATTTTAACACTTAAACCAAGTGTTAGGAGGTGGATTAATTACCACACGTGATGTCAACAAAGCATTAGACAGCGTACACATCAACCTCAGAGTAATACTTCATTGGAGCACTCTGTGTATGGTTTGTTTTCTTTTGCTGTCTTTGTGACTGTGGTTTAGCATTTACCAACCAAGATTTGGAGCCTATTGAAATGAATATTACACCGAATGGTGTCGAATATTGTGTTCTGCCTGCCATTTGTATGTTGTAAATAGGAGTTTAAATGATTGTAACAAGATTGCATATTTTGCACATTTTGACACCTTTGGGTGCCAACTACACCTTTTAGGTATCTGCACTTAGTACTTTGGGATATTTTATATTGTTTTTTATGATGTTTTACTGAATTGTGTTTTATAATTATGTATTAAAAATATTTGTGATAATGTCAAGTTAGAGTGCGAGTGGTATAATTTTCCCTGCACTTGTTTGTAATAGTTCTGTGATGCAAAATTTTGAAAGGTGTCACACACCCCTGAGTCTAGCGATTTTTCTTACCTTACCTGACGAGACAGGGAGTTTGTTTTATATTGTCATATTATTGTATCAGGTTTACTCCCCTCTCTTATCCTCCTGATATCCCCCCTTTTTTTTAATCAAAACGTTTTAGACAAGCCAGACCAATTAAAGTAGTTTGGCGGCGGTCAATACTAAGTCTCATGAGGGGTGAGAGTGATCGGAAGCCCACAATTATCACACACAGTAAGTAACAAGCCACAGATTACTCTTAGACTGGTGTATATCAACAATAGATATACATTTATTATAGGCCTTATAATCAAACATTAAAAAGCAGAGTAATAAGGAACAATCACCAAACAAGCGTATCACTTTGATACATATATACAATTGCTATTAGCCTAATGCAAGATGGGGGGAAAACATATCCACAACCTGTAATAGAAGGGGGTTAACACAATTATTGCTTTGGGCGATCTTCAGAATCAAAACCCTAACTTAAACAGTCCAACCCTATGAAATGGGGAGACTTAGGCTCAAAAGTACAGGAGTAATCAAGAGCAGAAATGCTACCTCTTCAGGGGGCTGTAGCAGTTCAGGAAGGGGCTTGAGGTGATGAAGAATAAAGTCCCACTATTCGAGGAGGATCTACCCTTGCAGGCAGAGTGAAGTTCGATGTTTAGGAATAGATAGGGAGCACAAGTTAACCCAGACAATGTGAGGATCTTTTAAGGGATTCTCGTGCGTAAAAGTATATTGGTTATGCCAGGGGCCACCGATAAGTAAAGCAAGGACTCGCCACCCCTCGGCACAGGTCAGACCAAACTTTGCCAGTATAGTCGAGGCTGCTTGTAGGTTCGAGCTTTGCAGTTTCTCGGCGCTCTGGCTTTCAATGGCTCCGGGACAGGACAATCATTTGTGATGGGACAGTAGCCATTTCTCAGCTCACGAAGAAGAGAGGAAGAAAATTCCAGTGCAGCAGGCTTCAAGGCACAGGAGGGCAGATAGGCAAAGCACCTACAGCGACTGTCACAATGTAGTGATGCAGGAATCACAAAGACTTGCAGCCTGGCGCATTCTCCTAGATCGTGACCCAGAGCTAGGACTACGAAATTTGGCAGGAGAGGTTCGAGGACCAAAAGCGAGCAATTTCCCAAGTCTCGAGTGTCAACTCGGGACGGCGGTACTCCTATGCGATACCCCGGGGTAGAGCTGGTCAGTTCACTGGACCGCCCAGGAACACTTCCGAGAAGGTTCTTTGGAGGGTAATCACAAGATGCCGAGAGTAGTTCAAAATGCCCTTGCAGGTCTTCTAAGATCAATGAAAAAGCAGGGGTCAAACGGGATAGCAGGGGGCTCAGGGTGCCAAACCTTCCAGTGTGTCTCCAGCAGTTCCACGGGTCTGCTTCAGCATTTCAGGATACTTGGCTCCTTCTGTAGTTCAGAGTGAACTTCAGTAGATTGACCTGGAATGGATCCAAGAGTCGGGAGGATAGCTCAGGGGCAAGGCGCTCACCTTGGAAGCAAGACGAGGCAGAGCAACACAGATTTGATCCCCGGGTCCGTGCTTAGAAACTTCTGGGTATTAACATAAATATATTGCAATATAAATAACTAATTACAATTACAAGATTTATTTTGCACTCAAATCTGGGATAGTCTGCTCTCTTGCATGCACGCCAGGCGTGGTGGTCTCAGGCATACCAGACATCCTGGCACCAGAAGTGTGGATTGGGACCACACAGTCCCAGTCCTGTTCCTGGACACGAGCACATGTGACATGGAGGAGCCCATGAAAGATGCGGTTTTCGCAGGAGGCTGCATGCCCAAATAAGGAAGTCCCAGAACAGAACAAACGACTTCGTGTTAAGGGACCTAACGCGATAAACCCTGTATGGTACAATAAAAAGAATTACAAATACCTGTAAAGTAAACTGCTTCCACCAGTTTGTCCTATTGTATAACCACCAAAAATCCTTAGAGGGTGTATAGGGACTTACAAATGCAAAGACTCCTGTGCACAGTACATAAGGTACTTGGTGCACAGATAACAAGTTACCAAGAAATGGCAACATAGTCAAAGACTAAGGCAAACAGAGATTCCCAGTACTGACAGTCTGAAGGGCGTGCCAATTTCCCCATAACAAATGAGCAAAAGCCCAGGGGAGTACAGCTGAAGGCTGGGCTCCACTGGAAAAAAGTCAAGCTAGGTCAGTCAAACAAAAGCAAAACGTTTGGGAGATCCATAACATGGAGGGGAAATTGAAGTTAGAGAAATATTTATTAACCCTGACATTTGAGATTTGTGTGAACTCAAAGGCAATATTTGTGTGAACTCAAAGGCAATATTATTTTTACATTGCTTAGAAGCATGATGAACCCAGCATAGCATACTATGCAACACTATGATATTGCTATGCTAGAAATCAAAAGTTGTGCAGGAATAGATCTTATTTACACATTCATGGGTGACTATATCATATGAAATAAATTGGTTTAACTGTGCTACTTTTTTTTAAAGTAATAAAAGCCTTACCTGGAGATACAGAGTGAACCCTTAGGGAAAGTATGTGTAATGTATTTTGAAAAACACATTCAGGGACACCCAGCTTCCATCAAATTCCATAGGAGCAGGCAGCCTGGTTTTCCAATTGTAATTCACAGTTTTGTGTTTATACGGCACCACCCTGTGGAAACGTGCGCTGAGGAAACCGAGGCTTCGGGAAATTCCATCTCCCGCAGTCATCTTGACTAGATAGCCAGCAATGCGAGCGGAATGCGTGCCCGGCCCACGGTGATCGCATGCGCAGGGAATGCTGCCCTGCTGGCTCGCGCTGGCCTGACTTCCGGCAGACCTGCGGCTGCGCCCACGTTTACAGAGACTCGAGTGTTGACGAAGGGATACCGGGTCACCTTCAAAGCCCACAGCCGGCAGGCTGATTAAACATGCTACAACAACACACGGGCCGGGGCCTAATCACAGCAAACTAGATCCGGGAGAGCGTCCCTCCTGAAAATTGATGTCCTTTTGAAAGCCTCAGGCGGAAGCGCTTTCAGTCTACTTGGTTCAGGCCAACCTTATGTTTCCAAGTACTGCACAACCATTTGCTATGTGGCGACCTTCATTCCCATGAACCTGTTAGGTTCTAAAATGAAAAGTCATATTTACCCGAGGGAAAAAAAAAACGTTCACGTGCTGCTGTGTTTAGTTTGAAAGGTTTACCCCGGTTATTCCCCAAAGGAATGTATTTAGAAGTTCGTTTTGAAATGATGGGTTCAACCTTCGGTCAATAGAGCAATCGACTGCCCTGTACAAAAGATAACTCCCTTATATGATTCATATAAAACCATTTTAATGGAGATATGACATCTGCCAAAAAAAAATGAAGGCTTGTTTTTCAGGGGCCAGAAAGATGGAACTGGCAAGTGTTACAGAGCACACAAAATGATTGTGCCTCAGAACAATCCTGATTGGCCCCGAGTGAAATGGGGTTTGCGGACTTTTGAAAAAGTACTTGCCACATTTTGTTTATCTCATGCTTATTAAACAGCAATGCTCCAGCTCTGTGGTATAGCTCAGCGAATAAATATAACTTGTTGGGATCCGGCAGGCATTGTTCTCCTTTCAATGTCATGTAATTCAGGTTTATAACATGCACCCCTGCCATTTGCATGGTCTCCAGGCTCTGTCGTGGATCTGAAAGGCAAAGTGGGTGTGTAGGTTGGTTCGGGGGTAAAGACGAAAAAGACCAAGGGTTGTGCTTAGCTGTTGGTCAGTAGCGGAGGCAGCTTTTGGTCCCGGGGGTCGGGTGGCCGATAATAGGGAGGTTTGGGGTCACACAGGGGTGCGAGGTGGGCTCCAGAGTGTGTGGCCGCACCCTCTGCCCCTCTGCCCCTCCCCTGGCTCCGCCACTGCTGGTGGTGTCTTTAGACCCAGGAGCATTGGGCCTCCGCGCAGGTATTTTTTTTCAGTGGGGTTTGGTGTGTGAACCAGTGTAATTCCAGATGGGAGGCTTCAAGGTCTTGGCTTGTCCGGGTGGATAGGTTAGCTGGTGAGTTCGCAAGTTGATTAGAGAGATGAAGAGTTCGGAGTGTTTGTCTAGCCGTTTGAGTTGGTGCGGTTTGTTAGCTTATGGTGAGTGAGGCTGGTTAGGCATGAAGTGGATGGCGGGTTTCTTCAGGATAACAAGATGAGAAAACACAGCAGGGCACAACAAAAAGCAATGAAACATCAATGTTTGGGATATCCATTTGTGAAAACAACAGCGCATGATGTAGAATAATGCAGTGAGGTTTCTTAGAGAGGCCAAGATGGGAGCGACTGTATATGAGCAATGCAAGGTGTTCTGTCAGGGATACTAAAATGTGTGGTGATGTACTTTCTGGGAGTGCCAGTTATGGAAACACAATATAACACATATGGAAGGAATGGAATGTGTCATCTTTGGGCTAACTAGGTTTAATGTTTGTAAACCAAGATACAATTTAGATCCAACAATTTAATTTGCTATATCAAAGAATTGGGAAATAGAAACACTTGTTTTTTTTGCTTTGATGCCATACTGTTTACCCACAATGCCTATTACTTTGAGTCTGATTCTTCGTCAGTCATAACACCCAAAGAGGATACATTATAAAGTCGACCCTCACCCCATGAAGTCTGGCATCGCATTGTGAAGCCAACAGATGAAAAATCTGTGTTAATTTACAGGGAGGAAGTGGCGGAGGCAACGAGGACTGTGATGAGGCATAACAGGGATTACGGGTAAGCAATCTTTCCATTACCTCACTGCCCTTCTATCCTGTTCCACTCCTATGACAGTAAGGGTGTAGCAACCTGTACTCTTAAATGAAGAAGAACACGCACAACATATGAGGACACTACTTAACTCACAACCTACGTAAAGTAAATGTAGACTAGCATGAAGACACCGCAGTACCTGCAGAGTACTGGCAAGTCAAATGCTTTTGGAGAATTAGTTCCCAAACACAGTTTATGATGAAGTACAAAGGTACAGATTCTGGGAATAAAGAAACCTTTTTCTTGTGCGCAGTAGGCAGCCATGCCACTGGCAGAATTGCCACTAGAGGAACGAGGTTACAGGGTGTGCTGTTGTTCATAAGTAACAGGGATGCAAACCCTCCCAGCCCTCACTTTTTTGTTTCTGTTTCTCTCCCTAAGTGAGATACGGATTTCCTAGACATGGGCCTCTTGCTCAGTGAGCCAATGAGAACCGCACTTCACCTCACTCATAAGGCCCAATAAGGCGGAAGGACGGCGGAAGGACGTTTTAGGTGGCTTGTGCTCCTAAAGAGGAGATGTGGCCTTGCAGTTCAGGCTGGACTGCTGCCATCTGGGGCTGGACCTAGACTCCTTCGCATATGCTTGGTCCCCTCCTGCAAAGGTACACACGGGCTAATAAACAATGTTATGGAAGGTTGCCTAGAGGAATGACAATGGTTATGATTAATTCAGAGCCTTCCGTTCAATCGAAATATACTAAGAGCAGGGATGGAAGGTTTCATTAAATGAAATTCTGCACCAAAGGAGAGAACAATACATTCTGCTAAAGGAAGCAGTGCAATCCAAATGCATTTAGGCAGCTCTGCCAACATCAAGGCGCATATAAAGTTAATCCGGTGAGAAGGTAGGAAGGATGGGCTCCTGGTAGAGCTGGAAATAAGTACTTTTCCCCGGGGTATAGTCGGAATTTCTAGACGGTGGTTTTGCGCACCTGTCCCCATAAACATAGGGCAATACTGCTATTTTAGTAGAGAACGCTCTAGCCGGCCTCTTTGAGCTTGTATAGGCTTTCTGCATTGCAATGCGAATTGCAGAAGCCTCTATTACCTATTCAAAGGGCTGTGCCCCTTCAGCCCATTGTTGAATGGGCATAGCCTTAATTTGAATTTATGCACTCAAGCTCCTCATAATTATCTGGATCCCTGCATGGGTGTTTTGCTCTTGGGGATGAACCCAGTGAATTGGAAGAGAACATTGTTTTCTCTGGTGCATCACAACAGTAATCTCAATGCTGAATAACTGCTAGTAATGCAAGAAAGGCATTCACCACTTTGCTCACCCAAGTACTACATTCACACTATTGTTGCACGGGGAGATGCTGACAAAGATCTCTCGAATCATGTTCTGCAAGGCCCGCTGGTGTTAGTGCATTTAACACAATTGGTCAGGGCGTATCTGGATTTGAACAAACCAACGGTGAAATAAATGTACATCCACATCAAATTGCGTGATTATTTTATATGAATTATTTCACAAGACAAGTTAACAATGACATTCACCATCTAGGTGTAATGAGTCTCACACTTTCCCTTATAAAACATACATCTCTGGCACAGTTTATCACATACAGCAATAGCATTTTCATGGAAAAGTTTGGAAAGAACCTTACCTTGCGTTGTCAAGGTTTAACATTAAAAACATACAATGCGATCGGCCACCAGGGGGCGCACGGATGATGTCCGCTTCCGTGTGAGCTCTGTCCCCGTAGGTCTGCAAGGTGACCTGAGCCCCCACCTCGTGACCCCCCCAGGGTATAAAGAGCAGAGCATCGTGTGTTGGAATACTCCTGCACCTCCCTGGAGAAAACCTGATCAAAATCGGACCCGGGAAGCCCATTTAAACTTCGAGTGAAGTTCTTCCCTGCTGTCGGCATGAAATCCGAAGTGGACTGGCCCGGTTGACGAATGGGCCCATCGGGAGAGTGATGCGGAGCCTAGGCGGCGCTGGCCAACGCGCCCCACTCCGACCCACATAGCGGCCCCCTTGCAGTGCCCCCTGCTCGACCCACGGTGTGGACTCTCCCTTGGGCCCGCAGACTATTGGAACACGGCGGAGGTCCTGCCAAGAGGTAAGCTGCACCTCCAACCCTGCGCAGCCCACACTGTCTCACGTGACCGCGGTGCATCAGAGTGCCGCGGCCTGTGTGCAGGGCCCCGGCTCTCAGAGGAACTAGCTGGGCTCATGTAGTGGTGGGCCTCCATGAAGAACATTCTGCGCGTCGCGGAGCCAGGCCCTGGCACGCACGAAAGACGCGTGGGATCAAGCAGGACCCCCACTATTTGAGGAACCCCCGCCTTGGGAGCCCCGCACACCGCATATCATCTACCCCTCCCAGTGCACAGGGCACGGATCCTTCGGACTGAGGGTAAGGCCCCCGAAACAGGGGCCTGTGCCTCTTCAGGTTCCCGGTACCGATCGGTGTTGACACCAGGGAGACATCTTCCGGCCCGCTCCTGCACTGGGGACCCAGCAAATTCCGAAGATTACCTGCTGGAGGGTGTCGCCAACTTGTCCCCCCTACTGGGCGAGCACATTACCACTGGCGGACGACTGAGAACTGCGCGAGCCTACAGTGCAGTCTGAGGGTGAGGTCCACACGTTCCTTCCACGCCTGCCCAAACCCGGGACATCGAGGGGAAGCACCTACGTATATGCAGGTCAAAATAAAGTTAGCCAGTTACGCTTACGCTCCTTCTGCCCACACACTCATCGCCCCCACGATGGCAACGGAATCCGTGGCACATGGAGAGACAGCGGCCACGAAAGGGTATATAGCAGCCCCCTGATGGAGATAAAGAATATGGGGGCCAACATAGGCGGCAAGATTGATAAAATCACCCAACGTATGGACAAGATTGAGGACAGGTTGGAGGGGGTAGAAAACAACCAAACCTCCATAGATACTATGGAAATACAACTCGAACACAGAATCACAGACCTAGAACAGCGGGAAGAGGAATACAGGCTAAAGATGGATGATTTAGAAAACCGTGAGAGGCGGATCAATTTACGGCTTTTTGGGATCCCGGAGCAGGATGGAGAGACTGAGGAGAGCCTTAAGGCAACACTTCATGATATTATCAAAATCTTGGTGGCAGATGATGAGATTGACGAACCGAGAACCAAACAGATCCACAGAGCAGGTGGCCCACTCGGAGGCCCGAGATCAGTCCTCGCTCGCTTCCATAGATACCAGGACAAATCAAAGATTCTTGAGAAGGCAAGGCGCGGAGGCGTGATCACCCTCAACGGTGCCCAGGTCACCATATATCAAGACCTGTCTGCCATGACATTGGCGCTGAGAAGGATGTGTGGCCCCCTGACAAAATGGTTGAAGGAACGGGATACCAGATACCAGTGGGGATACCCCTTCTCGCTCTCTTTTGAACACAAAGGCACGAGAATCATACTACAGTCGGAGAGGGAAATAAAGGCCTGCATAGCCGAACTTGTTGATTCGCGCGAATGAGGGGAAGAAGGAAATAACCCGAGAAACGAAGGGAGAGAATGGAAACTCCAAGGACCCAAGAGGCAGAGAGTCAAAGGGTCGAGAACATTTCGGAGAGGTAACAGCTCCCCGGAGGGGGACAAGTGAACTGGAGTACCGGCGACTAAGTTGACAATATGAGTATGGTCGAGACACGGGCTGCTTTCGGCCCAACACAAAAGTTATACTCGATGGTTGTAAGTTGTGGTTGATGGGGGGTTTGGGGAGGGGGCTCAGACCTATGTGGTGTTCATTGATGATTAAAGGACCGTGCGACGATGGTCCCTACTGGTGGTTCGGGGCTAGTTCAGTGAATCTAACTGGACTTGCACGGACGCCGACATATGGGGGACAGGGGGCGCGTGGGAAGGAGAAGGGGGACATGCAAGACAAGGGGGAAGGTGGAACTGTTATAGAACTTTTACTCGCTGCTGAGATGGGACAAACTCTAATATTGGTTGAGGGCTCTAAACGCAAGGTATGGCAATGCATTGTTGTGAATATTGTACTGTTATATACTGATGGCCACCTCTGATGGTAACACACGAGGCCCTTTGAAAGTCGGGACACTTAATGTCAAAGGCCTTAACTCACCAACTAAGAGGTTGTTAGTGCTACGCAGTGGTCAAAGTGTAAGAAAAGAAGTAGTGGAACTATGTTCCCTGCTGGCCTGCCCCGCTCCTCACAAACCCCATTGCCCTGCCCTCTCCCACACACAATACAAACCCCCAAACACATTTGCCTGCTGCTTAAGGGAATGTTCAGTGCAGTGCACTAAAAGTGCAAGTTTTAACTTCTTCCTACACTGTTATTTTAAAACGAAACCGTTCCGGAACGGTTTCTTTTTAAAATAAAAGTATAGGAGCTGCAAAACTTATTTGAAAAAAGTAGAGGAGCACCGCTCCCAACCGCTCCCGTTCACTTCGACCACTGGTGCTACGGGAATTTCGAAGGGCTAATATTGATATCCTACTCTTACAGGAAACAAAATATATAAAGGGGAAGGAGAGGTCCATTCTGGGGAAACGTTTCGGCATAGAGTTTTGGGGCTCGGGGGCACTGCGTAAAGGAGGAGTGGGAATCCTTATCAGAAAGGGACTTGATTTTCTTGTCTCCAAGACCTGGTCAGATGCAGAGGGGCGGGCCTTGCTAGTTGTGGGGACAATTGGAAAGGTGGAAGTAACGATCGCCACAGTCTACTCCCCCAATGTAGGACAGCTCTGATTCCTCTCTAAAACTGTCCCCAAAATAATGTTGGAGGCCACCGGCCACCTTATACTAGGCGGAGACTTGAACTTGTGGGTGGATCACGACCTGGACCGGAAAGCGGGCGCCCGGGAGTTGAAGCTCCTGCGAGTAAGGAACGTAGTGACTTTGTAAACATGATGCAGGTATATGCGCTGGTAGACACATGGAGGGCGATGCATCATGATGAAAGATGGTATACATTTTACTCACCTCCACACAATACTTTTACCCGAATAGACTACATCTACCTTTCACGAGAGCTGAACGACACCACCACACATTCGGGGATTACTCCAATAACATGGTCCGATCATAACATGGTCACAGTTGATATACAATGGGAACATCTGCCAATTAAAGGTGGGAAGTGGAGATGTAACGAGGCCCTGTGGAGAGACCCTGTTTTCAGAGAAGAACCCGAAACAGAGATCAAAGAATACTTCAAAGCCAACAATGCTGGCGAGGTCTCTAAGCAGAGTGTGTGGGAGGCGGCCAAGGCAACCTGGAGGGGGATCCTGATACGAGAAGGGGCTCGGAAGAAAAGGGAGAGAGCTCTTATCGAGAATAAGCTCCGGAGTGAAATATGTCAACTTGATAGAGAAGCTAGGGTGGGGGACACCATAGACCCCGAAAAGATCCAAGAGGCTAGGAAAAAACGGGAAGAACTCCGCCTCCTAGAACATGGCCAGATAGCATGTAAATTACATTTACTGAAGCAGAAATTCTACGAGAAGGGAGATAAGGCAGATGCGCTGCTAGCGGCTAGACTCAGGATCCAACGGGCAGAATGTAAGGTGAAAGAGATGATGGATCCAACCCCTGACCAAGCACAACACACACCCTCCATCCCAGAACTGTTTGAAAACTTCTATGAGTCCCTATACACTTCAGAAGTAGATCCACACTCACAGGAGATAGACAAGTACTTCGCCAGCATTGCCCTCCCAAAAGTTGCAAGCGCTGACTCGGGCCAGCTAGAATCCCCCATAACTGAGGACGAAATACACGAGGCGATCAAACGACTTACACTGGGCAAGTCCCGTGGTGAAGATGGTTTCACTGCCGGCTTCTACAAAACATTTTGTGTCCTAACTCCATTCCTGACCACCCTATTTAATGATATCCTTGACACGGGGACTGTCCCGGACTCCTTCGACCGAGCACTCATATCGGTCATTCCCAAGGAAGGCAGAGACCCCACCTGTTGCGGATCATACCGCCCCATATCCTTGCTCAATCTTGATGCAAAAATGTACACACGAGTCCTTGCAGCCAGGTTAGAGGTCCACATGCCCCATCTTGTCCACTCCGACCAGGTAGGGTTCATAATTGGACGACAAGGCGCAGACACCATGAGAAAGACTCTCCATTTGATCGAGGCTTCCCAAACCATATGCAGTGATCCCGATTTACTCTCCGTCGACGCTGAAAAAGCCTTTGACAGAGTGGAATGGGGTTTATTTGACGCAGTCCTCCGTGCCGTGGGAATAGGACCGAAATTTAGAAAGGGGATAAAAGCAGTTTACACCGCTCCAAAAGCCTCAGTGTTTGTTAACGGGGAGTACTCTAGATGGTTCAAGCTGAAACGCGGTACCCGGCAGGGATGCCCCCTATCGGCCATTCTCTTCGCCCTCTCCGTCGAGCCCTTGGCCTAAAAATTACGACAGGATACTGGAGTAGCAGGCATGCGTCTGGGGGAAGAAGAATTTAAAGTAGCGCTGTATGCCGATGACCTACTTCTTCATGTGACGAACCCCACCACATCCATTCCCCGAGCGCTATACCTCCTGGACGAATACGGCCAAGTATCCGGGTTCAAGGTCAATAAATCTAAGTCCACACTTTTCAACCTACAGGGCTCATTGGAAGCAAACACTGAAAAATACCAGTCCCTGGGCCTTATGATTGAACATGAAAAAATGAAGTACTTAGGAATACAGGTCACAAGGTCGCTGAGAGATTTATGTGAAGCCAATTTCCCAGCCCTGCTCCAAAAATTTCACGCAGACCTCGCCAGATGGGACAACCTAACCATATCCTGGTTGGGGCGTTTAAACGCAATAAAAATGACCTGTCTCCCGAGATTCTTATACCCCTTTCAAATGCTCCCCATTCAGATGCCACACCAATTCTTTACCGAAGTCAAGAAGGCAATGCTGAAATTCCTATGGCAAGGGAAAAAGCCCAGGATTGCTTACTCCAACTTGACACTACCGACAAACAAGGGTGGAGTGGGCCTCCCAGACATCCAAAGATATTACGAGGCGGCGCAATTACGAATCCTTATTCCCCATCTCCGTAACCAGAAATTGCCCCAGTGGATCTCTATGGACAATCATTATCTATCCCCAGCAACAATCTCTGCATGGCTGTGGTCCCCTAGATGGAGAGTACTGAGGAAATCTAAGGCACACCCAATGTTCGCAACCATATGGGACATATGGTGGGAGGGGGGAGATATGGGGAGAATTACCACATGGCCATCACCATTAAGTCACCTCTGGTCAACGGGCATTAACGACAAAATCCCTAATGTGGAGAGGTTTCAAGCTTGGTATGAGGCAGGTCTGGAGAGGGTGGGGAAGCTCTTAGGAAGGACTCCTTCATCACACTTCCTGAACTAGAAGAGGCACTCGGAATAGGCACACTGTCGGCATTCCACTTTCTGCAGATTAAGGGAGTTCTGACAAAACCAGAATGGAAGGATAAGCTGAGCAGGGAACTCACCCCGTTTGAACTCATACTTGACTCCAGAACAGAAGCAAAAGGGTTGATATCCGTTTTGTATAAAACACTAATGGAAGCCGGAAAGGGCTCAACAGAACCGCTTAGGCTAAAATGGGAAAGGGACATGAGCGAGGAAATCGACCCGGAGACATGGGATAAGATATGTAGGATTGCGCCCACAGCCTCGATCTCAGGCCAGTATAAGTTGCACGCGATTAAATTGCTGAATAGGTGGCAATATGACCCGTGCAGGCTCTCTAAGATGTATCAGTCGTCTAGTCCAATGTGTTGGCGGGGATGTGGGTCCACGGCGGATTACTGGCACATGTGGTGGGGTTGTCCTCAGATCAAAATTTACTGGAACGAGGTGCTAGGTTGGATTAGGGACCTAGATGGGATCCAGGGAACAGCAGACCCCTACCTGATCTTATTTGGTCTCGAGAAAATCGAGGATGAATTGAGAAGGGTCACAGACATAGCTGCACCACTCTTACTAGCTGCAAGGGCTTTACTGACCACAAAATGGAAATCCCCGGTTATCCCCACAGAAAAAGAATGGGTTAACATTGCCTCCAATATGTGTATTATGGAAAAAATCACAGCATCTATACATGGGAAAGCCACGCAATGCGATATCTTATGGTTGGAGTTTGTTAATAAATACATCCCCGGAATAGCTCACTAACGCCTAATGGACGATCAGTGCCATGGGTAACGAAACATCATAATGCCCGCCCGAACAAGGTAGGACCCAAGATCTGACAGACCTATCAACCTATGTCCCAATTGTTAGACAATACGTCCCTCGGCAGCAGAGTATACAGTCTTGCGGAGTAGCGGGAGGGGTAAGGGAGGGGAAAAATGGGAGAAGATTAGTCAATGTTTGTTGACGCTGTAAAGAGGAGCTACTTATTGATAGGACAGAATACAAGAATTTTGCTGCAATGTAACACTATATCTTAAACGTGTTCTCTATTCTACTGTAATACCTGCTTCTAAGTTATGATGGTTAATTTTGGATGTATATGTTGTATCCTGTTTGATATAAACTCCAATAAAACTAAGTTTAAAAAAAAAACATACAATGCTACAATTAGCTATTTTTAGTCCCTTTCACAAAAAAACAAGCCGACACTACAGTGTTTCAGCCTATGGAATTTTAATTGCTCCTATTATGCTGGCCTTCATCAGGACGGGGAGGAATGCAAGTGTTGCCTCACTGCCTGTGGTGTAGGTCATGCCATGTGGCTAATACACGGTATCTGAGACTTCTCCAGGGTTTGCACATAAAGTGCACAGGGATTTAAAAAAACAATGAAATCGGTGACAATGTTGACCATCCATAGTAGAATTGTCATGATGCTTACCCCCGGGGATCCAGATCAAGTCCAGCAACCCCGGAAGCAGGCATCAAGTTATTCCAAGCAAGCCCAACAACGCCTGCTAGGGGCTATTTGAGTGCAGTCCTGGCGTCTATGGCGCCAGGCTCATATGGAGAGTCAGTCCTGGCGCCATAGGCACCAGGCTCATAGATTAAAACTTACCTGATGCAGATTATGCTGCAAGGGCTCCAAGCCAAAAGAGGCTTGGAAGGGACTACATTACCTAGGGACTATTTTTTACTCGGGTGGGGTCGAGGAGGAATACTTACCTGGGACTACTTTGGAGGCTATTTAAACCACGCCCGAAGAGCAGCACACGCTTCGCGTTATTCTGCATCCAGCAGCGTAATGCTCACTGTGCCTGCAAGTCTGCATCCAGTCTTCTGCCACGCCCGCCTCGAGCCTGGAGCTCCTAGAAAGAAGGAGAAAAGGTTAGAACAAGAGCAATACCTTTAATCCTTATCTGAATTCCCGATCCACCGCGCCTTTGAGCTGGAAGAAAGAAGTTATTTTATGCGCGTCGCCTCGCCTGCTGCAGCGCGCGTTGAACTCACCGGCCTTCGCAGCATCTTCACTATCCACCGCTTCCTTCTGCATGTTCCCGCCGCACTCCGGCACCTAAGGGGAACACAAGAACAGCAAGGTGAGCCAAGGGAATAAACAGAGGCAATATTAGTTACCCCCACAGACTTACCTGATTTTACCGCCGGGGGTACTATTCCTCTTCACGGTTCGGCGCAGCCTCCACCGCATCTTCGCCGCACCCCGGCCCCTAAGGGGAACAAAAGAACAGCAAGGTGAAACAAAGGGACAACAAGGGGAATCCTTCTCATCACAATAGACTTACCTAATTTTACCGCCGGAGGCATTATTCCCCGGGACTTCATGATTTCTCTCAGCACCTGAATAAGGGAGAAAGCAACAGGTTACATACTGACATTATTTTATCGAACTGTGTTGGATAATACAAATCCTTACCTGAATGTTACCGGTTGCCACAAGGAACTCTTCGCTAGGGTCAAGCTGCAACCTGCAAGGAATCGGACAAGAGTGAAAGTCAGACATTTAAACTCTTACAAACTATATACTTACGGCGTCTCGCCGGAAATCTCAGAGTCAATATTGTTCTGGAACTCACCAATTCCTTCGAACCAGTGAAGCAACTGGTTATCTACGCGCCCCTGCGTTCAATGCAGGATGGAGAGCTCATCTTTCCAAACCATCAGGTGAGACTATAAGAGGGGACATTAAAGGTGATCAGTGGGGAGAACAGAGGGGGTGGGGGTTAATTCCCTTTCTCCATTTGCAGAAGAAAACTCCTACGGGCCAAGCAAACAAAGCTAGGTCATCTCGGCACTACGCGTTACTTTGGTGGAGACCGCAGCTGTCCAGTTCAGATCGACGCCCCTGTGGGAGCCAGGTGAGCGTTACAAGAATTCATGTGTATGTTGTATTTACTGGAAGTTGCAGCACGCCTTCTCTTTGACTATCTTCTCTCTCAATATGCCCTTGCAAACGTTCAGGACAGCAAGGTTTAATGTGCTATTGACTAGGGTAGGGCTGGGCGGTGCTTCTGACATGGTTATAATTTTCTCTTCACTGCATGTGTTAGCACATGCCTTTTTACAATCCAACACACATTATATACACAGAATTACAAGTACCACAATGCAAATTGATGTGAGCCTTAAAGTTGATGAAGTCATCACCCAGCACGAGACAGCTTGATATTCTGCCCGATGGGTTGTACTATTTTCAAGATGTAGACA
This sequence comes from Ambystoma mexicanum, assembly GCF_040938575.1. Classification (NCBI taxonomy): domain Eukaryota; kingdom Metazoa; phylum Chordata; class Amphibia; order Caudata; family Ambystomatidae; genus Ambystoma; species Ambystoma mexicanum. The sequence continues at coordinate 1,203,108,847 of NC_090933.1, forward strand.
TACACCAGAAGACTCTCTACGATAGTCACATGCTCTTAGTCATTGTTTGACAAGGGCCCGGTTTGATCTGATTTTGTTTTATAGAGTACATGTGCTTTACCACAGTGGCCTCTTGGCACTGTAAGGAATGTACAAGAGGTGACATGATAACAAAAAGGCAACACATAATAAAGCAGAAGAGAACAAAGTCGTTCAGGGGCTCATTCAAGGCGGAAAGTATGGAGCGACGTGGAAAACCAATTAAAACACAAATAGAACTATTTAATTATTTATTTATTGGGTAATGCGCCTATATAACAAATGGTGTTTCAAGGCGCAACAAGACAAAAAAGGGAAGGGGGTACAGGGATGAAGAAAACCAAAACGATGCTACAAGGCCTTGTGTCAGAGGTGGGGGGAGGTCCCGATGTTACAGGCATAACAGTGGATCTCGGTATGTCTGGCACTTGGGTCATAGAATTGCTCTTCTGGGCAGCAGAGCAGGACTCCATCACCCACTGCAAATTTCAACAGCCGTAAGAACAAGTACAACTGTGCCAGACTGCGGCTCAATATTTGAGACATGACAGGTGACTGAACAGCCATGGGGAGCCCTGGTAATAAGACATGCTGCTTGTTCATAAACATAATATGCATCGGTTTTCTCTTCCTTTTAAATTCATATACCTGAATTTTCCATGGCCACGCTGACCCCAACCTGGCCCACATTTTCTTTCTCATCCCTTTATGACTGCAGTGTTTTTGTGTGTATTAAACAAGCAGATGTGCGTTCTCACCTTCTTACAGGATTAAAGAACAGCTCTGAACACACCTCAGTATTGGTGAGAATTGCCAGAGTGGTGTTTTGTGTCCTGGGAGATTGTGGGTAGATCTAGCCCCTCTGGCCACAACCTCTCTACGCCACTGTACTTTAGGCAAAAAGGAAGGCAAAGAGGCCTTTAAATAAACCTTCATACGAAGAACACAGCTATGACTCCATGCCAAAATTCTGTTCTTATAGAAGAAGTACAAGGGAGATAAAATGCTTCAATACCCAAACATGTACCACACTCGGATCAGAGGTGCTCTAGCCTTAAAGGTAAAACAGATACAGCATCACAATAGCCAGCCGCAGCCATTGCAGCACAATCGGCAACTCCGCTATGAAAAATTTGAAACATGACTACAACAGAGAAAAATAATAAGAACATTAATGGTAGAACAGGTTGAAAGTGAACAGAATAACTTGCATAATGGTTGCAGGGCCAGAGGGCAGGCTGTCAGCAACGGAATCATCCACTGGCAGTAAGATAAATGGCAACATAAAATGAACGGGATGTTTAAGCAATCAAAGACTTATAAATGCATCCATAGAATTAACATACACAGATACGACAGGTATTCAAAGGCTGAATACTCCGAGAAATATACTGCAGGTGTGAAACAATCGAACATCATGACTTTAAATGAATGTTGGAAGGTAAGGAAAGGGATCCTAACCCTTCTCTAAAACCTAACTTAAACTGCTCAGGTTTCAGGGTACTTAGAGTGCTAGGAAGGAGCGCCTAATCCATCAGTTAACTACCATAGTCTCTGTCAGGGGATCAACAACTTTGATATAGTCTTATTGACTTGTTTTAATACATTTGAGCTGCAATGTGGTAGTTTGATAATATTCAAGCACTGCAGCCTATAAAGAATAACAAGGATGGCTGTCTGGCTCAACAGGTTCAGATACGGCAGGCATTGGTTTCAGACAGCATATCCAGATGGTCTCAGTGGGTCTCTCAATAAAGAATCAATGGGAGATTAGGTTGAGGCATCTCAGTGTAGTGTAGTGAATATTTAGAGTTCAAAATAGCAGACTGTAAAATCCCCACTAAAAAGAAGATTAAAATGCTCTGAGTTTTCTTTGATCAAAATCTCACCATGAAAAACCAAATTAACCCCCTTGACTCTGCGTCTTCCTATTATTTAAGACTACTGTCTCACATACATCCTTATCTATCTACTAAGAGCACTGAGACAATTACCAGAGAATTATAATCAAAGATAGATTGTTGCAACAGTCTCCTGCCCGGAATCAATAAAAGGGGAAATTGCAAGACTTCAGGCTAATAGAGCTATAGTTGGACTCAGAAAATATGATCATATCTCAGAAGCTAGGAGGATGTTACATTGGCTCCCGGTTGAGGCTAGGATACACTTTCATCTGCTCACTATTGTGCACAAATGTTGGAGGGCTCGAATCCACAATACCTGGCAGAGAGGATAATCAAGAAACCCTCTGGAAAAAATGTGAGATCAGATAACACTAACATGTTGATCATCCCAAGAGCTAAGCTGGCTCAAGTTAATAAAAGTGCGTCTGATATAGCAGCACCAAGACTGTGAAACATAATTCCACCTGACCTCAGAGGTGAAAAATCGCTGGATAAGAATACACTGAAGACCCTTCCCTTTAGATAATCTTGTATGTTAGGCAACGCTTCTCATGTTTGACAGTCAGTTTTTAGGTGATTTCTTTTCATCTCCTGCCTTCTGTATGTTTTTTCCTTCCCTACAGGTTATCTTCTGTGCCCGTATACCCCTGGGCCTTTTCTGGTGTGCACCGTATAAATCAATTATAGTAAAGTAAAGTGAATGGACTCAAAAACACCCAATCAGCCGGGGATGCCTTTGAACCAGACAGCACAACTGCAGGACTGGGCCGTTGCAGGGCTTGGCGCGTAGAAGGTAGTGAGGGGCATGACGTTTTAACCATGCCTGAGATAATGCTTCTGGATTTAAAATGGTGCTAGGCGTCTATAAAAAGATCTCCATAGACCTTTAACTCGCTCATGTACTTGCCACTCAAAGGGAAGTATGAGAAGGCCTCTGAGATGTTGCCGGACTGCCCCCCCCCTCTCTCTCTCCCTCTCTCTCTTTCTTTCACTCTCTCTTGTTCTTTTTTTCTCTCCCTCTCTATCCGTCTCTCTCTTTCCACTGATCGATGTCTTCTTTCCTATGAAAGTCCACTTTGAGCGCTGTCCACAACTCCCAACAAGAAGCAACAGAGTGGTGGGCTCCCACTCCATTTATAGTTGAGAGCTACCATAAGACTGATGCATTTTCAAGTGCTTTTCAATAATGAAGTGAGAAATATTTCCTTTGAAGTATCCACACTCTTTTGCAGCAGTTCCTAGAGACCCTGGCTCCAAGGGGAGTCACTGCAGGGCTTCAAAGAAGAATCAAAGATGTTGAAAGCCCTTGAGTCATTGTACCCTCCCAGACTTGGATCCTGCCATGCTCTGCCCCCAGGAGCGAAGGGAATCTGCCTGCAATTACCTTACCTTGCCTAAACACTCCCCTCAGAGAAGGCTCCACTTGTCTGCATATGATTTTAGTACAACCTTTATTATCAGGCCTCACCCAACAGTTGCCTCACTTGAGGCAGCACAAAGGGTTCAAGCGTGGACTTAAACCATATGCCAGCTGTTCAGAAAGAGTGAAGCTTCTCCAGCAACCTAATGAAGCAATGAGAGTGATGGGAATTTAGTAACATATATACATTAGCACAATCACAATAATATAATAATATAATAAACTTCAACTTCCTTTCTTTACACCACTATTTTCTTCTTGGAATATTGCTTTATATGTATTTCTGCCTAACATCCAGTTTTATGGTGCTAGGGCACTGCCAATATGTGTAAGAGTGTATTGGGCAATTAATAACATACATTCCCCAACTATATTTTATAGAAGGTGACTGCATAGCCCTGTCCCTTGCTTTTAAAAAATATATTCGGAATAATAAAATGATCAAGTAGTTCTCTGGTGGGTACAACTACTATAAAATAAGTCAGAAGCCAGAGTTAAAACGTGTCAACATTTAAGCAATAAGCCCTGAGCTGTGGGTGCATTACAGAGTTAGGTAATGCCCTGGGGCCTTCATTAAGGCCCTCGCTTTGCTCGGGCCTGTAACTATTACCTGACTCAGTAAGGCCCCTGCGGTGAGGGGCTTATTGCTGTTAGAACCCCGATAGTGAAGACTGGACCGGGCAAGACCGGGGTACTACTAGCATTCTTTTTTCTGTTCCGAAACACTGCAGAGTTTTGTAACAGAAAAAAAAGTCCCAAAAAATGGCACCCGGGAAAGGGAAAATGGAGTCTGTTTCCATGGCGGCCATCGGGAGCGGACACGCTGGGGACAAAAGTGTTCCCAGCGCGTTCGCTCCCGAAAAAGGAGAAAAAGAGAAGGTAAGTGGGGTTGGGAGGGCAGGGAGGGGATTGTTTGCAGGGGAGGGGGAAGAAAGAAAGAAAAACATTTGCTGAAACCCCGGCGGGGGAGGGTGGCAGCCTCCAGCCATGTGGAGACTCGGAGTGGGGATTGCCCCATTTCGAGCCTTCTCATTGGCTGAGGGGCTGCCACAGCCCCCACCGGGGGTGAAGATTCGAGGGATTCTGCATGGGGTATGGAGCAGGTGAGAGCCAATCAGATTGCGTCTAACAATCTGATTGTCTCTCGCCGGGTACTAATACTCAAGAGTGTGGGAATTGTAAAAAGGCACTAGGGAAGGTTGTCCGCTATCCCCAATGCTTTTTATTCTTGCTATGGAGGCAATTGCAGTGTTCCTCAGAGATTAATACAGAGATGCGGGTATAGGTATAGATGGAGTACAACATTTAATATCCATGTATGCAGATGATATACTGCTCTATATACAATTACCAGAAATTAATCTACAGTATATACTGGATGTTCTCGACAGATTTGCCGAGCACTCTGGCATCATGGTCAGTCGAGAGAAATCATGCTTTTTCCCACTAGCGGGCCTGACAGGGAATAAGAAAGAATTACTAACCACACTAGCACTAAAGTGGAACACAGACACTTTTAGATACTTGGCAATAGACATATATCATGACCCCTAGCTGAACACACCCATAATACACAAAAGGCAATGATGATTATAGCGAAATTCATGAATTTCTGGGCACGTTTGTCCTCATCTTTGATGAGCAGAGCAGCACTCCTAAAAATGGTAGTCCTACCCAGATTGTTACACTATTTTGTTAATATCCCTTACAACATACCCACACGTTTCTTTGGAGCACTAGACACAATATGCAGACAATATCTATGGAAAAACAAGAGATGTAGGTTGGCCTCGAGTACACTCCAGAGAACGCATGAAGAAGGTGGGATCAGGGTACCTCAATTCGACCTCTACTTCCTAGCTAGTCAACTACAATCCATGACAGACTCGCTAGCAGATGAACGAAAACTTGACACCACAATACTGCAACCGGTTGTAAACCATTTGAACTTAAAAGAAGTTCTGTGGGTGCCGAGCTCCCATCTGGGTCCTCAACCATACCTGTTGACTTTGGCAAAACAACTATGGCGCATGGTCTGTAAGACACTCAGGATTGCAGACCACTTTTCCCCACAGATCCCTCTAGCTGCAGTGACGTCAAGTAGAAAGCAATGGAGATTAAGTATACGTAAACACGTAGGAGTTGTCACAATAAGCGATCTGCTTCAAGATGGTAGAGTAATGGACTTCCAGACACTTGGAGAACAAACAGGTGTACACAATGGGCAATACTTATTACACCAAACTTTAGTACACACACTTGAACAAAGATGGCCGTCACTACATGGGCAAGAATACACGATCGCTGCTGTGGAAATCATATACAATATATCTGAGGGGGGCCATGATGTGTCTAGGCTTTACGACCTGCTCCTTTCTTGTCACTCCTCTTCTGGATTAAAAATACAACAGAAAAGGGAAGTTGATTTAAGTGCACCCTTCACAGATACTGAATGGTCGAAAGCAATTTGACACCACAAATGGTCAATAGAAATGCAAAAATACATCTTAAACAACTATATACTATATACCATATACACATGTTCTGGTCCTGCCCGACAATACAATGGTATTGGTGAGAAATAGCACATAGAATGTCCACAGTAGAGGTGATACTGAATGTCCAGTCCTCAGCAGCTTGTTTATTGGGTATCTTCCCACGTCTGAAAAATACACCCATGAACACTGAGTCAGTAATACAAGAATCCGTGTAATAGGTATCCATACAAAGTAACAGGGCAATGTTTACACAAAGAGGGACAGATGGAGTGCACTACTAGAGGCTTGTTGTGTTGGTTACTACTTAGGCAATGGAGGGAGGAATAGTTAACTAGACATGTAGGAAGTATCCTAAAACGGTTAGTCTTAAACACAAATTATATGACAATGCAAATTGATACATTGTGAATGTTTTTGTGATTGAAAAATGGAAATAAAAATTGTTTAAAACAAATAAAATTATCGGGTAGTTCCATCTCAGAAAGGGTAATCTGCTAATTAGATTCCCCTTTCACCACCACCACGCCTAAAGCATAATCTATATCTGTGGCCGCTGCATTAGTATGCTGAGTTGCAGTGTATGCTCTACCTGTGGCAACAAGTAGGTTCAGAGGTCACAGATGCCCCTGTGACAGCAACAGTGACAGAAAGGCAGCTGATGCACAGGGGTGGCATTTAAGATATGCACCCGTGCACCCAAATGACGATGATCATAAATAGCCCATGTTGGTGGCAGGATAATCTCTAAAATAAAGATAAGTATGAGTTTAGGCACAGTGCACAGTATTACCTATGATTGTGGCTGCCGCATTCCAATTGATGTTGCACGTGTTACTTTTCCTGTGCATCAGCTCTGCTGTGGAGGGTGATGTGTAATCTGGTCAGCCAGATGTAGCACACCCATTTTGAAGGAGTAGCCTCACACCATAATGCTGCATCTCTGAAGGTCTTTGTTCTCAGTGAGAAGGGTAGGGGGCAGGATTATGATTGGCAGGAGGGCTATGGTCGATGGCAGAAGACTTTCAGCATCTTGATTGTCACTGTTCCTCTCTCTTTCCTGTCCACTCCACTTGCTCTGGGGAAAAGCACGTTGGTTGTGACATTAGAAGGGCAAAGTTCACTCCATCAAAGATCGGGATTGGACTACTAAATTAGGCTCGCTTTAGTCCAATAACCAGAGGACTTTTGCCTATAAAAGATGGGTCTCCCACACCTTCAGGAGATTTGCTAAATTCCTTTCTGATACTTCAGGCCGCAGATTTGCTCTGAAGATCTTACTGGACTTCCTTTGGTAAAGTTGCACTTTCCAAAGTCCTCATCCTGAGGTGAAGAAGGAATTGTCCAGGACAGAAGGAGGATCTATACCCTACCACTCCCAGGGCACATCAGAAGTAACCTCTCCTGTGTATCAGGAGCTACCACTCTGCACTTTCAACAAGCCGGACACAGCATAGTGTCCTAGCTAGAGCTTGACACCTGCTAGGCATGAAGGCACTGCTAAATGCTGCTACCTGATGCTAAGCACTGGAGAATTACCAGACACGCCAACTCTAATCAGGGGTTACAACCATGGCTTGACCCAGCTAGCCCTTGAAATTCTGACTCATTTATCACACATGGGCGGATCCAAGAACAACACCTCAAAGGCTGCCACTTGTCAATTCAAACTGTTGGAATGCCACTGATCACCCTCTTCTAGCAGATAATGCCGGATTCGACCTGCCCAACTGTTCCTAGGACTGCCCCAACCTGCATCTTTGAGAGCCCTCCCTTCTATCGCACTGAGTACCCCCATTAGCCCCTACTTGATGCCCGCTTGCTGCTTGGGCCCACACGATCCCACATGCACGAATGGAGCTGGATCCGTTCAAATCTTTATTTGACACAGGGTCTGACTTTGTCAGCCCCCCATGAACTGAATCCAGTTACTGTTGACTCTGAGCTGCCTCCTCAGTCCACGCGGACCCTTGAGACTTGTTAAGTCCCGATCACTCCGGTTTTCAACCATTATGTCCTTTTTGTGGCCAGTGAAATACCTACCCCCTTTGAACTACACTCAGAGTGCTACTTTCTCCAGTATGTCAAATCTTCTCTGTTATTAATTAGGGTGGATTTCTGTACAGTATTTTCTATTTATTCTACGTGCAGACATGTAACTTTCTGCAGTGGCATCTAGAGCTTAGAGTTTAGGTTCTGCATCTAACCTGCACTACACTTTCCCCACAATTGGGTCTAGCCTTTGCTCAGTGAGCGTTCATTGAAAAATATGCAGTCACCCCTATGATTGGCCCTGCTAGTCATGTGAATGTGGGCCTAAGGATCCCTTTACCAGCCGCAGTGGCCTCCTCATATTTCCCCCAACTGGGAAGCTTCCACTCTATCCCTTGATACCTGTAGTCAACTAGCACTGTACTTGGCCCACCATTGGGCCTAGATGTTGTCCTGGATAACGGCCATTGAAATAACAGGGACCTCCCTGATTGAACCTACTTGTCATGTGCCATACACTAAATCTCTGGCTCCATGTGTACATCATCTGACATCTATAGCAAAAGGTGTACACGATTAGGGACAGTTCTTTATGGTCCTCTCCAGGCCTGCAAGGTCTTAGGGCAAAAGTTCCTTGCCCCTATTTCTAATAGTCCCCAGCTTCAACCTTTGCTGCCTCCACAACTACTGCAAAGCATTATGTCAAACACTGTAACACCTGTGCTGCTTAGAATTTCCATACAGTTGAAAAGGCCATTTTAAATTGTTGCTTTATTTCTCAGAAGAAATGCAAGGGAGAATAGTGTCTATTGTAATTCTGTTTCCCCTTTCACCACCTCCTTTTTAGCCCTTTAAAGAGTAAACCAAATAGGTTCATTAAGGATTTGTATTCAGGCTAATGGCTGTTTACCGAGTGACAGACCTAAAAATCTCCATCGAAAATCTGTGATGTCAAATGCTTATAGTTATCACAGATCCAGAAAGGTCCTTGCCACTGTGATCACTATGGAAGTTTATTCATTTCTATTTGGCAGAAAATGATATATCCTGCACTACATTCAATTCTATAGAGATGCACATTTTAAATATTCTTTCAGGCTATTAGTTCACTTACTTTTAACGCTTCTTGAGTTGACATCGGGATCTACTCATATTCAGCGAAGAAGGATTCAGCAAATTCATTTCCACCAAATATGAGTAACGGAAAGACTGACCCGCTGATGCATTTGCGCACCAAATGCATTATCCTAGAATGTGTGGTCCACTTCCTATGGCTCTGTGTGTGGTATACAAGAAGCGGAATAGGTGGAAAGGAGAGGAGGGGTTGGGGGAGCGGGTTTAGTGGTGCAAGAGTGGACACAGATAGGAGTGGGGTAGGTAGTAAGTTGGGCCAAAGGCTGTGGGCATGAGCGAGCGGCTGCTAGGGTCAAAGGAAGTAGGGGAGAAGTAGTAAGCCAAATTGAATAAAGTGATTCGGTCAACAGGTAAGGTCAGTGGGTGGGATTAGATGAGTCAGGGTAGGTGACTTGTGATGGGAGGATGTGCTTTAGCACAATCAGATAGTACCAACATCGGGCAGGGGGACTGTTCACAAACTTATAAATCTATTCCCACTGCCTGCATTTGCAAAGCCTCCAGGTATTCTTGGGAAGTAGCTGAACAATTAGGAACATCTGGTTCATCTCCCAAGGGCTGGAATCCCTCTGCTTCAGTCCCAGTCTGGAATTGGCCACACCAAATCGATGTTAGGACTCCTCTTCTAGGGTGGTTTCTGTCTCTACTCTGTTGAAATCAGTCTATGACCCTGTTGGATCCCTGATGTCCTTTCTGGACCCTCTGGCTTTCTGCTCTGGATGTTTCTCAAGAATCCGTTACTTTGCATGGGTTAGCCTATATAAGAAACATCAGGCACACTGAGGCCTATGGGCATGTTGCGCAGAATAAGAAATGTATAATAATAATAATAATAATAATAATAATAATATTAATATTCATTCAACCCTCTATGAGACATTCACTTTAATCACTTTCTATTGGTTCTTTCTTTAGATTTGATGCTTCATTGTATAATGCTTCAAAAAGTTACACCCCTGTTTGTGGATGGGAGTATTTTGCAAATGTCTCCATCCCCTTTACCGGATAAGAGGACGCATTTCAATGTTGTCCCTCTCAAGAGAACAATTTCACAAAATAAGTATGTGGTTACTACAACCGAATTTGCTAAATCTTTAAACTTTGAACAAAAACAGAATTGGACTTTTCAAAGTGGGCTGCTTTCTGACATGGAAGTTACATTTGTGTCAAAAATAGATATCAAGTTATCAAAATGTTTTTAACATTTTAAAATATGGATGTTTCCTCCCTGCATTGTCTTCATTCTGAGGATTATTTTGCTGTGCCTTATTAGAGGAGAAGGGGGCTGTTGCACCCTATAATTTGACCAATGCTCTCAGTTAACTGATTCACTTGTCAGTAGTTCTGGTTGTTGCCATTGTCAAAATGACTACATTTCAACTCACCCTAGTACTGGGACCTATTGTCCTGGAACCTATGATGAGGAGGGGAGCTATTTCAAGGAGGAGATTGATTCCTTAGCAGGGGGTGGAAATCCTATTTGGATTTACTTGGCAAACCAGTTCTGGGTTTTCATTATCCAACCCATGTCGGGGAGCATATCTATAATGCACAATAGTCAAGAGACAAGGAACTGGGGACTAATACAAATGTCTGTCTTAGTTGGATCCGTAATTGTGAAGGCCAGGTGGGTGCTTATTCTGCTGAATTTGAACAGTAGGTCGTCCCTGTCTGTTAGTATCTTTAACATCAAAGGAATAATTCCTACACCCCTGCCTCCAAGTCCAAGGCAGGAGCACTCATTGCCTCAGTACCTTAATCACAGCTGGTGCCAGTGTCTATTATGTTTTCTTTTGTATATTTCTGGGCGCAGTAGAATTTTGCATTGTGTGGCCTGAGTTATAATCTACTCCAATGTTTCTATGTTATCAAAGTCACTGACTAACTCGTGAACCACCTATTATGGAAGGGCATGAAAGAATGGTGGGTACAGGCTTTGCATTTGGAGACATACATTATCAATATGTGAGTCTAGAAGAAATGTCACCATCACACTGATGGCACATTGTTTGTATGGGTGAGTTATGGGGTATGTAGATACTACCGGAGGGAAGTACTTGGGTTGTGCTCTTTTCAAATACCCCTTAGAAAAAGGGGAAGGGGAAGGGAACAAATAGCACCAATAAGGATTCCTGACAGTTTTGAATAAATAGAAAGACTATTTTGGGAATCGAAGAATGACCTCAGAACTTTACATTTGACAAATGTTTATGGGATGAAAGAGTTGTACGCTTGAATCTCTAAGTACAAAATGCACGGTGGGCATGGTGCTCATTTTATATGTCCCATCACTCACCCCAATATTAAAGTTTTGGAACCATGAACCCTACAGACTCATTCGGAAAGACTCAGCATTTGAAAATGAGGGTAAAATGACTGCGACATATATCGGTCCACTGGGACCTGAGAGCAATCTTCCTTCTTGTTTCCAAAGATAATTTTAGAAGAGGAGGCAGTCCCCAATACACAGATATCCTAGAAAATTATATAGCTGGGATGGCTTCCCAAAACGAAATCTCTTCCAAAACTAAGACAACAAATAAGGTCCCGTTATAAACAAAATGTTGGTTTCACACAACACACAATCCTCCTGCTTTGCAAATAGCTGTCTAATCTGTTTTTAAAATCTCTCTTACTGTGTTGCTGCTCAGCCGGGTCTCACTTTCCTGCAGCCAAACTGAAACCACAAAGGAAACCAATGGTTTCTGGTTCCCTAGATAGGCACCCGAACTTGCGAGAGGACTAAGAGCACAATGACTCAAGTGAATCCTTACCGAAGTTCAGAATTCATGTATAGGCTTTAGATCGCAAACCAAACGTCGGCATCCCAATTCTGCTGTGGACTCCCACATATTCTTCTGAATCCAGCTTTTGAGGTCACAGGGTTTTGTAGATGGGTTTTATGGAGAATTGGTCAGGTATATTCAAGAAAATCTATTAGCTCTTTATCTCAAAGACAAGCTCTTTAGAAATGAATGGTGACCTCCCACCTGCAAAGAAGCCTTGTTTGCAAACACGCCTTCTCTGCCTATGGCCCAAGACTATGGCACCTCCTCCTCGTCAGCATTAGACTTACCCCCACGCTTCTACAATTCAGAAAAGAAATGAAGATCCACCTCTTCAAGAAATCACTCCGCCTCAACACCTCCCTGCCACCCAGTACAGCTGTACCCCTCCTCTGTGCCCCTCTGTATCCTACCCCATGCTGTATATCAGCTCTATTACCTCTGTAAAGCGCCTGGTTATGCATCTGTACTGTTGTATATTTATTTTTTGTTATTATTATTGTGCTTTCAGTCAAATTCTGAATTTTGGCACAGATTCATCAGTTCATTAGTTTATAGACAATGGGACTCATTACGACCCTGGAGGTAATCATGCTGCTTTTTGCGGCATAGCTACCCCCATTCTGGGTTCCCTGAATGGGGAAATACTGGGCCATTCCGATCGTGGAGGGCCCGGTATTTCCCCATTCAAGGAACCCAGACCGGTACATCCCTATTCCCATTTCAGCCCCCATAGGGCTCAATGGGAATGGGGATGATGCTAACAACGGGCCTGTTAATAACGGGCCCGTTGTTAGCATCCTGGTCTGCTCGCGGGACCCGCTAAGGACGCCTGGTTTTACCAGGCGTCCTTAGCGGGTCCCGCGAGCAGACCTCGTAATGAGGCAGTAGGGGGTAAACAGGGCCAGCAGCTCTACCGGCCCCATTAACCCCCTACCACCAGGGTCGTAATGAGGCCCAGTTACAATAAAAACAACAACAAAAAAGGAAAAAAAAGAATGAAGATTAGCACAAGAGATAAAATGAGTAATCCACATGAAACACAATATACAGTACTTCGTCTTGATACAAATTGGCAGGTCAAAATACATTAATGGACCATAAGTTTGTAACTCCTGATGTGCTTCATAAGGCAATTTTTATAAACTTCAATTCATTCAGCAATTTCAATAACTCAATTGATAAGAAGATTTATTTACCTGCCGAAAGCCTGTGCCAAACATTGTTCATCCACTCTGTGTGGTGTATAAATCTGTCAAAGTATTTCTCTCTTATTGCCAGCGTTTCTGTACAAGTTATGAGGAGATGCCTGATGTCTTGGACATCGCCTTCACCTCATAAATCACATTCCCCTGGGTTTTACTCGAGCTTGTTCCATATTCTCATAGTCTCGTTTGTTTTTACTAGGTTTAGTCTGAACCTTAATAATTCGGCACGCCATTCGGTGTTAGGAAATCTTCTTGGATATTGGTTGTATATCTGTGTATAGCATTCCGTTATGTATCTGTATTGTTATATACCTCTGTAAAGCGCTCCAGTGCTTCTCAAAGCTAGGTCCACGCTCAATAAATACATTATTAATAACATTAATAATAATATTCAAAATCATTCTGTAGAACTGTTGTTGTGTGTATTATTTATGACACATTCTAGCTGCTGCATGACCGGCCTTCAATCAAGGTACTGAAATTATTTTTGCACGCATCAACCTGTTTTCCCAGTGCTCATGTTTGGAACCAGTCCACCACTTCCTGGGATGCCAAGTGGCCTGATGTCACCTTCGGCCAATGCAGCCATTTTAGGTAACAACCTAGGCCTTCTGGACATACTAGTCACGCTGTAACCATGATACCTATTTCCATTCAAGTCGTTGCACGCACATGGAAGTTGGCTGAAAATCCAGATCTGGCTCACAGTGTAAATGATGACATAGGCAGTTGGAACCTGCGATTGTCACAATTCGCAAGGACCATGCTTTTAGACACACACCTTGTGTACAGTACGCTGTTCGGATTGTTCTCCGGGAATGGGTGGCCAAACCTGTTACCTTCCTCCTTCTCTGTTAAACAATGTCCTGTTATTGTCCCCTCTCCCGGAACTGATTCAGCGCCGTCACCCTTGACCTCCTCAGAGGTTTCTGACTTCCTTCTCCCTTGCAATCGGAAGGATATGTTCAATGCAAGGGTGGCGAGAACACGAACGTGGGTATAAGGAAGTTGCTTTACAAGGCCTGTCGAAACAACACAGCAGTCCCTCTGCTCTTAATGCGATTCAATGAAAAATGTTCTTAAACACAGCACCACATGAAGAGATTCGTCGAAAGAAAGCTTGCTGAGTGGAAACACGTGAACGTGCAGGCTTCTGCAGCCGCACTGAAATATCGCCTCTATTGTCTTCTTCCACGAATTCTGAACATTATGTGCAGATAAAACAAAAGAAAAGCACGGAAAATATGTCCTTCAGACGAAGTGAATTTCTCAAACACTCTTTATTTTGTATCCTATTTTAACCTGCGCTGGGCATGAAATATCAAAGGCTTTTGGCTCGTCGACATTAGATAGCTATGCGCAACACCCGCCCGTGAAATGGTAGCAAAGCTGTGGCAGATAAATACCACGCACTGCGTCTGCAGGGGCTGGAAATGGCCTGTTTCTTGCTGCTTCAATGGCAGAAGTTCTTAAAAGACAGGGTGAATTGACAGGGCAGAACAATACTGCATTTGATGAGATCGAGCAGCGAGGTAATGCTGCATGTTAAATCTACAAAACTAGAGGTGCAACGTTCCGGGTGTTTAGCATGTCTTTAGTTTTGGGTGAAAGATCGCATGCTCACATTTTGGTGTGTACATTGGCTTTCAGATTGTTTTGAGGATGCATTTTAATCCGGCTCTTTTCTTCCTTTCTGTTGTGCATGTGTGTGTTAACGTACTGCATCAATGTTTAGCTACCTGTGGGCATCCGCTATATCTCATTGGTGCTGTGGTGGATCGGTACATCCTGAAAAGTGTAACACCAAGAAGGGTCGAACTAGTGGAGGAAAAAGCAGCAGCAGAAAAACTTCCACTGATGACGTCTTGATCCAAGGTAAGCTCGGAGTAACTGCTACCAGGGCTTTCGTCCCCAAAAGTTGCTCTAGCAGGTGGAATGAACGAATGGAGTGTGCTCAAGGACCCTTCCTGGTAACACAGACCCAAAACGGATGCAGGTAGGTAAACGAGCATTGAAGATGAGGAAGAAGGGGAGACAGAAAGAGGACAATAAAGGGATCAGCAAGGACTCATGGAACATCAGGTAAAGCGCCTGCTCTGAAAGTACCAGAGCATTGAGACTCACTGTATAGGCCATAATCCCCAAATAAGTAGCTCTTGTTACGCTGTGATTGGAGGCAAAGGTACGTCGGAGATGTCCAGCGTCACCAACGAGGTGGTAATGTTGGAATGGGATTATCTTGTACTTGGAGTGATACAGCCAGGGGCAAACCGTAAACAGTATGCCTCCTTTCACATTCCCACAGACCAAGCTTCCTAGGATACCTCTGATAAAATTGCAGAAGAAGCAAAGGAGCAGACACATTAGAAGCTGGTTCCCAGAACCTGTCACAGGGCCCATACCCCTTCCAGTCAAACAAGTACTGCAAATGACCTCAATGTTAACATTCCGGGGGCGGGAGGGTCATCCCTTGGGTTGGAGCAAGGTACTGCTGAGCAGGCAACCCGCTTTCCATGAACTGCCTCACTAAAGAGACATGAAAGGTGAGGTAAATCTTCGTTTAAAATGGAGGCAACTGGAGATGATAGGTGACAGGGTTGACCTTGTTGGTCATTCTAAAAGAACCAAAATACTTGGAGCAATTTTCGTCTGAGTCAAATGATATGGAAGGTAATTGGAAACCACCCATACCTTTTAACTCTTGCTAAACATAGGTTCTTGCGTTAGATGAGCAAACGCTGCCTTCGTTATGGTGCCTTGGGCATCTTCCATCATTTCAAATGCCTTTGATGCCCCTTGTGGATGGTAACTGTATGTGTAATAAAAAGGAATGTTCTGAGTAGTGTTGTGGGGACTGTCGTTATAGGTGAACTCTAGCAATGGGAGCAAGGAAACTCTCTTGTCTTGAGTAGCTGAGGAGAAGCAAAGCAGATAGTTTCAGTGTCTTGTTTAGAACTTCAGTTGAGCCGTTAGACTCAGGATGATACCAGGAGGAAAATGTTTTGTGTTATTCCCAACAGTTTACATATGTCATCTAAAAGTGACTGATTTATTGTGTACCCCAATCCGAAAAATAAAGATTCAGGAAGACCATGTAAATGGAAAAATATCTCTGAGAATCACCTGAGACATGACAGCTGCAGTAGGAAGTTGGAACAGCGACAAGAAGTGTGCCAGCTTAGTAAAGCGATCAACCGTGGCTATGAACTCTGTCTGGCCATGTAAGCATGGCAGGTTCACTGTGAAATCTGTTGCAATTTCCCACCAAAGAGCCCAAGGAAACTTAGATGGACAGAGCTTGCCAACGGGTATAAATCTAGTGTTACTGTGAAATATATTTTTGTTACACATAACCATAGCATAACTTGGACTACTGCTTGAACACTTCAGAAAACACTGAAATAAAATATGGAAAACCCTACCTTTCAAGTAATTCCTGTAAACTGTACTGAATTACAAACCTAAATATAGTGAAAACATTTTATATAAACAACCATTTATATTATATATTGAAAATATAAAGCAAAAACACAATCACTCACCTTCACCATCCCAAATATTTTTGTTTACAGTTTTTTTCTAAGATGCCATCAAGCAAGCAACAGCAACATGCCAGAAGGAAGAATCGTATGCAGGGAAATAAACATTTACATTATAATATTTTTAAAAGTAGTATTCTGAAATGTGTACATAAAGATTCTGTAAGTACAACAATACCTGGTATCAATAATACTTTTGGAAATGTGAAATTTCCAATAGGAGATGTGCCAAATGAACACATTAATTAAACCTAGAATGTTTTTAATGAAAGTAATGAAAGAAAACATCTGTTAGTAGTAAGTAAAAAAAAATAGGATTTTTGGAAGCAAATCTTTCAATTTGAAACAGAGGAATAAAGATATATATGAAAATGTACCATTCTCAAGTTTTTACAAATCTTTGGAGAAGTGAGAAACTGAAATCTAGGTGTTTTCGTGCTGGAGTGGTAACAGTGCTGACGAGGAGTCTGTCTACAGTGCCTACGGAAGAAGGAGTGCTGCAGTGTGTGCTTTGGTGTTTCCGTGGAATCGGGAAGAGGCGATTTTGTAGGAAAGGTTCTCTCCTGAAATTATTAAGATGCAGCCGTAGTGTCGAGGTGGAAGACAGCATAAGCATTTCCATAAGTTGGGAAGCTCTCAAGCTCCGCCCATTCACGCAGAAGCACCTCATAAGAACAGATGTGCGCGCATTCACAAAGTGCTTCAGAAGTGCTGTTGTGCGGGGACGCTCTGCTCTACTGCCTTTTCGACTTGTCAGCATATCATGGATCTTATCATTGTTGGGAAGCCCTCAAGCTCTGCCCATTCACCCAGAAACACCTCATAAGCACAGGCACGCGTGCATTCGGTTGCGCACATTCACAAAGGGCTTCAGAAGTGCTGTTGTGCTGGGACGCTCTGCTCTACTGCCGTTTCTACTTGCCAGCATATCATGGATCTTATCATTGTTGGGAAGCCCTCATGCTCCGCCCATCCACACAGAAGCACCTCATAAGCACAGGCACACGCGCATTCGCACACACGCGCATTTGTACGCACATGCTTTCACAAAGTGCTGTTGTGCTGTGATGCTCTGCTCTACTGCCTTTTCTACTTGCCAGCATATCATGGATCTTATCATTGGTACAGACCTCTTTGGCGCTATATGGACTATTAGGAAATCTTCTCATATGGTAAAGGCAAATAATGTATGTTTAAAATCTGATACATATATTCTTTTCTATTGATTTTAGTAGTGAAGCCCTCAAGCTCTGCCCATTCACCCAGTAGCACCTCATAAGCACAGGCGCATGCCCATTTGCACGAAGTGCTTCAGTAGTGCTGTGGGGCTGGAGGGCTGAGGGCTGACTGCTGCCTGCTGCTCGCAGTTACGGTAAAAACTGTCTGAATATTTCTGTGGAGTATGAGTGTAAAAGAAAAGTCTGCCGCCTACACATTAACGCTGATGATTGAAATAACAAAATTACTTACAGAATCACGGAAAACACCAAAATGTACTGTGCGCTCGATAAAATTAACCCGAAGCGCGGGCTCAATTGTAAGAGTACGAGCCACCTCCTTAACGAGCGATATTCACAAATATTGCTCAGAGATTGCCCCACCCCAAAGTGTAACCAAGGCACCACCAGTTCAGTAACTGCAAAGTTTAAATGGACTGTGGGAGGATTGTGATACTGAAGGAGTCAATAATGTGACATCGATAATGAGTTCATGTACTCCAACTGATTCACTTGTAGCTGCAGGCTATTCGTTAGACATGGAGTTCGAGGAAGCTACTATGCGTGCACACGAACACGCTAATGTTTGTAAAATCACTGCACCAATGCATAATCCATCGTCTGAAACAGAATCAACCCTTAAATCACCTAAAGCTGTGATGACTATTGGACAGTCTGATATAGAAAATGATTTTCATGACAAAATGACTCCATTATCAAATAAGGCCAGAAATGACATTTTCAATCTAGGATTTCTACTGACTCTGACGGCACCTCTGCACAAGAGATGCCAAGTGAGTATGATCATCATACAGCTGATTGGACCACAGTTCCTTTGTAGATTACTTGCTCACAGGGTCCGCTTAAACCCTTACATTTGGTAGAACCAACACCATCCTACTCTGCACGTACCCCTTTAAATTCACAATTCGATAAAGCTCTACTGCATAAATGCAAATTTGCTTTGTGGAACACCAGAGGCCATAAGCATCTCTCCTCTCACCTACCATATTAAAACCACTTAATTCTCATGACATTGTAGCATTACAGGAGGTTTGGCTGACAAGCTTACCTGCATGGGATAGCTATGCTTTATCTTTAATGCCAGCAAAAACACTCAAAAAGGACAGACCAATGGCTTGCCTACTTGTGGGCGTGAGAGTCTTGTCTGGTTTACAGATATCGCTGTATTTTTGCCCAGCATGTTTTTACAATTGGTTAAAATACAAAACGCTTCCTTTAAAATTGCATTAATAAATACTTATTGGAATCATGCAAGTATTAAAGACGAGGTCTTCTTTGACAGCTTAGAGTCCCTGTTAGATATGATATCAAATGATTCTTCTATTAATTACATGATTATTGCAGGAGACCTTAATGTGAAATGCTTTCCGAAACCTGGTCTTAAATTATCTGAGCTTGCAAGGCGCTGGTCATCGCTCATGGAAGAGAGACAGTTTATTATGATCAATGGGTCGATGCCAGATGGAATCCCTGTATGTTACACCTGGCGGCGAGGAAATCAAATGAGTATAATAGACTACATTTATGTTGACCGTAATTTATATACCCTGGCTGATATATTTCACATAGTAGAACAGGAATATAGTGATCATGATATGTTGTCTCTCACATGGGTATGGCCAGCCAAAGTAATGCCAGTAGATTCCCAATACTATTCCCAATCGATCTCCATATCGAATGGCAAAAATCTTTTTAAATGGACCGCACCATTGCTACAGGAATAAGAACTGCTGATAGGATATCCTGCAGATGTGATATAGCCAGAATAAACTTACCTAAATAGTAATCATGTGACGGCCTTATAATCTTTCAAGTTCCCAACACATTTGAAGACTACACACAAAACAAACCAACCTCACCTCATACATGTGATCAAGTGCTACAGAACATGAAAGCAAAATTTTGGGCAGGGTGACGTGCCATAAATAATCTATCAGTGGATAATATAAGTACTTCCATAAACTAGATAGAAAACAAGATACAAAAACTGGGTTAAAACCAGGAAAGCGACAATGATACAATTAGATGCTGAGCACATGCAACGAGCATTGGCATCAAAAAATTCACCCCTGATATGGGGCCTACCTAATAAGGCCAATAACACCATGCAAACTCTCATCCAAATAAATGCAAGGCCAGAAGAAATTTCGACCTGTTTCTATAGAACCATATATGCAGTAATGCCACTAGCCAGTCCTCATTTAGACAATGTTCCGATGGAACATGACGATATCATTTTTAGTGTAGAGGATCTAATTTTCCATATATCAATATTAAGCATGTCCAGAGCCCCTGGCCTGCCTGGGCTATCTAATGCAATGCTGAAATCACATCCAGAGGCATGGGCCATGAGCTTGTATCTTAATTTTTCTCAAGTGGTTCATACTCACCAAAATGGCAAAAATCTATTATTGTACCTTTTTACAAAAAAGGTAACCAGCAATGCCCAGAGAACTATTGACCAATAGCGCTTCTTGATGCGCCGGGCAAGATTTTTGCTGGCCTAATTTTGAAAATTCTCAAACAGTGGACAATGTTAGCACGCCACCAAGACCCCTTTCAGACGGGCTTTGTGCCAGGGCTTGGGACAATGGTTAATCTTTATGCACTCCATGCCATTAAATCACATGAGAGGGAGATGAAGCAGTCAATATGTCTGGCTTTTATAGACTTTCAAGCCGCATTCGACTCGGTCTCCAGAGAGATTTTGAGGACAAAATTAAACAAAGCGGCATGCCCAACTTATTTACAGTATTGGATAGCCCAATCCAAGTGGGTTTGACATTGGATGGAAGGGTCCATGCCCCATCTAAACCTTTAGAGGATTGAAACAAGCGCTTTTACACTTTTTATATCTGACATGAAGAGGTATTTTACTGATATTGTTTGTGATCCTCCGAAAGTGGGGCGGCATGCTGTCCCCTGGTTGTTTGATGCTGATGATATGGTTCTGATGGCTAAAACACCAAGGGGAATTTGTTGACGGTAAATCTTTCAAAATCAAAAGTGATAAGAATTGTAAATGAACAAAGCATTAAACGAACTACCTTCAAATAGCTCCTCCAGGGGAAACCTCGAGATTGCAGATGATTACAAATATTTAGGGCTCAACACCAACAACAATGCAGGTGATCTTCTATATGTGGTTGAAATATATAGAAAAATAAAAACAGCAACTGCTCCGTCATGTATTTTGCACGCACAATATGGCAACTTTTCTTTAAAACCACTACTCACCTACTGGAAGCAAAACATTGTTCCGGTCATCACGTACGGCGCAGAATCTAGAGCATGGCGCCAAGAGAACTTCTTGCTGCAAATTGAGGGATCCTTCTGTAAGTGAGTCCTGAAGCTTCCTGAATGAGTGCCCATGTGCACTTTAAGACATGAGCTTGGATTTCTGTCTCTAACCGCTAGGCATATGTGGAATGTGTGCAGTTTCTACAGGAAGTGTGTCATGCCATCACAAACTGGTACTTTAATGAATATTCCATCAGAGCATGTGATTAATACAACACATAGAGCGACAAGTCTGTGGAAAGCGAAAACCCAAGAACATATGTTAGTGGCTGGAATAGCTGATGAATTGCTGAGATCAAATCCAAACAAGGCCAAGACCAAAATGTGCTACTCTGAGTGGATCACTATTAGAGAGAAATGTTTAAAGCATCAGCTCCTTCAAGAACATAGGCTCTTGTCTAAAAACATTTCCTCTCCAGAAACATATCTAATAACATTTCCTGATCTAGAGCACAGGGATCAACGTTTAAGGTTCCGCTTACAAAGGATGTGCTGGCAACACGTAGAATAACTGAGAAAGCAATGAACATTTGTAGATTCTGCCACCAGCCCAATCAACCGGAGATTCTCAAACATCTGCTGTTTGCCCAGCCCTATTTAACCCCTGACAGATTTACTTTTATTGGTTTTTATTAATTATCAATCTATTATTACACCTGAAATACTGTGGAACTGTTTGTATAATAGCCAGTTGACATCCATGAGATTGGCCATAGTGAGATTCTTGAGAAATCTTAAATTGCATGAAATCAGCCTTAATTTGAAAATGGATTTACTTGATAATGTTGGTTTTATATTGGTCTTATCTTGCATCACTGTGGAATAATGTATTTGTATTCTGAAAATTGTTTATCTGAAGTTTTAGAGATGATATTTTATGTAATCACATTAATTTATCAATCTGTACTTGAATATATGTTTTCAAATGTTTGTACAAATAGCGGTTTATTAAAATCTAGATATGTTGTAAAGCATTTCTTGCAAAAGAAAAAAGGAGAAGTACTCAGTAAAAAAGCTTTTTATATGAATAAAATGTTTATTTTTGTATTTAATACATTTAAGAAATTACTTAGGTGACTACACCATTCCATAGAAATATAGAAACAGTTCATGTACATACACATGACACATTTTGTGACGTGTATGGAAGAGAGTGGAAACATACTTCTCATACAGAAAGTTATTTTAATGAGGAGACTTACAAACAAGGAAAGAATGTGCCCCTTGCTTATGATGAGAGTGGACATAGCTATGAAGTCCAAAATGGGGTGATTTCTAAAAAGAAGAACTCCCAAGGCCTGATAATACAGAAATGGAAGGTTTAGGTTAGTCTAGAATAAAACCTAAAAAGCAAAGTGAAGTATGGATGTGTCATTTTTTGTGCAATATGGATCAGTTTTCTTGTAAAGTCTTAAAGAGATTTTTCTAAATTATGCACAAAAATAATAATGTTCAAAGACAGATCAAGCTGCTACAAATAATAGATGACTGTGAAGTTTGTGAAAAAAACAGGACTTTTGGGTCCCTCTCTAGCTTGTCTTGATAAAAGTAGATGTAAGAGTCAGTTTCATCACATACGGATGCTGGCTGCACATTATACTAAATGAGATACCTTTTAGTTAAACTGTATGAGTGCAAAACACCAAGTTTGTTTCTTGCACTTTTAAATCAAACACTTCTGACTAGAACTGTAGAAAGTTTTGTTTCTACAGTGCAAATGATAAATAACATGCATTTAAAAGAGTATGTGTACGTAGAAAAAACACTTAGAGGAAGTGGAAATGATGAACGCATGCTTTCAAAGAATCTGATTTTTTAACAGAATAAAAAAAGTATTGCAATGTTTGAGTTGTCTTCTACTGAAAGACCTGACATTGTTTGCATATTTTGTCAACACACTTTTTATAAGTCTCAAGTGCAACTAGTATACATTGATTTGAAACAAGTAAGGTGCTTTATGTTTGTAGACACTGTGTTGTGTTTTATAATCAAACAAGTATTCCTCCAAGAAGTGTCTTGAACAACATGATAGTGCCTGATATTCCTGTTGTGCTTAAGAAATGGAACATGTTTGAAGTGATTGCATTGTAAACTGTTCATACTTTCCAAGTTATTGTTATATTGTTAGATTGCACACAAAGATGTCAAACCTGCCTAAAAAATGCCTAATAAATCATTAGTGCAAGGTGTGAGAGGAAAAGTTGTGTACTTACCACTCCATACAAAAGAAAATGTCAACACTACAGCAGTGAAGCGTGACCTTTGCAGATTATTTTTTTGTTTTAGCAAATGGTGTTGCCACCAAAGATATGAACATTTGGCAACAGCTTATAGATATTGGAAAGGTGCAAAATGCATTGGTGTTTCTATTGGAGTACAATGATTTATACAGAGGCGGTCTGACTGTACCAGACTTGTCTATGCTTGATGTTGGGTCAACAAACAAAATCAGTGAAGGTCAGTTCCAACATCTATCTGTTGCAGAATTCAATAGTTTGTATGAACATTACACTATTCATCCTCTAGACTCAAGTTAAGTCATGAGCGACAGTTTAGAATTGTATCGCTGTTCCTCGCATCAGGTAGTCTCGGATGGGCGGGCGCGCCTTTTCAGCGATGGCCGCTATAACCTGCAACAGCCTTCCCTTTCAACTCCGGGCCTATGAAAACCATCTGGTCTTCCGCCGTGACCTCAAGACCCATCTGTTCTAGTTCTTGCTGCTGCACCTCTCTGTCTACCCTAGCGCCATGATACCTTCGGGTGAACGTGCGCTTTAGATATTTTCTGACATAACATAACATCAAATGAAAGCAACAAAAGGTGCACCTATTAGTGTCTGGGAAAAGGCGTTAGAAGCCTGTTTTTTCCCTATGCTTGTTGTCCCCCTATGCTTTTTCCTACTGGCACAGAAGGCAGATTGGATGTGTGGAAAATATATTTTTCACTTATTTTATGAAAGTACATTTTCAACATTATGATATGCTGTTTCTCATACACTTCAGACCAGAGCTAGATTTCAAAATCTTTCTGCATGTGACATTCCCAGATTTCCCAGAATGAATCCCGGTGCCTCATCCACCACAATCCAAGATGCTGGCCCAGGTTCTACCACCTCTTGTGCTTCTGTGATTTTAACACCTGACACACTCAGTATTAGCAGCATGATGAGCATCCAGTCCTCATATCTGGTCATTATCTTCTTTCTTCCTGTAAATGTTGTCTCCACCCGCATTCTTTGGTCTGGGGGGCTTTCCCGGGGCCTCCGATCCCGTTGCATCTTCCAAGGGTCCAACGCTCCATGGATCCGGCTCTGCCGGGGCAAGGAATTAGTCATCTAAAGTAAAAAGAAACAAAACAAATTAAGTACTTAGCACAACACATTTTTCTATCCCTCTTCGGCTGCAATATCTGACAATAAGATTGGGTTGCCATTATTAATATGGTGGCTCCGTGGATATTGGACCGTCTCACTGGAATACCTGAAATTAAGTTTATCATTATACAAACCAAAACATACATCCCACATCATGCAACCAAAATAATTTCTAAAATACACGCCTTCCCATGCTATATTTCCTCATACTAGAACCCCTTAGCATTTCTCATTATTTTCACTGAGAAGCAGGTGTGTTTACCTTGATTCCTCTGTTAGCTCAATTTTTACTCTGCACTCCTTATTTTCATTCAACTAGTCTCAATTTTCTCCAGGCTTCTCACCTCATTTTTCGGGTGGAAAGGCTTGATTTGATTTACATGGACAAACTGCTCAATTGTCACTTCACCCTCTCTTTTAACTATTCTGTACACTACAAAATACTACAGAATACCCAGTACCCCTCCTCCCCTTCCCTTGCCCCCCTCCTTTCCCCCATCCTCTCTCCTTCCCCTCTGACCTTAAATTAGTAACA
This sequence comes from Ambystoma mexicanum, assembly GCF_040938575.1. Lineage (NCBI taxonomy): Eukaryota > Metazoa > Chordata > Amphibia > Caudata > Ambystomatidae > Ambystoma > Ambystoma mexicanum. Next base: position 1,203,133,793 of record NC_090933.1, read on the forward strand.
CACACTACTTAAAGGCAATGGGGACACCAGATCACTCTCCCTTCCCTTCCCCTCCCCCATCCATCCCCCCTACCTCAAATCCTACACCGTAACTCCCTTCTCCTACCCCTTCCTCTACCCTATTCCCCCCCTTGTAAATAGTTCTATTTATTGTTCTAATGACCTGTTCATGCTTGTATATATGCTTCCCCTCCCCCACCTCAAATCCTACACCGTTACTCCCTTCTCCTACCCCCTCCTCTACCCTATCCCCCCTCCCCCTCTTGTAAATAGTTCTACTTATTGTTCTAATTACCTGTTCACGCTTGTATATAGGTTTCTCTCACTTTTGTACCTGTTGTTATATTGTAAAGCGCTTTGGCTTAAAGCACTATATAAATTCAATAAACATAAACATAAACATACAGGGGAGACCTTGTCTATGATTCTAAATGGTCCTTGCCATGCTGCCAGAAATTTAGGAGTTTTTTATGTTTACTTTTCCCAAAATTTAATTTGTTCACTTGATCTCTCACCTGGTATTCCCTTGTAGATGTTTTCCTATCATAATATGTTTTTGCACTATCAGCAGCCCTCTCCAAATTCCACTGCACAAATGCAAATGCATGTTGTACGTGCTTCCTCAACTCTTCCACATATTCGTGAATTGTGGAGGTATTTACAATTGTTTGCTCATGGGTTCTGTACAATAAATGTTGTGGCAACACCTTTGTTCTCCTTGTCAATATTTCATGAGGACTGAGATTTGTTGATTTAGTGGGAGTCGATCTAATGGCCATCAATACTAAAGGCAGCCGAAGATCCCAACTAGAACCTGCCTCAGCTACAAATGTTTTTAATATGTCTATTATAGACCTATTGTTCTTTTCCACCCCACCTGAAGAAAAAGGCTGATATGAGATGTGCAATTTCATTTTCACACCGAATATTTGCCAAACATTGGTCATCAAGGTACTAGTGAAAGGACTTCCCCGGTCTGACTCTATCCTTTGGGGTTGCCTAAATCTTGAAAAAAATGATTTACCAGTAGCGTGGTTGCCGTTTGCGCACTGCTATCTGGTGCGTGAATGCATTCCACCCAATTGGACATCAGACAAACCACTGTTAGTAAATATTTATTTCCCCTGGCTGTTCTCTTTACAGGCCCGACATAGTCGATTTGCAAATCAGACCATGGGAGGTTCACACCTCTTTTCATTAAAGGAGCTCTATGCATAGATGAAGCAGGATGAAGCAGGATGACATGGTGCACATACTATACACCCTCTGGTGTATAGTTCAACAACTTGGGACATATGTGGCCAATAAGCGTGATTTTTAAAAATGTCCAAAGTTTTTTGTGAACCTCTGTGTCCTGCAGTATTGCATCATGTGCATGATGTAACATTAATCCCCCGAAATGACAAGGGCACCACCCATTGGATTTGACCTGTTACAGATTCTCTAATCATCAATCTGTCTTGTAACCTAATTCTCTTTTTGTTCTTTAGCAGTACTCTTAAATCTCCCTTCCTTTTACAATCGCTTTCAGACAGAGGATTTTGTTCTACATCTGCCAAGTGATTATAAAAAATACCTAAAATTCTGTCTTATTTTTTGGCTTTGATCAGGTCGTCATCTGGGGTATCATAACTTCACTGCACTACAGGTTGTTTAACTTGTTTTGGAGACTTGGAGCGTGTGATCGCATCTACCTGTACTTCACCAAGTAGATGTTCAATGGGAAACAACTCACCCATTACAGCTCCAGTTGTGGCTAAATGATCTGCTTTGTCATTCCCTTCCTTGTCCTCACCTGGCATTCTTAGATGTCCTCAGATTTGTCTCCAATCTATTATTAAATTATTTTCAGACACAAGTTTGTCTATGGCCTGAACCATCTTCCCATGTTTAAGAGGTTTGTTGTTATATATAACCATACCTTTTGCCTTCCAGCCAGGTAAATATTCCACAAACCTATTTCGCGCATAATAGAATCAGTCACTAAAATTATCTCTTTGAGTTTATTTTCAACTGTGGTAGCAATTGCCTTCTAAATGGCAGCTAACTCTGCTACTTGACTACTCCTAGGTCCAATCTTCATGCTCACTCTTGGAATGTTGTCACATTTAAACCAGATATTTCCTATTCCTGTTACCAGTTCTGTCTGTATTATTTTCCACATGATGTGCACACCCATCTACATACACTGTTGGTAAATCTCTACATACCTCCTCATTAAAAGCTTTGTAGGGAGATTGGTCTGGTCAAATTCATTCAAATTGGATTCTATTTCTGCTTCATTGGGTGTACATTCAGCTGCACAATCATGCAAATCCGCCAGCCCTTGGGCAATTGGGCTCTTCTTATTCTGCCCATATTTCACTTCCACAGAAAACCCCTGCAATGCCAACGTCCAAGAAGTAATTCTGGACTGTGCCAAATTACCTGATCTAATTCTTTTACTTTACAGAAACTGTAAGGGTTGGTGATTTGTTTCAATAATTACTCTTTCCCCTTGAATGATGGGATGGAAATGCTGCAATGCCAAGACAGTGATTAGGATTGCTTTTTCACATTCACTGAACTTAGTTTGAACCTGAGACAACGCCTTGCTCGCATAAGCAATAGTTTTGTTATTCACATCGTGCTTTTGAGATAACACAGCTGACATACACTGATCAGTGAACCCTATCTCTACAAAGTGGTCCTGGATCTTTATAGGATATGCCAAACATGGCGCCATCATGAGAATAATTTGGTTAAAGGTTGTGTAATTTCTGTATAGTTTTCAATACATTTCCTGTTATATCCTGTCATCCCTAATAAACTCTTCAGTCCTTTCAAATTAGTGGGATCTTTCAACTTCTGTATCGCCTCCAACTTCTTCTTTTGTGGATTCAACCCATTTTCAGTCACCTTGTGGCCTAAGAAGTTCACTTTCTTTTTAAACCATTGCGCTTTCTGCAAAGATACTTTGGCTCCTGCCTTCTGTAACTGACCAAGTATATGTCTAATCTCATTAATCTCATTAAAATGACTTTTCAGATTTTCATTTTTAATTAGTACATCATTTACATAAACCATTGTCCCCCCTCTCTGCTGCACCTGGGAGCGCTTTCCTCAAGAATATTCCAAATTCACTCCCACTATTGACATACCCGAAAGGAGTTCAGGACCATGCATATTGGGATTTGTCAAAGAAATACATTTTGTATGTCTTCAGCCAGTGGCATACACCAGTATCCAGCAGCTATAAGATCTAATATGGCAAACACCTTTGACCCATGTACCTGTGCAAGGCCTTGATAAATAAATGGAAGTGGTCACCTGGAAACAGGCACTCTCTTGTTTAACTCCCATAGGTTTGCACACAAACGCCATTGGCTGTAAGATTTCAACACACCCAAAGTGGAAGCATTTGATGTGCTACGAATGGGCCTAATGATTCCTCTGGATTCTAGATTCTTAATGATATTATGCTCTTCTAACATTTTTGAAAATTCTGGGAAATCCTCTAATGGAGGAACCTCTGTGCTCTCCTCTAACCATGTGGCTGTATCTCTTTGGAGAGTTGACACATTTAAATATTTTGGAATATTGACTTCCATTTCAATATGCTGCTATTCTGTTTTACTTTTGTTTAAATCAAATAATATGCAATTATGTTGGTGACAGCATACTGTCTCACTTGATTCATAAGGATACACCGACTGAATTTTAAATATCCCTGTAGGTTGAGAATCCAAAGACTCTGCCAACTCACCCTGCGTATTCACATATATCACAGATATATTTCCAATCACTGCATTATTGAAATCTGCAGTATAATGAGATTTTTGTATTTCCATTTCCAATGATGACTTCTCTTCTAAAAGAATATCCTGGCACCCCTTGTTGCCCACCAGTATCTTAATGGGTCCATCCCCAATCTTGCCAGTGGCCCTTGCTGCCTCATGGATTCATTTAGGCACACAAATGATCAGAATCCCTCATTGTTGTCCCTTTCTGTGTTTTAGCGATATTGTAACTTGCCTGGTGAATGCAGGAATGGTAACATCCTTTGCCACCTGTAATTCAATCGCTTATGGTACCCTTTGCGCACAATGATAAGCCTGTCTCTTGTCTTCAAATTCAGGTAGCATGTCCTCCCAATCTGGACCACACTTTATGATTAAGAAAGTCCAGCACCATACACATTCTGTGCATAATGTCATTTCCCAAATAAAAGTTACTCTGTGCCCCACTTACTATCCACATGTTGTGACAGATAGTTTTAGGACGAATGGTGATTTTTAACGTTAATCTTCCTATGACTCTATTCTCTGAGTCCGGATCATCCAACCGAAAAAAATTGTTGGTTTTTATTCTGAATTTTGGGATCTCCTCCCTGTCAATTATTCGCTGGAGTATTTTCTCATTAATGAAATTTCTTTCCTGCTCCAGTGCTAAAGTGGCTTCTATCATTTCAGAATGACCATTTAGACGGATAGGGATCCATGGCTGCCCATCTCCCATTTGCATTTCAGAAAGGGTTGAAATATTTTTTTCTGTATTCATCTCTGGAGTGATATGTGGCTTACATTTTTCTTCTTTTAAGAAAAAGCGTAATGTGTTTTCATCTATTTCTGTTTGCCATTTTTTCTTGGGGTCCAAATAAATCTCTAGAGACGGCTTTTCTTCTTCATGTCACATTTCACCCTGACACATTTGAATGACAGTGACACTAGGCACACAGCCATTCTGAAGATACACTTCAGCTGCATCATCTGATTTAGCCACAGTATGGCATTCTTTTATACTGTTGTTCTGTGACCTCACCATCAAAGAAGGGCGAAAACCTCTTCAGACAATCTGTTCCCATCAGAAACGGTATTTCACTGATGGATGTAATGAACACTTCCTGTTTCATCCTGTATTTCTCTATTGTTATATCAACCTCAGTGACACCTTCGATAGGTATCTCCTCACCATTAAAAGTTTGCACCAGGCCTTCATTTTTTCTCACTTTGATATGATTTTTCTGGGTATCTCCCTTCATTGATACTTTTCACCAATTCTTTGGACATGATTGTGGCCTGTGCACCCGTGTCAATCATTGCAATTGCATTGCACTTCTCTTCCACAATGATAGGAGCATGATACCTGTCCTCAACTTCTTCCAGCACACACAAAAAGTGTACATTTTTGCTGATTCCAGGACTCACCTTTCTCAGTCCCTTTTCATTTTTTGCCAAACACATGAGCATGTGAAATGATATTTTTTCCCCCCTTCTTGCCCATTACATTTTTGGAACATTTGTCTATTTTTCCATATTCAGCACCCATTTGGAGTATAGCCACTGTCTGCCCCTCTGACTGGGGACTATCAGTGTTTACACTGCAGTTTTTTGACTGAACAGTCTCACAACGATCATGTGTTAGCTTGTCATTTTCTAACTCAGAACACCTATTCGCATTTTGCATGGTTTCTGCCCTTTTAGTCTCTTGAAATATGTGTGGTTCAAAATACTCCTCAGGGGAGTGGCCTGCACCCTCCTTTTGAGCACCCGCTTTTCCTGTCTGGACTTCATCAGTTTTTTGACTGTCAAGGGAGGATCTTTCAACAACTAATCCTACCTCTTTATCAGATGTTTTATCTTCACATAAGATGTCCTTTTTAAATCTGTCTCACTGTTCTTTAGAATTTACGTGTTCATTTTCTCCTTTTTGTTTTTCATCTGCACACACTTCGATAGTCTGGTACAACTTTAAATTGAACCAAATGCCCTTTTTGTGTGTCTGTATCCCTTGTCTCACTTTCATGCATGTGTATTTTTGAATCAGCAAGCAATTCCGGACTGTTACAAAAAACTGGATCAAGGGCTTCTCTATTTCTATCATTGCAGGGGCTATTACATAGTCACTTATTGTCAAAACGCACAAGATCACTCCTATGACCTTCTGCACCTTCACTTGGCTGCTGTTTTTGGACTAAGAGAAGAAACAAAAACAAACAGATGACCACAGGCCAATGTTTTTTTTTTCTCCCTTTACACTTCAGCATTTATCCATTGCAAATACTAAAAAGACATTGGGCCTCATTACGAGGCTGGCGGTAGCTGTACCTGTATTTCTGGCACGGCTGCCACCGGTATTCATTTCTTTCCGGCACCCAGAAAAGGGCAATTACTGGGTCATTACGAACTTGCCAGACCCGGTAATTGACCGTTTTCTGGGCGCCAGAAAAAATGATTCCCCATTCCCATTTGAGCCCCATAGGGCTCAATGCGAATGGGGAGGGTGGTAGCTCTGGTACCGTTAATAACGGTACCGGTGCCACCATCATGTTCTGCTCGCAGGTGCCGGTACAGCCACCAGGTGTGACCTGGTGGCTGCAAGGGAACCCGCAAGCAGAACTCATAGTATGGCGGTACGGTAGCAACGGTGCAGGTAGCGCTACTGTTGTTGCCTTACCGCCATACTTATAATGAGGCCCATAAAATGAACATTTGATCCTGACTGATTATAAACTCAATTATCCGTGCGTTCACCTCACTTTACAAATACTCACTAGTTGACCCTAAAAACTGTTTTTATTTGGTAAAAGGGCCAAAAATAGGAAATTCCAACTATGAAACAGGGGACAGCCTTATCAATAAGAGCGGTGGTTAATGTACTCAGCAGCACTAATTATTGGTACTTTCCATGTATAACATAGCAAACACCATGTATCGACAACTATGAGAAACCCTCGACCAACTATTTCACAACCTTCTGGCAACCGTAATTCCATTGGATTCTACGAGGAGGGTGAGTGCAATTCATGCATAGTGACCACCTTTCATAATATGCCATATGGTGACCCAGGATTTACTCACCTAGATATATATATATTTCTAGGAGTACAGTCCCTTAGAACGCACATTTTTGAAACCAGAAACATCTCACACTGACACTTTTCAAATTAGGAACAGAAAGATAGGTGAGTACTGTTTCTGAATCTATTGTGGAGATATAGAGCATATATCACACAAAATATACAATGACATGTCAACACATCTTTGTTTTGGTGATTCCATCCTGATAGGTAGGAGCAGATTCTGCAACACCAGACAGCGTGAGCCTTAAGAAGAATAGGTGAGAAAGTGGGCCTTCCTTTAATTTCTTTAACTTATGTAAAATGGATTTTGGATGTCAGTTCATAAAAAGGTATTCAAACAAATCTATCATTATTATACAGTCCATGTGCCAAATCTGTCTTTTCTCCCCCCCATCTGTACTCCCCTGAATAATTGCTTTAGACTATTATCCCTTCATTTTAGACATTTGTACATTTATCAAGATGTGCATCATGCAGGACTTTTGCTTGAACCAGAACAATTCACAGCAGGACGCTGAGACCAATAGAGGTGAGGTAAAGCCAGTGATCAGTAGAGTGAATTGACCGAAGAGACCTCTCAAAGGAACGTTATTTTGGGAAATGGCTTCAGTTCCCTTCTGGGCCAATCTGCCCAATGGTGTGTGATAGGTGTGACGAGTATGTTTGTGTTGGCCATAGCTAGAGACCTGTGGTTTGTGGGTAAAGTAGGAAGGAGAGTTCTAGGTCAATAGGGATGGGGTAAGAGCCAGTTATGTGTCAGCTGGTGAAACACATAGGGCCTCATTACACATTGTGTGGTAAAAATCGCCATTTAACGGCATGGCGCTATTAACGTGTCCGCCTTGGCAAGAGGCCGCTAATAGCGTACCATTACGAGTACGCGGACACGAGCATTGCGCCATGCCGATAATGACCCTACCAAAATGCCGCTAAAGACCCCAAAAAGACCCTTAGCCGCACCGATGAAAGCGCTGATAGCACTTCCGACCTCCCGCAACATGCAAACAGCGGTCACCGCTAATAGCGGCCATCGCAATTAGTGGTCACCGCAATTAGCGGTCACCGTTAAATAGCGGAACCGGAAATAGTGTCATCGCACAGGAACGGGAAAGAGCACGGCGGACATCTTTAAAAACACAATCCATTGCCATCCTCAGCCCCCTGGACCTGTTTCGAGAACTGTGCCATTCCAAAGCTACAAGGATTCCCTCGCCATGCCTAAGGCCATAAAAAAAACAACCGACCGCCAGTGCAAGGAGAAGTTCACCAACGAGGAGCTAACAATACTCACTGAGAACCTTGCAGCGAATGCCGACGTGGTATTTTCCAACGACATGCGGCGGGAGACCCTGATCCGGAAGAAGGCTATCTGGGCAGAGGTTGCCCTGAAAGTGAGTGCGGAGGGCACCACCACCAGCACTGTCTGGGAGTGCAGAAAGCGGTGGGACGATCTCCGCCTCCGGGTCCGCAGCATCCTGTCTGCGAACCACAACATGGCCATGGCCACAGGAGGTGGAGCCGATTCGCCAATAAAATTGAAGGAGTGGGAGGAGACCTGCGCCACCACGATTAGTGTTGAATCAATCGAGGGAGTCGGGAGCATGGAGCATGGTGTGGCCACTACATCAGATGGAGGTGAGTGTACACATGAAACTATGCACTGTGAATGTTGAGGTCCCCCCCAAATGTGAGCCCAGATTCACCTCATGGATGCGCCAACATCCATACATGCATACAACCCTGGCCATGTCAGTGTCAAACCCAAACACACACACATGCACGCATCACCACAGACAAGTGCCACACAGAACCATGTATGGATGACCCACTCAACAGACCCATCACCTGCATCCCTACCAATGAAGTCCCAATGCACACAACAGCATGATTAACATATTCTGCATGAAGTACATTGAACCATCACCAATGCCATCCCACTCTTTGTTCCCCACAGGCTCACATACAGACAGTGAAGAACCTGGCACTGCGAATCAGGCACCCCCTGCCAAGAAAAAACCCAGGCCACAGGGCACACCCCCACTACATCAAGGGGCAAAGGCAGAAGTGTTCCCATGCAGAGTGCCAAACATCGTCGGAGCGCCACTGCTACCATACCGCAGTCCACACCAGCAACAACTGCCACACCTTCAGATGTGAACCCCCCACCACAGATTCCAGCCACGGAGGGCACACCCTCCGCTGCAACAAGTTCCACAGGTGAGGTGGCAGCCACAGCGCCGCTCTCAGATGTGGAGGACCCGATAGAGTTCTCCATGGAAATGCACACCCCAACCCCCCCAGGAACCCCAGAGGCAACTCCACAGCAAACACCAGGGTCCAGTGTCCATGGCCAGTCTGGTGAGGACAACACGGGAGGGTGCAGTAGCCCACCGGTGGCTTCACCAGATGTCCTGGATGCAGAGGAAGGCGCAGCAGCCACACCACGAGCACGCCACAGTGCCCTTGACCTGGCCAGCATCAGGCAGCGCCAGGAGGACATTACTGTGCTGGTTGGGCAGCATGTGGAAGAGGCTGCCCGTCTCAGGGGGGAGATAACAGAGACTGCCAGGCACTCGAAGGAGGTGATTGAAGCCTGTACCAACAGGCAGTGCGTGGAGATTGGCCAACTCAGGCAGGTCCTCACGCGTATAGCGGATGCGATGGACCACCAGTTCCCACCACCACCACAGGGACAGACAGCCACATCATCATCTGCTAGTTCGAGGCAGACAAGCCCCCTCCGCCGCTCCACGAGGTGCACGTCAACCCAGCCTCCTAATGCTGGTGGTGGCAATGGGGAATAGGGACTGCAGGGTCAACCTTCCACGTGTGCAGCAGGACAACAACATTGTGCAAGACTCATAAAGGGGTTGTTGTCGGGGGGAGGGAGTAAAGGGTGTTTCGGGACTGTTGTGGGGGTGGGGGGAAGGGTGTTTCGGGACTGTTGTGGGGGGAGGAGGGAAGGGTGTTTCGGGACTTTTGTGGGGGGAGGGGCGAAGGGTGTTTTGGGACTGTTGTGGGGGGAGAGGGGACGGCTGGTGGGATAGTTGGGGACATGCACTTTTACATCTTAATATTCCTTAATACATTGGTGATTACTCAAAACACAGGCTTGGACTTCTTCATTGTGTATGTGTACTTTATTGGTGACAGGGTCCATTGTGCGCTTCAACACAGACACCAGTGCATTAATACCCATATCCATCCTACAGAGTGAAACCATGTTACTCAGAATATTTGGTTGATCAGATGCTGTCTCACATCACGTCCCTCCTGGCCATCGCCTCTTGCATGACCTGCATCCCCATCACCACCGTCCTCATCACCATCATCATCCTCATCAGGTGCTTGTATTTCAACGTCAGGGGGCAGTGGCACATTCTGTCTGATACACATATTGTGCAGCATGACACATGCCATGGTGATCTTGGCCACCTTCTCATGGCCGTACAGGAGAGCACCACCAGACCTGCTAATGCACCTAAACCGTGTCTTCAAAAGGCCAAAAGTCTGCTCAATCACAACGCGGGTATGGGTATGTGCACGGTTGTAGTCCTCTGTGGGATCCGTACAGGGGTAAGGAGCCACCTCTTCAGGGGATAGTCGGCATCACCTGTATGGGGGGAAGAATGGGGACCTGTTACTGTTCACCTCAAGAGCGGCCTGTACATATCACACAAATCGACTTTGCATTGTGATTGAAATCCATGATTACCAGCATGCATGCAGACGATCTGTGTAACTGCAATGTGCAAAGGTGAGCTCGACCCTGCAGGTGGACATGCCCGATTCATGCCTCCGACAGTAATTGACATGTCCTGGGTGAGGCCAGGTCTTAGGTGTCCCTGGGCCCAGGCAAAATTGGTACCACACTGCTAGTGTACTGCCATTCCGGCATCGATGTTGCCATGCTGTGAAGCATCACTTCAGTGGTGCTATAGATGCGTGGTTCAATGCTATGGCTAGGGGTGATCCCTTTGCATGCATTCAAGGGCACATTGCTTTATTGATGTTGTGCTGTGCAAATTCTGTATAACTATCTTGACGCCATGTTGCTGATTTGTGTATTATGTGGTGTGGCATGATGTGCAATGTGGATGTGGATGGATGTGTGATATTTGGAAACCTGGATTGTTCTCAATGTTGTGCAGCTTCAAATTGCATGTGGGTTCTTCTCAAGTACATTGTGGCCTTCCCTGATGGACATTGGCGTACATCTGTATGTCCATTTGTCCTACGGACGGCTGTCTACACCCAGTTGGAGTATGTATCCCCCCCCAATCACACCCAGTTGGAGTATGTATCCCCCCCCAATCAAACCCAGTTGGAGTATGTATCTCCCCCCCCCAATCACACCCAGTTGGAGTATGTATCTCTCCCTCCCAATCACACTCAGTTGGAGTATGTATCTCTCCCCCCCCAAATCACACTGCCATGTACTTGCCCAGCTACTCACCAAGTAGCCATGAGCGGTGTCCGGCTTGCCGCTCCATGTAGCGTGGTATGGTTGAGTTCCGCAGGACCATTGAATCATGGGTTGATCCGGGAAATGGGGCACAACAATGTGTGATTATCTTGTTTGCGTCACATACCATTTGGACATTGATAGAGTGGAATTGCTTTCTTTTTCGGTAGACTACTTCATTGTGATGTGGGACCACCAATTCCACATGTGTACAGTCGATGGCCCCAATGCAACTTGGGATGCCTGCCAATGAATAGAAGCCAATTTTGGTGTTTGCAATCTCCTGGGCAGTCCGTGGCAGGAATATGTGTTCACGTGCATGCTTCAGGAGGGCATCGAGTACCTGGTTCAGCGTGCGTGAGAATACTGGTTGTGAGATGCCATGCATCTGCCCCACTGTATGCTGGTAGGTACCTGTGGCCAGGAAGTGGAGGACGGTCACCACCTTCAGTAGAGGGGGGATGGCAGTTCTGATGTCTATGAGGCTCACAATGTCGTCATGTATCATGTCCACGATGCTGGTGATGATATCCCGGTCCAGACGGTACAGGGTGTGTATCTGCTCAGGGGTTAGGTTAAATGGACTGGCTCGGATCCTGGGGATTGGTGGCTGCCTCTGTGGTATTACTAGGTGCCCTGGTGGTGCTTTCTGCGCCTGTCTTGCCCTCCTCCTCCTCCTCCTCCTGCCTCTCCTCTGTGCTGCCTGATGTTGTTGCTGCTGCACTGCAATCATGTCCTCCAGCCCATGTAATGCTGCTAGTATTGGAACCACCTTGGTGTGGGAAGGGGTGTGTGAAGGGGTGTGGTGTGCTCCTTTTGTGCTGGCACAGTCTCCATTGCCTCCACCTGTGCTGATTTTGTCCACCTGTGGCAGGTGGGAACACTGCTCAGTTATCTTAACGGGTGGTTTGCGATGCCGGTATTAGCGCCATGCCGGTAAGGGTTTTTTGGGGCTTTACCATGCTGCTATTTGCATGCCCGCATGGCTTGTGATGGTGTGCTATTAGCGACATGCCGCTGTTTACGGGATGAAGGGTCGCGCACCCGCGAACTAGCTACTATTAGTGGCACCGTACTTAGCGGTGCCGCTAATAGCGGTAACCCGGGTCGTAATTGGTGTTGGGATTTAACGATACCGGTATTCCATTACCGGTAACGTTAATCCCTTAACGCACAACGTGTAATGAGGCCCATAGTCAACATTCTACTCCCCGATATCGATCTTGTAAGCAAACTTACCTATTTGGACATGGTTCCAATATATTATAGGCCAGTCTGCCAAAGGGGAGTGGGGTGAGAGATGAGACCTCTATTCTGATGGGAGGTAGCGAGACAGAAAGCCCTGCATTTGCTGATGTTTTGCCATGCAGGTTGGAAAGAGACTGTTGTATTGCTTTGTATCCCCTAGTGTGGTGGAAAACAGACTTGGTCAGAGAATGTTAACTGACATATGGTGTATTGCCAGACTCTTCAACTCCCAAGTTCCTTATTACAGATAGTAGGGATTGGGCAGATTCACTTTGTGACCAACCCTGCTCCAATTCTGTTGAGCTCTCTGAGGAACCTTCCAGTTTCGAAGTACGTCTCTCCCTATAGGACATGGTTCATCATGGGGGTAAAGAGTTGAAATTCCTCTCTCTTTGCTGTTAAGGAGTCCAACAACTGGAGCCAGATGTATGGACTGTCTTATAGGCAGTTCTGAAATCCTGAGAACTATTTTCCTTGTTAGGTATTCATTTTTATTTGTATTTCTCCTCACAAAGCTAGCACCAAAGCAGAGGAGTGCTGTAATGTGTAGTGCTAGCACTGGGCTTGGAATCTTCTACAGTAGTGCAGTACTGTTGGTGGAGGGAGAGCGACATTTTTATTAATCCAGCAGGTATGGTTGAATGAGATGCATTTTTTGTGTTTTGTGGAACTGAGGTTGGGGGACATTTCAAGTTTCTACCTGGACTGTGTTTCAGTTGGTTGGAGCGTGGCAGGAGCAGGACTGCTTGTGAGTCTCCTTTTTACGGAACAGCTTAGACTACACCCTTTTGGTAGTTTTGGTATATGAGGTGTGGTGTTTATCTGTCAACTATGTTGGTGTTCCATTCAAGAACTGCTTTGTAGGTGATACATGCAGTTTTGAATACAATCCAGGCTGGGAGGGGAGCTAGTGCATCTTGCAAAGTTTTGGACGGATACAGTCGAATTTGCGGACACCTGTAATTTGGTGGGCTGTGGCGTGGTGGGCTGAGGTTTAATGTTGTGGAGTGTGGAGATCTGTACCTTCCAATGATAAGATAATAGCCTCTCACAGAAGAATCCCCCCAAATCAACAGACAAACAACATAGTTCAAGCCCTGCACATAGCTTGGACTCAGCAACGGTGTGGCTGGTATACCCTGCGTTTGCCATAGCCCTCTTTACGCCATTACAAGCTGACACAAATGCACCAACCCCAAGGGAGAAGCACCATCCCTCCTCAAAATGATCAGTGAGGCCTCCAACGGCCCAACATACACCTCAACCTGTCCTGGGGAAAACAGTCAAGACCAGGGATCGCTTCCAGGCAACCAACCCAACAGCCAAGGATTTTCAGGGTAATGACAACAAAATCAATGTACCAAACAGTGCACAGGAAAATAGGGGAAGCACTACAAAAACAGGGAAGAGAAACAATAACGTGTTATTTTAACATTTGTGGCTGCACCAGATGTGACAGAAGAATGGACCTGGGCTTCTTGACCCCAAACTCTCAACCACAGCAACAACAAAATGGCAACCACATTATCACCCTTAAAAGAGAGGAGAGATCCTGAGGAGGACAAATATACCAGCCATCCAATAAAGAGAAATAAAATAAACTATGTGTTCTGGGCCTTCTGTACACCCAAAGCTCACAGTGTCCAAGGAAGCTTAATGACCCATACAAAATCAATTATGAGTATCAATGATGCTCATAGTCAATGATTACAGACACATGATTAATTAAAGTGTCAACTAAATGATGACACTGCTATACAAATGGTTTAACCCACCTGAACTTGATCTTGAGAAGGTTGTGCACATGGTGGTGGCTCAAGTTCAACTTCATGAAACCCCAAACATGAGAAGGCTACATTCAACACTGCCCACTAATTCCTACTTTCTCTGGTGAAAGATGAGGCGTTTTTTGAACACATCCAACTTCAGGGACAGTGCAATCTATTGGCTCTCTTAGGTACTGGGTCACCCAAGCAGTACTTGATACTTTGAACCAATGAAGAGGTGAACATCAGTGCATTAGCCTCATACCCTTCTTGTAGAATTACATAATTTTGATGGAAAGGAGATTCCAGTAGATGGAGGTACGAAATTGGAACTAAAAATAGGATGACATTGACTCCTCCATCCAGTGATAATCTTGGCTCACCAAGTCACATCTTTCTTACTGTGAAATTATTTACTTTGAAGATTTTTGACTTTGGTAGATCATGTGAACCAAGTCCCTTAGACTCAAACATGCAGCCCAAATAAAAGAATGTAGAGTGACAAATATGTCATTTTGAACAGCGCTTGTCAACTTATTGAAAGACATCCAGACCGAGTGGATTAATTTCCCAAAAACTCCCTGATATCACTACCATATCTGTAAAGGAAAAAGATGCTAGTGAGGGGACACATACTGAACCTTTAAAAACAAATGTTCCACTTAATAATGTGTGGTTCTCCACTTTGGATGGTAATACATTGATGTTCTATAGATGGCAGCCCTCCAGCTTGGGACTACATCAACCAGTGAATGCCTCAGGAGAACAAAATAAGCAATATAGCTCTATACAAAGGAAAGAAGAGCTAATCTATCTAAAAGCCCTCGCCGGACAAGGCCGCAGAGTGGAGTGCTGCAGGTGCGCAGGAGACGTTGCTTGATTATACGTAGCATGGTTTGCTACGTCCACGCTTCCACACCTATAAGAACTGAGATACGGACACTCTGCGGACAAGGCCTTGATGTTGGGCGACGCAGGTATGGCATCACAGTTATTGTCCTTTTTCACAACCCATCTCCTTCCTCATTCTCCTTCCCCTTTGTTATAATCTTTCATTTTTGTCATAGTATTTCTCTTTTGCCATTGTGTTTCTCCATGATCAAAATAGTTCTTTTCCACCATTATTTTCCTTTGTCACGGTACAACCCATTTATCAGAGTCCTTCATAAATGCCCTTGTCCTTCATAACAGTTCTTCATTACAGACTTTCTCCTTAGTCTTCTGCCACTTTCTTTCATCCGTACTTCTCCTTCATCTCAGTCCTTCAACACAGTCCTTCTCTTTCATCACAGTCATTCCCATTTGTCGCAATCCTTCTTTGTCAGCCATTGTTGTTCATCACAATTCTTCTTCATAACAATCCTTGTCCTTCTCACACTCCTTATACAATGATACAGTCCTTTTTCATTAGCACACATGTCTTTCGACAAAGTCCATTACTTTTGTCACAGTCCTTCACGTGCATCACCACACTTCACCTTTATCACAGTCCTTCATCACTATCCTACTCGTTCACAGTACTTCTCTTCACAGTCCTTCTCCTGCATTATAGTTTTTCTCTTTCATCTTCCCCTTCATCATTGTCATTCGAATTCCTCGTAGTTCTCCTTTATCACAGCATATCAAATTTGTCACATTGTCATTCGAATTCATCGTAGTTCTCCTTTATCACAGCATATTAAATTTGTCACAGTCCTACATCACATTCATTGTCTTTCATCACAGCCCTTTACTTTTGTCACAGTCCTTGTTCCTTTCCTTTGTTAGTCATTCACCTTCAACTTAGACCTTCTCTTTCTTCATAGTCTTTCATCACAGTCCTTCTTCTTCATCACTGTACTTCCCCTTCATCACATAACTTCATCATTCATCTAAACTGTCAGTCCTTTATCACAGGCCTTACCCTTCATCAAGGTCTTCCTTCTTCAGAGTCCCTCATCCCAGTTCTTGTTACAATCCTTCTTCTTCTTTATCATGGTCTGCTCCTTCATCATGATCCTTCTTCTTCATTATGGTCTTTTCCAGCAGTCACATTCCTTAATTGTCAGACATCCTCCTTTGTTACAGTTCTTCTTGTTCATCACAGTTCAACATAGTCCTTCTTGTTCTTCACTGTAGTAATTCTCCTTTGTCACTGTCCTTTTGCTTTGTAATAGTCATTCTCCTTCATCCAAGACTGACTGTCTCTTTCATCATAGTCTTTCTTCACAGTCCTTCTACTTCATCCCAGATCTTTTCCTTCATCATTTGCCTTCATCAGTTCATCTCCACTGTCAGTCCTTTATCACAGTCCTTCCCCTTCATTGCTGCCATCTTTCTTCAGAGTCCCTCATGCCAGTCCTTCATTACTGTACTTCTCCTTCATCACCGTCCTTCCCCTTCACCGTAGTCTTCTCCTTTGCCACAGTCCCTTGACTTTGTGATAGTAATTTTCCATCATTCTAGATGCATTTTTGCACATTTATTTGGGGGTTAGGGGTGTTAGCGAGTAGTGGAAAGGGGGGTTTTGTGGAAATGGGAGTGGGAGAAATGCCACAATAAATGCAGTGAAATGCGCATGCAGTAAATTATTACAGACCCTCCATATGTCTATCTGTATGTTATCTCTCTGTATGTTATTTGAAATGTGCTTGTGGCCATGGCATCTTAGCACTGAATCACTCATTCTCTATCTTTCTCTCTTTCTTGCAATCTTTTTCTCTCGTCATCACTTTATTGTGTAGAAATAAGCACACAAAATACAATGGGTATACCATGATCTCTAACATGAGGCAAAACCATACTAAAACATGAGCAACAGCTCTCCATATTACTGTCTCTGCCCGGACCATAAATTGGGTGCTCAAGGGCCCTTCTACTATGAAAGATTTGCCACAATTATATATTGGGAGATTATTATACTCATCCCCATATATTTAGTAGGGGCAGAGTATTCCATATCTTCCCTTCAACCTTGTTATATTAAGATCGGTCGAGCATGCACCGCAGTCTGCACAGTCTTACCCTATTCATAGAGTCTGGCCCTATGCACCACACCCCACCCATCAGTCAGATAGCCCAGAAAGAGGCATCCCAATAAAATGCATAAACACCATCCTGCAATCTGTTCATTTACTTGAGGCTGCATAAGCTTCCACTCCTTATCATTATGTTTCAAATACTAGGATAGCACGGGTAGGTTGCCGGGTTACACAGCTTCACTTTCCTTCTACCGCACACCGCTGCCATTGGACGCCCTGGTGGATTTGAAAAGGAAGGAGGGCTGGGAGGGATTAGTTAATGGAATAGAGAGGGAAAGTGCTAGACAACTTTGATATGTTGCTGGTAGCTTAAGCTTGGACAGACCGGTCACTGTGTGCTGGGTTTGTTTTTAGTTGGTACGGGTGAGGTGGTGTTTGTTGTATGCGTGTGAGTGTGATGATTTGTGAGGAGTGTGTTGTGTGTTATGTTTATAGTTGAGTGTTGCTGTGTGTGTGCAGAAGTGTTTTGGTTTTGGGTTTCTGCTGCCGTAGATGTATGTGGGTGTTTTGTTTGATGGTTAGTATACACGATATTGGAAAATTTGAGTAGGTCAAATTAGTGATGTGGAACCTACATTTGGAACACTCTGGGGGGAAATTCAGTAGTGGCAAAATACAAACAGTGATGATATAACAAGGTGGCAACACCCACATTTGGAACAAATACAAATTAGGCGTCCCTTACCTGAGAGAAACTGTAGCACGTGGCTTCCTGCAGGGCTGTGGCACCAAGGCTAACAGGCAAACAGGGATGGTGAGTGCCCAGTGGAAGCCGTCCTTTGCCCGTGCCCTGCGAAGGCTGTGCAAAGCTGTCCTGGGGGAGACCTTTAAATGTGGTCTTACAGGTCTAGTGACCTCGGAAGACCAATAGGATGCAGCAAGGGTGGGCAGTGGGGGGGACAAAGAACCGGCTGAGAATGGAATGGAAGCATGGGAAGGGTATGTGGGATTTTAAGAGGTCCAAATTGCAGATTCAGGGGGTTGGTAGGGCTACTCACGCCATGGGTCCTATGTCCTCTTCTTCACAGCAGTCGCAGAAGTAAGTGGCCAAATCCACTTTCTGTCGCTGCATTCTTTTGATGTTCCAGGACTAGTGACCTGGGAAGACCAATAGGATGCAGCAGGGGCTGGCAGTGGCACGGGGGAGGAGGGGCTGACTGAGAATGGGCTGGGTAGGACGGAGAGAGTGTTTGGGGCAAGTAAGAGGTCCAAAATGGCAGATTCAGGGGGTTGGAAGGGCTACTCACATCCTGGGTCATCTGTCCTTTTCTCTACAGTAGTCGCAGAAGCTAGTGGCCAAATCCACATTACATCACCACATCATTTTGGTGTTCTGGGTCTAGTGACCTGGGAAGACCAGTAGGACGTGGTGAGGGTGGGCAGTTGGAGGGTGGTTGAGGGGCTGGCTGAGAATGGGCTTGGGAGCACGGAGTGGTGATTGAGGATGTACCAGGTCCAAAATGGAAGATTCAGGGAGCGGCAAGGGCTACCCACGCCCTGGGTCCTCTGTCCTCTTCTCCATGGCAGGAGCAGAGCAATTGGCCGAATCCACTTTCTGTCACATCCTTTTGGTGTTCAGAGTCTGGTGACATGGGAAGACTAATAGGATGCGACAAAGCTGGGCAATGGCAAGGGGGGAAGAGGGGCTGGCTGAAAATGGGCTGGGGATCACCGAAAGTGTGTTTGGGGCCATAAGAGGTCCAAAGTGGTCGATTCAATGGGCTGGAAGGGCGACTTATGCCATCAGTATTCTGTTCACTTCTCCATGGCAGGTGATGCCTGTAAACTTTCCGTCACTGCATCCTTTTGGTGTTCCAAGTCTAGTCTAGTGACCTGGGAAGACCAACAGAATTAGGTGGGGGTTTGGTAGTGGGATGGGGAGGAGGGGCTGTGGGGCACTAAGAGGGTTTTTGGGGCCATAAGCAGTCGAAATGGCAGATCATTTGCTCACGTGTAAAGAGCATTCAGTGTTGTGCACTACAAAGTGCCCAACATACAGAACCAACAGGATGCCAAAGGAGCTTCGCTCTGTGAAGCCATACCCCTTTTCATTCATAAGGACCTGCTCTGGCCCGCAATGGTGAACCCCCCGTGTAAAGGGAGTATAGTGGTGTGTGCAGCGAGTTGTTAGGCGCAGAAGAGGCCCACAGAATTATGTGAGTCCTGCTTTACACTTTATTTCATTGACACGTAAAGACTGAAGAGCACAGCGCTCACCTACTGCCTTAAGAGCAGTGGGATCCTAGTGGGCCTCTGGGGGCTTGGACATCGTCTTTAGCTGGTGTCTGTAGGAGACTAGCCAGAAAACCAGTGACCTGCTGGGGCATAGGGCGAGGCTGGACCCCGGGGCCCCTCAAGCAGTCGAGCGTGCCTCACCCTGACACTTGCACCCAGTACCGAGCGCATTTCGAATGCTTAATTGTATTGGTACTGGACATAGCGCGCGCTCTGTATTGCACCTGAGTTTTGTTGTTGTTGGGGGCTAAGCTCCACGTGAAACAGCTCTGTTTTGTTCCGTATGGATACTGCAAATACTGATCCATTTTTGGACATTGTCTTGCTTGCTTCTAGACAGTTTCCCCGAAACGTCTCCCACTGCAAACGAGAGAGAGATTCAGCGGCCATGTTTTTCACCCCTGGAATATGCCGTGCCCTGACTTTGGTGTTCAATGTAAGCAAGCTTTTTGTAAGCTCTCTAAGCAGCTTCAATACCCTCGAATTGCTGGATGTCCCCTGATTGATGATCTGAACCACTGCCAAGTTATCTGACCAGAGAAACACCTTCTTGTTCTTCAATTGCTTCCCCCACAATTTAAACGCCACCACGATAGCCAACAGCTCAAGCAGATGATGTCCCTGGTAATCCCCTCATGATGCCATGCTGCTGCCCAGGCTTGGTCCCACCAATTGTCCCCAGAATTGCCCCGAAACCGTGGGAACCTGATGAGTCTGTGAATATCTTGAGCTTATTGCTGTTGGCCCACTCCTCCCTCCATAGCCGGACACCATTAAATTCATGCAAAAACCCCTCCCACATTCTGAGGTCCTCCTTCACCTCAGACCCCAGTCGAACATGTGATGCGTGCTGCAAACCCACTGTTTTGAGCTCAATACCTCTAGCAAACACCTTCCCTGCCCGGATGACCTACCCTGCAAAGTTGAGGTTACCCGCCAAAGATTGGAGCTCCCTCAGGGTAGCCTTGTTCATGGGTGTAATTTTAGGGGGGACAGAGGTGTTTGTCCCCCCCAACTTTCATGGCACACCAGTGTGTCCCCATTCATTTGGCTGGGGCACCTTTTCTTCAGATGCAATGTCCCCCCCAACATTTTCAGCAAAGCTACTCCACTGGCCTTGTTCCTGACCCTCAGAACCTTGATAGTTTCCTTCAATTTCAACACTTTATCCCTGGGCAGTCTGCACTCCCCTTTGACTGAGTCGATCTCGATCCCCAGGAATATCAGTGTCGTGACCGGGCCAACTGTCTTACCCCTGGCTAGCAGGACCCCCATTTCCTCCTTCAATTCCTGGAACAAGCTCATGAGCAACCCGCATTCCCCCATCCCCGCCTTCCCAATAAACAGGAAATTGTCAAGGTAGTGCAGGACCCCACCCCCTTGCACCCTCTGCTTCAGCGCAAATTCCAAAAAGGTACTAAACTTTTCAAAGTATGCACAAGAAATAGCGCAGCCCATTGGGAAGCATTTGTCATAAAAGTACTCATCTTTTACCTTGAAGCCCAGCAAATGGTAACTCTCCTTGTGGATCGGTAATAACCTAAAGGCTGACTCTATGTCGGCCTTCCCCATAAGAGAGTCTTTCCCCGATGACCTCACCATCTTTACTGCATTGTCAATTAAGTTTAGTTTAGTTTAGTTTCTTTATTTGTACCATGCGCTGAACGCTGGGGTAACCGGGAGCCGGAGACTTAGATGCAGTTACAACATGGCAAGACTTAGATGCAGTTACAACATGTCAAGAATATACAATATACAATAATACAAGACTGTGAAATAACAACAATAAGTGTGGAAGACCAGGTTACAAGCTGGTCGACAGGTACATGCGGAGAGGAAGTACATTAGGCAGAGTTTCTGTTGGAAAGCCATGTTTTAGTTTTGGCTCTAAAAGTCCAAAAGGAGGGTTCTGTTCTGAGGTTTAGTGGCATAGCGTTCCATAGTTTGGCAGCTAGGACCGGGAAGCTGGTGCCACCGGCTTTTTTTAGGGCGAATTTGGGAACGGAAAGGCAATGTGAGTATGGCGTTCTGGTTGGTCTAGTTGAAGTGTGGTTGTGGAACTTGTCTGCCAAGTATTTGGGTGCATCATTGGAGCGGCATTTATGGACAATGACGAGGGATCTGAGGGTGATTCTGTCTCGTACCGGTAGCCAGTGAGCATCTTGCCTGATGCTGGAGATGTGGGCGTGTCGTGGGATACTGAGGGCGGCTCTGAGGGCATTATTTTGAAGCACCTGTAGTTTGTTCACGTTGCGTTCTGACGTGCCGAGAAAGAGTGTATTGCAGTAGTCAATTTTTGAGAGCACTAGTGCTCTGGCTAGAGTAATGCAGCTGGAGGCAGAAAGGAAAGGTTTGCAGGCGTTGATAAGCTTATTTGTGTAAGCTGTGGATGAGGCTGTGGCATTTACCTGTCTTTTGAGCGAGAGAGTGGAGTCTACATAAACCCCAAGGGTTTTAATTTCTTTGGCAACTGTGATTAGGTTACCGTCTATGTTGATGGACGCGTAACAGGGGTCTAGTTTGTTTAGCCGTGGTTGGGAGCCGACAATAAGGAGCTCGGTTTTCTCATCGTTGAGGCATAGTCCGTGCTCTGCCATCCAGGCTTGGATCTCCAAGTATAGATTGTTGATTCTGGTGGAGTCCTTGTCATAGCACCCTGATAGGGTGATGAGAACCTGGGTGTCGTCAGCATAGTTTGTGTATGTGACACCCAGGTTGTCTAGGCGGTCAAACAATAGCTTAGTGAAGATATTGTATAGGGTCGGCGAGACGCACGAGCCTTGAGGGACGCCGCATGTGATGGGGACAGGGAGTGCTGAGGCCCCCGGGGAGAAGACCCGGGTGGTTCGATTGGTTAGGAAGGACTGGATCCAGGCAGTCGCCTGGTTGGAGAAGGCCGCTGACGTCATCAGATGTCCTTTGCCTTGTCCATCTGGATTTTTAGGTCCAGTAGGGCTGACTCTGTTCCGTGCCTTGGCCTGAAACCGGATTGTCTGAGACCCAGGAGGTTGTTGTCTTCCAGGTGCTTCTGTATTTGCTGGTAGGCCAGTCTGTCTAAGATCTTTAGGATGTAGGGAACGGTAGTGATTGGCCTGTAGTTGGTTGGGTTATTGGGGTCTAGATTCGTTTTTTTAGCAGTGGCATGACCCAGGCCTCCTTGAGGGTGCTAGGCACTGAGTTTGATTTGAAGGATGCGTTGATAAGGGCTGTTTTGAAGGGGGCCAGCATGTTGGCGCCTTCCTGGATGATGGGAGCTTGGCATGAGTCCCCTTGGCATCTAGAGGGTTTGAGGCCCTTAATGATGCTTTCTACTTCTTTAGTGGATACTGGTGAGAAGGAGAAGGGGGGGCAGGTAGGTGTTTTGGGAGTAGTGGACGGTGGATGGTTTGTTTTTTTGGATAGGTTAAGCTTTTTCTGTTCTATTTTGGATTGTAACATGGTGATTTTGTCTGCTAGTGCTTTTTGAATCCTCTCACACCAGTCTGCATCTTTCACGCAGGTTTCTGCCAGAGTGGGGGGAGGAGGGGTTTGAGTTCCCTGAGGATATTGAAAAGCTCTTTTGTTTTGGATTTGGCGCTCTCAATTCTGTTGTCATATGTCTCTTTTTTGGCCTTGAGGATGGCAGTTTTGTAGGTGGTGGCTGCTATTGAGAGTTGTGTTTTGTTGGAGGGGTTGGGCGTTTTTCTCCAGGTGGCTTCGGCGGCTCGTTTGGAGTTTCAGAGGATTTTTAGCTCTGGTGTGAACCATTTGTTCATGTGGGCTGCCGGTTTGGCTTTGGTGAGTTTGAGTGGGGCGATGGTGTCAACTGCTGATTCTAGCGTTTTGTTGTATAGGTCAGCAAGTTTCTCCGCATCTAGGTTAACATAGTTTGTGGGGGTAAGGATGTTGTCTAAGAGTGGGCTGAGGTTTTGTAAGGTAATGTTGCGGATATTTCTGGTGAGGGCTTGGGGGATGATGGGGGTAGGAGTGTTTGGTTGTGGTTTCCCTTGGATAGAGAAGGGGATGGCGTGGTGGTCAGACCATGCAGTTTGCTCGTTTTTTGTGATGGCCGTAGAGCAGTTGAGATCCGCTAGCCAGTCCAGAGTCCTGCCTTTGTTGTGGGTGGTGTCTGTGATTCTGAGCTTGAACCCTAGTTGGGAGATGGTGCTTTGCAGGGAGAGTGCATTGGCATCGTTTGGGTCACCGAGACCGAGGTTGAGATCGCCAAGGAGGATAATTTGCGATCCTGTTTTGGTGTTGGTGGTCAAGAGGTCAGATATCTCTTCCTCGAATGTGGTGATGGGGCCTGGGGGTCTGTAGAGGAGGTGTAATAGTACGGTTTGTGTAGCTGAGAGTTGAAGCTTGGCTGACAGAAGTTCTGCAGACCGGAAGCTAGGCGGTGGGGTTAATCTGAGGCCAAGGGATGTTTTGGCGATGAAGGCTACTCCTCTTGCTTTGCCTATGTCCCGGTCTTTCCTCAGTATTGAGTAGCCTTCTGGGATGGCGAGGGATAGCGCTGGGCCTGCTGCTTGGTGCAGCCAGGTTTCAGTGATAGCCAGGAAGTGCAGGTTGTTGGCAGAGATGAAGTCTGCGATATCTAGGGCATGGGCGACCAAGGAGCGGGCATTGATATGGGCGCCCTTGATCAGCGGCTGTTCGGATGTGCTCAGGGGGGCTGTTTGGGTGATGTTCAAAATTTGAGTGGTGTTAGCTTGATTGTGCGTGGGAAGAGGGGAGTGTTTTTTGGTGAGTGTCGTAGGGGTTATGAACCGAGAGACGAGTCTCAGGTTTCTGTCTTTCAATGTGCATGGGTTCCAGGGAGAGGGTGGAGCAGCAAATCGGCGGATCCATTCTATGGGGCTGAGGGTGCCGTTAGGCTGGTCAGTGTGTTGGGTCTTGAAAAAACCCATAGTCGAGGTGTATGGAGGATGTTGGGTTGGGTGTGATTGTGGTCGAGGTTTGTGGCGGGTGGTGTTGTTGTGGTGGAGCAAGGCGAGTGTAGCCGTTAAGGTGAGAGTGGCTTAGAGGAGGTTTGCCATGGGTGGTCAGTGTGCGACCTGGATATGGCATGGTGAGGTCGACTAGATGGCAGTAGAGTGGGTTGCGGTGGATCGGGAGCCGACTGGGTCGGGATGGGCGGGAAGGCAAGTAGTCGGATTCAGAGTAGCGGAGTAATTGGCAGGCACAGTGACACAATAGATTACGGCACAATGGCTAGCAAGTAGACTGTCCTTAAATGCACCTAGGATTGACTGTCCCAAAACACACTAAAATGCATATGTGCCAGAGGGCACCTAGAATTGACTGTCCCAAAACACACTAAAATGCATGTGTGCCAGAGGGCACCTAGAATTGACTGTCCCAAAACACACTAAAATGCATATGTGCCAGAGGGCACCTGGAATTAACTGTCCCAAACACACTAAAATGCATATGTGCCAGAGGGCACCTGGAATTGACTGTCCCAAAACACACTAAAATGCATATGTGCCAGAGGGCACCTAGAATTGACTGTCCCAAAACACACTAAAATGCATATGTGCCAGAGGGCACCTAGAATTGACTGTCCCAAACACACTAAAATGCATATGTGCCAGAGGGCACCTGGAATTAACTGTCCCAAACACACTAAAATGCACATGTGCCAGAGGGCACCTAGTATTGACAGGTATAGGGTAGGTGGGAGTATTCTACCAGTGTGGGTACAGTGATCATGCTTGAAATGCATAGGTTCATTGATAGTGGGTGAAGTTTAGTGTTGTGTGGATAGTCAGCAGTCAGCAGAGATGTGGTTTGGGGTGTGATAGTCACTGAGACATTGAGTGTGGGCAGCTGATTAACAGCTGAGATGCACGATACGCTTTGCGCTACATGGCCGTTGCCTTATGCAATTGAATGGGTTTGCTTCAGGGGCATTATCCCTGGTAGGTGATTATCCCAATTAGCGAGGCATGCTTAGGGTGCAGTGCTGGGTGCAGGGTGCAATTGATGAGAGTGCTGGGTGCAGGGTGCAATTGATGAGAAGTGCACCCTGCACATTTCTTCGGCTATGCCGTCATTAACCAATTCACCGTCAGGGAAGGAGAGGTGCTGAATTAGGCAGAACTGTCCTTCCTCCTTCTTTGGTACCAACCCCAACGGTGAAACCACAAAATTCTCCAGTGGTGGGGAGGTGAATGGGCCAGCTTGATTTCCTTTTCTATTTTTTTTGCAACCATTTCGGGCATCCCCATTGTTGACCTCAAATTGTTGGCTTCCCTGCCCACCTTTGTACCCGTGAAGGGAATCCTGAACCCCCACCCGAAACTTTCCCACAGAAGTTTTGCATCTGCACTGTTGTCATACACATTTAGAAAATGAATCAATTTATGCAGGTGAACCGGTGTTGGTAAATGGGTTTCAATCACGTTTTCCCTTTTCTTTGGGTTTGGCACCGCTTTTCTGCTTCCCTTCGCCGGAAGAAGAGCTGTGTTCTCCTGAACTTCTGCTCTTTGTTTGCTTGAATCTACAAGCTTTGCCAAAGGGGCAGTACCCCTCTGCAAATTTCCAGCAAGCCACCTGCTCCCCCTGGTGACTGGGACAACTGTTATAGAAGGAGTGCCCGCTTTCCAGAATTGAGGCTTCTCCCCTTGTGCCCTATCCCCTGCTTCCCCGGAAGGTACCATTTTCTCTATGTACCCCCTGACATCCACCTCATGCCAGGACATTGCGGCCACACCTGCATCTTGAGCCTAAAACCACTGTCGTATTTTAGCCAAGCATCACCGCCATAAGTTAGGTACAAAGTATGAATGTACTGCTCATACGCAAACAGTGTCCCTGCATCCTGCGGGAATTTCTCAATCAAAACGGATGCATACATCCTACAAGCCGCCAGCCAATTGTGTATGGTCTCCTCTGCTTTGGGCCTTTCTCTGTCCTTCTTCTCCCTCTCCTTTTCAGATAACTCCTGCAAGCCCATCCCCACCGGTTCCATTTCCAAAAGGTTCAGGATTTCAAAAAACTCTTTTTGACAGATCCTCTCCTTAAAGGCCATTGGTATGTGCCAAACCAAAGAGTTCCTTGCTACACGTGCTGGGGCAAAGCCTGGCATTGGCCTCCCATATTGTGTGACATTGCCCAACACTCCACCTTGCATCTGGCCGGATGCCGGTGCGGGCATTGGCTGTGCCCCCTGGCTGCCCCCATTAACAGAGGTATCCCCGGCACCTGCCGCCCCTGGTACACCCCATGCTGACCCCTGCCCTTGTGAACCTGCTGGTGTTGAAAAAACATGTTGCAACTGACCAACCCCCACTACCGGGCTTGCGCTGGCCAAAGCAGAGGCTTGGCTTACCCCCACTCACAAGCCCCCCAACCTCAGGTTCTTCAATCAGTGGAGATAGAAGCAGGAGTTTTCTGTTTCAAAGATGGATTGCCACATCCAAAAGAACAATTAATCAAACTTAAAAAGAAGAGTGACGAATATCTTAAAAGAAAAGAACGAGGTACAGACCCTCTGCGGCAAAGGCTGCGATGTTAAATGAAGCAGGTGAGCAGGAGACACTTCCTGATTATACGTAGCATGCTTCGTTACATCCACACATCTGTGCCTATAAGAACCAAGGTACAGACCCTCTGTGGCAAAATCCATGCAGGACAAGGCCACAGTGTTGAGTGATGCAGGTGTGCCAGAGATGCTGTCTGATTATACGTAGCACACTTTGCTACGTCCACACATCCGTGCCTATAAGAACTGAGGTACGGACCCTCGGTGGCAAAGTCCTTGCAGGACAAGGCCACAGTGTTGAGCAACGCAGGTGTTTGGCGGTGATGGGGTAGCGGTGTTGACAGTGAGTGCGGATTACTTCACCCTCCTGTCTGCGTCCCCGAGATAAGATGATGCGGGGAGAGTTAGCTTTCTACACTCCACCCAACTCCCTGACCTGGTGCCCCTTCTCACTCTTGCTCACACGTTGTTTCCCCTGTGACCGGTCCTCCCACCCCTGCCCATGCTTACTTGCCCTCCCTCGCACCGTAGGTCGAATGCGCTCCCTCGAATCTTAGGCTTCTTGCACTCCCTCACAACTTAGGCTGCGTGCAATCCCTTGCATCTCTAGGCCACATGTGCCCCCACGCAACTTAGGCCACGGGTGCTCCCTCGCAACCTATGCCAATTGCGCTCCCTCGCAATTTCTGCCCGCCTGCACTCTCTTGCAATTTAGGCCATGTACGCTACATCAAAACTTAGGCCGCAGGTGCTTCCTCGCAACTTATGCTGCGTGCACTCCCCGGCAACTTAGGCCACGTGCCTTCCCACTATACTTGTCGCGTGCACCCCTCCTTCTCTTAGTTGCTGCGTTCCCTCGCATCTTAGGTCCCCACATTCCCTGTGGTCCCTTACCTACCCTCTCATCTTAGTTCCCACCCTCCCTTGATCTAATGTGTACTGTTCTTGACGTTTTTGTTGCCCCACAGTTTTTGGCTTACATTGTCATTGCATGCATTCCTATTGTGTACATTCTGTACTTCTAGATTCCTTTTGTTACTGACCTTGTGCGTCCTCCTTTGCTCTGATTTTGTGCTGTTTTCCTTTGCTCAGATATTGTGCTGTTCCCCACAGTTCTTGGTGTCACACTACACTGCCTTCTTCTTCCAATCTAGGCCCCCTGCTGTGCTCAATGCTTTTTTGTTGGCTCTATCCTTCTTCCCTTCTAGGTCCCCTGCTGCGCTCTGTGCTTTGTTTCTCATCCTTATTTTTTCTTCCCTTCTAGGTCCCCTGCTGTGCTCTGAGCTTTGTTGTTGATTCTTTGCATCTGCATCCTTTTTCTTCTAGGTTCCCTAATTTGCACTGTTCTTTGCCACTGACTATGTATAGCATCTGATTTCTCTGTTCCGTTGCTCCTTGTTCATTGTTTCCCTCACTCCTCTTGTGTCTACCCCCTTGCATCCCCCCAACTACCTGCTCCCCAGTGCTAACCTCCCCTGCTTGGGCCTCCCCTCTCATCCCCCCCTCTTCCTCTCTGCACCCTCTATGGTGATCTCTGTCTCACCTATCTTCTCTAACTGCTTTTCTATTGACTATCCTATCCCTCTCACTAGGTCTGCCAGGAAGAGGCTCATAAAGGACATCCTGGTCTGCAACCCAGGCCTCCCAATCACTGATACCTACAACAGTGCTTCCTCCAGAAAGGCCCTTACCGACATCCTCTTTGTCGTTCCCTCTCCAGACCTATGGACCCCCCCATCTGGTCTCTGTTCTCTCTCCTTTTTCCTCTTCTCCCATTAATGGTGGCCCTTCCACATCGCCAAGACCATCATTAATGTCTACTTAAATGGCACTGTCTTGGTCCAGGGCTCTCAGGCGTCCTTCCTACTTTTTGATAGATGCTTCCTGTGCCTTATCAACTTACTTTCCTCTCCTGCTATCCCTTCTTTCCCCTACCTGGCTCCTCTGCCACCTGCATCCTCTGCCACCTCTACCGCACCCTCTGCCATCCCTCTGGCACCCTCCCTGGCTACCTTGCCTTCTCCTCCTTCCTCCTCTGCCCATCCTCGGGCACCACCAACACTTCCGCAGGGTGTACCTCTGACCTGTACCCCTCCACGGAAGTCCTTCAAAGGGGTTCAACCTGCTCCACATTTCCACTCTCAACTCTTGCTGAGCTGTCAAACACTCCTCTGACACCAGCTGTCTCCTGGAAGAACTTGATTTGGATGTACTCATCTCAATGAGACTTGGTTCAGGCCAGCTCTATCACAAGCTTTGACACACTCCTTTGTGATGGCTACAAGATCCTCTCCGAACCCAGAATCAACCGTCCCGGTGGGGGTGTAGCCTTGATCTTCCTGGAGTGGATCCCTGCTTCTATCATTCCTATGCAGGACTACTCCTCCTTTGAATGCCTGACCTGCAGGCTCTCTATCTCTCCTGGCCACTCTCTCACTGTGGCCACTATCTACAGACCGCCTAGCAAGGCCACCCTCTACCTCTCTGAGTGGGCTGACATCTCCTCCTGCCTTCTCACCTCTACCTTTCAACTTCTCCTCCTCGGAGACCTGAACATCCACCTGGATGCTACTTGCCCTTCTTTGGGACTCTTTCGAAACCTCTGCGACTCCCTCTCTCTCTCTCTCTCTCTCTCTCTCTCTCTCTCTCTCTCTCTCTTTCTCTCTCTCTCTCTCTGCAGGTCACACCCTGGATGTTCTGATTTCTCAGACCTCCCCTTCTCTAACCCTCTCACCACTCCTCTCCTGGAGTGATCACTTTCTCCTTCCTCCCACCTCTCTCTCTCTACAGGCCAAGCGGACTTCAGCACTGCCACCTACCTTCTTGGTCATCCGGGCCATGAAGCGTGTCAGTTGAGGCTTTCCCCAGTACATTCGCTCCTCCTACTGCACTGTTGGCTGACTCACATCCTGACACAGCCCTATGTAACCTTCATCTCTCTATCTCTAACACTCTTGATGTCCTTGCCCCTGTCATGAGGATCCATTTGAAGCCCAAATCCAAGTGCAACTCTTGGTAAGATTTTGACCCTGTCACCCTTAAATGCAAGTGGAGGGTGGCTGAGAGGAAGTGGAGGGAATCAGATGCACCCCCTGACAAACTGGCCTTCCGCCTGCTCCAAAGGCAATACAGACTCTCTGTCCTCGCTAAGAAGAGAGCCCACATCCAAGCCTGGATCCCTGCGGCATCTAGCAACTTGGCAGAACTCTTCAAAACTGCAAGGAGCTGGCCAATCCTGCTGCAGTCTCTACCTCTCCTGTTCCCTCCCAGACCCTCTGTATGGCCTTGGCTTCTCATTTTATCACTAAATCTCAGAACATCCTGTCACCCTCTCTTTCTCTACCTGCTCCTCCTCGTCCGCCACTCCAACCCACCTGCAGCCGTCTCTCATCCTCCTTTCTCCTCCTTTCCCTTGTTCACCCAAGAAAATGTTTCTAGACAAGTCTGATCAATGAAAGCGTCATCAAAGCAGGTTCACCCCTGCTAATCCAGAACCATCAAGAACCACATTCATGCCTTTGCTCCAGCCTTGACTGATTTCTGCAATCACTCCATTGTCACAGGAAGCGTCCCCTCCCCCCTTAAGCACTCCCTTGTTCACCCAAAATCATCTAAAGAAGCCCTCTGCCGATCCTTCCTCTATGGCTAACTATCGCCCGATCTCTATCACTCCTTTCTTGGGCAAACTCTTGGAAAAGCTGGTCATCTCCCAGCTTAATCTGCACACTAAATATGTTGGTTGTCTCCACAAATACCAGTCTGGTTTCATAGCTGCCAGAAACACGGAAACTGCTCGCCTGAACACCTGCGAAGATCTGCTCTCTAACCTTGACTATAACCTTCCTTCTGTACTCATTCTCCACGATCTTTCTTCTGCTATTGATATGGTCAACCATGCAATCGTGCTCAATCGCCTCTGTGATAACCTGCGTATCACTGATCAGGCCCTGGCCTCACTGACCTCTTTTCTCACTGATCGACCCTTTCAGGTCCAACTGTGGTCTTTCCTCTCTTCTATCGCTTTCTCTTTGCCAGGGGCCTGACCTTGCTCTCTGCCTTTTCAACCACTACCTGGCACCTCTTTCTCACTGCATCGCTTCTTTCGGCTCCAACTTTCAGTGTTAAGCAGATGACATCCAGCACTCTTTCAGGTTCCCTTCAGCCGCCTCTTCCCCTTCTCTCATACCAGACTGTCTGGCTGCAATTCAGGAATGGCGTACCGCTAATGATCTCTGCCTTAATGCCAGTAAGACTGAGATCCTCCTCTCGGAACACCAGCTCCCTCCTTTCCTCTCTCTGTTTGGCTGCCCACTCTGGGCCCTCTTCCTGCTCCTACCTGTGAGGCTATGAACCTTGGTGTCATCTAAGACTAAACCCTCTCCTTCTCTCCTCTCTTCTCTGACGTCTCTAAGAAGTCAAACTATGAGCTGCACCTCCTCAGAGGTATTCATCCTTTCCTAACTTTCCCCCAGAAGCTCACTGTCTCCAGAACTCTGCAAGACTTGTCCTTGGCCTCCAGCCCAGGAACCATATCGCTCCAGCTCTGAAATTGCTTCACTGGCTCCCTGTGGCAGCAAGGATCAAGTTCAAGGTCCTTTGCATCGTCCACAAGGCTTTCTGGGGCCTGGGACCGCACTACCTCCAACTCTCTCTTCCTAAACATCGCCCTTCTTGAGCTTTCCGATCATCCACTTCTAACTCTCTGATGGTTATATGCTTTTCCAAGCAAGAGTTGGGGGCAGATCTCTCTATTCAGCCGGGGCCTCTTTCTGGAAGAGCCATCCTGCATCTCTCAACCTTGAGCAGAACCACCTCCGGTTCTGGAAGCAACATAAGACCTTCCTTTCCGCTTCCGCTTTCTCTGTTCCTCTCCCCTGTTGATGTCCCGATTGCTCCACACATTGGCCACCAGCTACACTCTGAACTCACACCCAGGCTCCTGCACGTGCAGTTGCCCTCATACAGCCTCTGGGCTCCAAGCCCTTATGGTCTGTATCTGCAACCCTATAGTCCCTTCTCTCTGCAATTATGAGCCACTCACTGGCTGCACTTATTGAGATACCTGCACTTCTCGCCCTCCCCTTGGGACTTCTCCCTTTCCACTTCCCCGCACATGTGTGAACTGAATGACACAAGGCCTAGTAAGATTGTTGTTTTGTCCTCCCTCTGTTTCCCCCTCCTTATCTTGTCGCACCTAGAAACACTTGTGTACAGGAGCCTTATACATGGCATATCATATCATATCATATACCTCGCCAAACAAATTACTTACGATAATGATCTGGTCCTCTCAATAGTCCATTTGACTCAAAAACGAATTTTCATCAGTGAAAAACTTCAGACAATTGCAAGAAAATATGAAGATATCTACCTTTAATGGATAAATGGGAAATCTAAATGGGAAATCTAACCTTAATGTCAGTGATTTACCTGGTTACTAGCAGGTGTTTGCTGGAATTCACAACTGGAACAAAAAGAGTAGGTCATGTTTGCTGGGTCATAAGAGATGTTATTTTCTAACTTGATATCTGCAATCACATACTACATCAAGTAATAGTTAACTTTGATTATATTGACAGCTACGTCTATTCGAGAATTGGGGTGGGGAATGGAAACCCAATGAACTTCAACCATCTCAAGAAAGCATTTCAGTCTGCTCAATTTACACCTCATGCAACCAAAGTCTAAGTAAAAGAGGCCATGACAGTGTGCTCTGCCGATGAAGATCAGAAAAGGAAATAAACTTGCTTAATGAAGTATTTTTAATAATTTAAATAATACTCTTCAGCAACATAGACTTTCTTTACATCCAACCCCACATTTAGATTTCAAAGATGACACCATTCACATATTGGTTAACAATCAGTGTCATTTATGTTCCAAGACTCATCTATTTGAATGGCCAAACATTTTATCATTGAATCTAACAAATCATATCATTGGTCAAATACCTGAAGATTGTTATAGCAATACTGATGGTAATATACCAGTGACTCTGTGCACCGGACAATGGGGACTCACATGGTATATTCTCTGGGCCCCTTTGGGGTTGAGGACCTTACTTGTGATACCTTGTGATAATGAAATAATTTTCTGAGTTACCTATAACTACCTCAAAACTAAGGAAGCATCCATCCAAGTAGATTCTATAAACAGCAATCGCTCCACCAACTTGAAGATACTTCTGAAATTGCGACTCCAGAAGTAGTCCCAGGTTTCCACCAGATAGCAGATCTGTCTGGGTTATGCGTGTGAGACCAATGAAAGAAGAAAACAATTGAGAAAAGTGTTTCCCGATTTCCAGAACATTTCATCTGTCAATTCATATGACTGTGAACCCACATTTCTACATTACACAGCACTACTTACAGACCCTAGTATGACACCTGTATTTTTAATTCATAAACAATCGGCCTATGCACACATAAGGCTAGAGAGAAGATTTCAAAAATATACAAATGTTATGGTTTTTCAAAACAAAACCAATTGTACTCATATAAAAAACAATTTTCACAATTCTTTTTAACCTTTTTCACATCATACATTTCTTCTCATCAGTCTTTATTCTTTCATACTTTCACACATACCATCACTGTCTCAAATATTTAAGCAAGAGTGCGTAGACACAAAAATCATTGCACAAAAAACAAAGAACAATAAACAATCCCGTTATTGCCAATCCTGTTTCTTCACATGTATGTGATCAATTCTTGTTCTTAAGATAACTACAATTGTTTATCCCCATGATCTACATATGTTTCGGTCTACTTTGGACTGTTAGGTCCATTGTTTTGTTCGACCTTCCTCAGGATCTGAGAACCACAGTTCCTGGTTCCCACAGTGACTGAACAAGATGTCTTCTAGGATATGACTCTACAATAGAAACAAACACAAATGTTCTCATCAATCTCTAGCCTCTTTAATTATAATGACACAGTTTAATTGTGTGCAAGCATCAATTTAATGGTTTTCACTCCCACTCACTGCTGACCAAATCAGTGTCAAGAGTAGTGTAGATGCCGGTAATCAATCCACCAGGATTCTGCCAACAATTTGCAGACGCCTGGAAAAAGTAGGACAAAGTGTATTACTCCCCTAGTCCTAATTTCTATATTCGTTTTTCCTAATATATTAACTTTATATACGTTTGGTTACGTACATAACAATTATCTTTTTACTTCAGAGATGAAGCTTCACCTCGGCTCCACAAGGGAGCTCCACTTTTTCTTGTGCCTTTTCTTTTTCTGTTTATCTGGTACCAATGACCACTAGAATGAAAGTGAAACCGCTCGATTGTAAGGAAAATCATTCCTGATTAGATACAGTGAGCCGCACAGGTACGAGACAGTAACTACTTGCCAAGAAATGATATACATTGAGTACTCACCTAGTATTTAATAGAAGTGGTGTCCCCGATATTGGATTTACTATGGAGACAAAAACAGAAAACATCCTGTTGTGAGTCTCCGTATTTTCACTCATTCAAGATACCACAATGGTAACAACTTTGTTACATTCCGCATTACTCCGTTATTACATTGATGACTAAATGTAGCATGTGTATTTAACTATTGCATCAATGCTATGTGGCAACGTGAACACTGCCACAGAGATGACAAACTTTTGCAGTCATCTCCCATACATTCTG
The DNA here is from genome assembly GCF_040938575.1 of Ambystoma mexicanum. Classification (NCBI taxonomy): domain Eukaryota; kingdom Metazoa; phylum Chordata; class Amphibia; order Caudata; family Ambystomatidae; genus Ambystoma; species Ambystoma mexicanum. Next base: position 1,203,168,484 of record NC_090933.1, read on the forward strand.
CGCTGCTTCGCTGTTCTGTTGGTAGCTAAATGCTGCATGTATCTATTGCATTGATGCTATGTGAACAACATAGAGGATATCCAACAACAACCCCCGTGTTCAATGTGGGAGTCGGGACTGGTGCCTAGTTATCATTCTCCGCCCCGCTTCCTAAGTGATTAAAGAATGAGGCACCGCAAAAGTAGTGCTCTCATTTATCGCGGATGTAAACTTACCTCGTATCTTGTTAGACTGGTCTCGCCTTTCCTGTCTCCAAAGAAATGGATCGCGGGGCTCTTCTCTCCCAAACAAATGATCGGTGAAACATGGGCTGTCCCTATTCTCATGAGCTCGAAAATGAGGGTCAAAGAAAGAGGACTTAATCCTCTTAGGCCCATTGTTTATGATATTATGATATATAAGTTTACCTGGAGGGCCTATGGTAAGTACAGGTACCCTTTTATTTTTATACCTGTATTTTTAAGACAGCACAGGTGGACTCTCCCGTCTATCCATAAAATCACTCACAAATATTGTCAAAAATGTGGGCTCATTCATTAATCCAGGGTGCACAACTGGTTTTCGCTGAGCCTGTACCTTTGAAGTTGTGTACTGTAGGCCGAACTACTAATGTGTGGCCTAGAGCAGAGGAAGGAGATTATTCTGCATGAACAAGGGGGCAAAGCAAAGAACATGAAAATGAAATTGAAAAAGCATCCTGGTCATGAAAATGGCGCCTTAGAGAGTAAGTACTGTGACGAGGAAGAACAAGATTCCCTGTTTCTCTCTGTGTGTCTCTCTTTCTCTCACTCTCTTTGTCTTTCTTTCTTGCCCCTCTTCCTCTCATTCATTCGCTCTATCTTACTATTTCTGTCTCTCTCTTTTTCTGTCTCCCTTTTTTTCTATCTCTTCCCATCTGACACGCTCTCTATTTTTGTCTTTCTTTCTCTCACCTCTTCCTCTCTCCCTATGTTACTATTTCTTTCTCTCTCTTTCTGTCTTTCTTTCTCTCCTCTCTTCTTCTCTTTCTCTCGCTCACTATATTACTTTTTCTGTCTCTCTTTCTATCTCTGCCTTCTCTTCTCTCTACCACTCGCTCACTCTCTCGTATGTTAGCCGGTCAAGTGGCACAGTGAGTAGAGTGCTCTAACGCAGGTTCAAGTCCCGGCGAAGCCAAACTCAGCCTTTCATCCTTCTGAGGTCGATAAATGAGCACCACACACTGTGGGTAATAGTAAGCAGCGCTCAATACCTGAGGGTTCGTAGCGCTATATACATGCCAAATTATTATTATTATGTCTTTGTCTTTCTTACTCTCTTTCTTCCCTCTCTCACTCACTTCTCCTTAAATCTCCCTATATCTTTGCTGAGGGGGTCATGGAGCATTTTGCTTGAAGGGCTGGGATGCGGCTCCACCACCCCCTGTAAGCATCACTCCACGAATTTGCTCCCACCTACCTCTCGGTGCTACCTGCCCCCCCCTTACAGTTCTCCATTTTCCCTTAAACGTCCCCATTTTCTCCCACGAGAGTTCTTCTACATGTGGCATGTCTGCCGCGGTTCATACACACCCTTTGTGGCAGCGCTATCCTGCGTGGCTTGTCTGCTTTGCACGACCACAGCACGACTGATCCTCCCTTCAACTAGCCCTCTCTGGTATGCAGACGGAACATGGGAGCTTTGTGCCGGACGGCACAATTTAAAGTTGCATAATAAATTGGTGAAACCTTTTTTCATACACCTGACCCCCAGGCCTGATGTGTCATTTCTTTAATGGACCGACCAAAAAAAGGAACTTTTGCCATGCAAGCACACATACATCTACTTAGGCATCAGCAGGAGTGCGAGTCTAACAACAAGTGCATCAACATAGGTTCATGCAACAAATTGAATGAATAAATTAATGTAACTCAAAAAAGCTATTATTTACGCCCAAGGAAGAAAGAAATGCTGTCTGGGAAGTTCCTGGGATGTAGCACTCTTTGTTCCGCAAATAGCAACATGTTTTTGTTGCTTTTATTAGCAAAACACTATGTACCCATTAGTCGCTGACTGCCATGTAATGTGACAAACACTTGCTGATGGGTAACATTTGTAAATGGCTCTGCTTGACAAAAAATATGAGCCCCCTTGTGACTGTCTTTTTTTAATATAATGGTTTTGTAGTTTAAGTATAGGTAACGTTTGTGAAGTTTTTCACGTGTGACATTATGCAAGTGGGGCTTCATGCTACATATTTATTGTAAATGACCCTCCACTACTATATGAAGTGAGCAAAGCTTGGTAGTTCTTGTATCTTGCTGTAGTGGATGGATAGATGCAAGCTTGTCTGGAATGCATGATGTGAGAGAGAGTGTTGTCGGAGAGAGAAGGTTGACGTATGAGTGAGTTTGAGTGTTGCAGTTGGAGATATGTAACCTGGGTGGTGGGAGCCAGTGGGTCCCTCTCTGTAACTTCAGCTTAACTGGATTAAAGGACTTATAACATACCTGAATTGGCTGATGATATTTTATAACAACAGTAGTAGCTATTGCAAATTGCCTGTACACATCACAGCATAGATTGCTTGGGTTGTAAGGTATTCTGATACGTGTCGGACTGCCACTGGAGTACGGGACCGCTTTCCAAGGTTATACCTCTGTTTGTTGTTAACTTTGGGTCACTACGGCGCCAAGCCCACTCCACCTGCATCTGGAGGGATTTCATTGTGCTATGCTTGGGGCCAAGCAAGATATAGGGCCACTAATGACAGCCAGTAAGATCTCTCAGGGTATTGTGCACTTATGGCACAGGGGCAATTGGTAGATAGACTGCCTGCCGGTCACAGATATGAATTCCATCAGCATCCACATTGAGTCCTACACCCTTCCGTGTTTGATTAAAAAGGAACCAGTAGGTTTGTTAAAAATAGAATTCTAAGCCCATAGAAGCAGTTCAGTTTGGACCATGAGTCGCATCAATGATTACAGTCATTGGAATATCAAGAGCTTCACGGCAGAGTCCTGGTCAGACGCCTGGTTGGAGTTACTGCGTTAGGTCATACATCGGAGCGCAGCCATTTATAAATACTTGCATTCTTATATTTGATGTTATCACTTCCTGGTAGATGCAAACCTAAAGTGGTGCTGCCTGACACAAAGAAGATAAACCTAAGCAATCAATATGTTTCAGTCCATTGGGAGTGTGCATAGTTCTTGTTCACTATGTGGAGAGACTGGGCATGCCAGTCAATGTCATCCCTCCTCCCATAGATGCAGCAATTGACATAATTCCTTTTCACATGTCCATGTGCAACATGTTTTTACCCTGCCTATAAGGTCAGTAATGACACATTTTCATAACTGTCACTTCCATTGGGGAAAACAGAAATGTCATCTCTCAACACTGGTTCCTCCACTTCAGCCACATACTAACAAAGAAGGGTTAATGCTGCTCAGCGGGCATTCAGTGTTTCAGCTCCCTGCTGAGTAGCAATGAATCCTTATTTGTAAGCAAGTGGCTGACAGCTAACTCGCAGTCGAGTGATAATTGGCGGCTTGTAACCTTATCTTTATCTCCATTATAATGTAAGCCCCGTCAGGGGTCCCACATACAGCTATCCATTCTAAGCACAAGAGGAGGAGGAGTAGCCCTAATAACTAAAAACGTCTTGAACATAAGACTCTCCTCTGAACTCTCGTTCACCTCAGGTGAAGTCATCTCCCTACAAATGTCCCTCACACCCACCTGCACTCTCACACTTCACATCGTCTACAGACCCGAATCCCCTATCTCCACTTTCAAAGACAACATCAACAGACTCTTAGCACATAACTTGAAACCTCACTCAAAAGTGATCATCATAAGTGATTTCAATCTTGGCTTGAATGACTCACTAGACACTCATGCAGGCCTCCTGGCCAACTCTATGGAAGCTCAAGGATTCACACAAAGCATCTCTACCCCCACTCACAAAAATGGACGTACCTTAGACTGGATAGCTGACACTAACTGTATCACCAATATCGAATCTAATACCCCATTGCCTTGGTCAGATCATAATACCATCATATTCACGACCACCATTAGTACCAAAAACTTGAAAAAAAACTCTATTACACGTACGGCTCCATCTAGAAACTGCAAAAACATCATTAGAGACAACATGCTACCTCTCCTCACCCCAAACTTTGACTCGACTCATTTGAACAGCGACCCATCAATCCTAGTCAGACCATATAATGAAATCATGACTGAAGTGATTGAAAAAGTTGCCCCACTAAAAAGAAAAAAATCAAACCTGTGGCACATATCAACCCATGGTTTACCACGGAACTCAAAGCCTTGCGTGCCTTACAAAGATCGGAGGAAAAGAAATGGCTAAAATCGCCAACTCATGTTAATAAAAGTCTGTTCCAGACTTCAGCCAACAATTACAAGAAAGAGATTGTTAAATCTAAAAGCGAAGTCTACAACCAGAGAATCGCCAATGCCCAATCTAATACTAGAGAGCTATTCACCATTCTCCGTGAACTGGAATCACTAGCACCTACATTAGATCATACTGTTAAAGATAAACTATGGTGTTCCAATATTGAAAATGCCTTAGCCGACAAAATTTCACCATTACAACGGAAAATAGAACAAATAAAATCCAAACCTAACCTTAACTAAACCTCACTAATTACTCCCTCCCCATTGGATACCCTTAAGGTTTCTAAATTTTCATTCACTCCACTCACCAGCTCAGATACCATGAATATCATTAAAAGCCCGAAACCTTCCAGGTGCAAAGGGGACATTTGCCCTGCAACCTTAGTAAAAGAATGAGCGGTTCAACTGGCACTGTTTGTTACCAGTCTCATCAATAATTCATTTGGCACCAATACAGTCCCGAAACATATAAAAACAGCCTGGGTTCTACATTTGCTCAAAAAACCCACACTAGACCCCAATATGCCTACTAACTTTCTCGCCATCACCACAGTGCCTTTCTTACTTAAAATAGTCGACCGCTGTAAGTGGTTTCAACCCAGCACTCCAACTAAGTCAATACCTAGCATGAGATGCCCAGCTGGAACCCTTAATTATATATTTTTATGTCTAAGGTTCTTTTATTTCAGAACGATGTACCCTTATATCATGCCCCTCTCTTTGAATCCCCCCGGTCTCACAGAACCAAGAAGTAGGTTGTTTTGCAAAGTCAAAAGATTTATTTGATGGATTTGAAAAGTATATATATCACGCTTTTATGAATTATGAATAATATCTGGATATCACACTATTAATATTTATAGATTGCTCAGCGTTGGGTGATATTACAATAATCAACAATCTCTTTAATCAATAGGAGTCTGGATGAAAAGAATAATATAGCATAGGATAAAACTGGGTGTGGGTTCAATGAAATGCAATGATATGAGATTAATGCAGCACAAAACTAAAACTTGGTATAAATTCAATCAAATGCAATATAATCACTCTTTCCTCCTGATACTACTCAATCCCCCCTAATATGCAGTATGAAGAGATGGAATGAGGGAACACAGGTTTCAGGAATAAACAATCAACAAATGCAGTTTCAATCCCAGTTCCCCCAGCAAGCTTAGAGAGAAACAGGCACGATTTTAAAACAGGCCAAATGCTTTTAATGTGGTTTGGTAATGAATGGAAAAATGCTAAAAATGACTTTAATTCGCTAAATGGATTCAGAACTAGTGGGAGCCGCTTTGGATAGCTTCATGTAAACACTAGCAATGATGGTTGGATAACTGGTAGATAGGAAATGGAATTCAGAGATTAAATGCAAAGAATAGCTATTTTATATGGAATGAAATTGAGCCAAATGCAGAATCGCGGCAAACTTTTCAGGGTGCGAGAAATGCGATTGTGGCAAAACAATAAGGAGTTTGAATGCGGTTTTGCATTCGTTTGAAAGCTGAGGATGTTAGCTTCAGAATGACACTTAAATTTCGTTCATGTACGGTTCAAAAGTTACAGGGGTTTTAGTAAAGTCGATTTTTCTCAAAAAGAGTCAACATTTCATATAAAGATGCGCCGTTGAAGATTACAAATGAGGATTTCTTAACACTAAGGGAGGCTATGAAGATGGGAGATACCAAAGGTACAGCCGCCAGTCCAGAGGCGCGTCTGTCTGATCTTTGTCCGCTGCAACACTTGCCTTTCTTCAGCAAATATATATTAGCGCAAAGATGATTATCACTACAGTTATCACAGGATTATATGAATGAAAGAAGGATTCAGGACAGAGAAAAGAGATTCTACAATGCAGCAATGCAGTTCTGGATAGGATCGGATATAATGGTTTGGATAGGATTACTTAAGGGAAGAGATTGGCTATGGACATTTCTATGCTAAATACTCACAACTATGGTTTCGAAATATGAATAGGCCCGTCAGGATCTGGTCAAAGGTTTTGGACTGGGATTCGGCTCGCCCACCAGACAGGACTCAGGCAGCCGGTTCTGCATACAGCACAACACTGGGTCTCTGCACAGCTTCTTGGACTGGATCTGATGGGTTGGTTCTGGGTTACAGCTCTCCTCTACTGGGTTGGATCTCTAGGTTCTAGCAAGTTTCTTGACAAGAAGCAGAAAAACAGCACAGCCCGGCTGTTGAATTGGTTGTGCCCCTTGGAAGTTAGGGGTTAAAATCAGGTTGCAAGATTTTAAAGGCCAGCTGAGAAGGGTTCAGCTTTGGATTGGGCCTTCTGCTTTCAAGGTTCTGGAGTCTTGATGTTGGTTCTGGAGTCTTGATCTGGGTTCTTCCTGCAGAGCGCTCTGCCAGTAAAATCAGTTGATGGGTGAATGTCTGTCTCTACGTCCTCAACAGTCCCTAATTATGTATTTCTCAAAGGGGTGGGTAGGCTGATTATACTATGCCCAACCCTCTAAGAAGCCTATTGGTAAAGGTATTCCTTCTCCCCTGATTTGAGAAGGAAACAGTGTGTCATAATGTGTCATAGTGATGCTGCAATTTACAATCCAGAGAAAAACCTTCCCTTTGTTCCTATACAGAAAATCTGTTTTTCATATAAAAACATACTTCCAATATCACCAATTTGCTAATAATAGATATTTACATTACAGATTAAATAAGGCACGTATCCATCAAAGTCTCATCTTCCTAAGAGTTTTGGTTCACAAATGACAATTTTTTGCACTTTTAGTTGGTTACCCAGTGTCAGATCTGTACAATTTCAGATACATGCACATAACATCTGGGCATACTCCTGTGAAGTTTAATATTTTTAACATTATCACAACTGCTACAAAGTCAACATTTTCGTAGTTCAGTCTCTGAATATCGCACAAATTCCAGAGTAGTTTTAAAACGTGACCAGAATTTTCATTTTAACAACACTATATTTACAGATTTTTACAATTTTGGTCAGTTTTCTAGGAGTCTTTTTTCAAAAAGATATTTTCTGTGCTCTCTGAATAGGCTCCGCCCCCAAGGTTTTGGGCTGGGCCAGAGCAGTCACAGGCTTCAACACACCCAAATTTGCATTTTCCTTTCAGTCAAGGGAGTCTTTTGTTTCTGGTCAGAGCAACAGGCCAAGGTCCCCTCCCATTTCCTTTCACACCACCCTGCCAGTTCTTCAGCAGATGGCAGGGGGGAAGATTCCTTTGTTTGGGGAGAAACTGTGGAATGTCTTTGAAGCTCAGTGTGGCTGGCTTTAACTTACTTTTAAAACAATGTTTTAAAAATAGTCTTTCTCTAAAATACAATTGATATTTTTACAAATATAACCACACATCTCTTAATTCCAGCCTTTTTACACACAGAGATTGAATTGTCACCCTATATGGCTTTTGATGGGAAGTCTCTTCTTTTCCATACTTTGGTTTTAAGGCCCAAGTTTAAATGACAGTATAAGTAAATGCCGGCTTCTGACACAGGCGAGCGGCGGTACTACGCCCATTTGTAACATATTTTTCTAAGCAAGCATCTTTGAATGTTGATTTTCTTCTAATACAATATGTTTCTGCTGAAATTGTGCTTAGGTGAATTCTTTGATAAAGTGATGTTTAACACCCAACAAGGATGTTGGATCTTTTGTGATGTTTGAAAACCATTATTTTTGCACTTTCCACAGCCAACGAAAAATTGATTTTTAAAGCAGTTTTGGGTTTTCCTTTGCAATGCAGCACTGCTTTTTCAAGTAGTTTCATGTTCCACTGTGGGCAGTTTTGGCAGTGGTCTCCTGTGTTGCCACTGACATAGGCAAAATGGATTGGTGGCCTATTCTTCAGGTTTTCCTACGCACTTTCAAAGATGTTTAGCCGAAAGATCTTTTTGGCGGCCATCCTGTTGTTTCTGATGCAGGCAGCGCACAGTGCTGTTGCAGGGCATGGACTAGTGGGTTAAAGCATCCCACAAGCCCCCCTCTTGCGATTTGGCTTTGATCGTCCATAAATGGGAAGTCGCAAGACTGGGATGTCAATCTCATTTCTTTTGGTTCCAAAATGGCAAAGCGCATCATCTTTTCTTCCATCAAGGGTGGATCGACCAGTTCTCCTTGCCCAGTCCTGATGTGAGTATTGAGCGATACTCCGGGTCCCTTGGATCTTTCTCCCGGTCCCTGGGTAATCCTCCTTGGTCTTAGTTTCCATGGTTTCCAATCCTAGGATGACAAAGCAAAAGCATATTTGTAGACATTTCCCCGCCACTGTTAATGTAGTGGGGCAGACACATACATTTTGATCAATCAGGACCCATTTCTTTGATTGTTATTTATGGACTATATATGGAATATTTTAGTTGGAATACTAGGGAGCTGGAGTGACCCCATCTGGGGTTCCAGAAGACTCCTCCAGTTGCATAGTGTGCCTAGGATGGCAACACTTTAGTTGGTTAATATGGACCCACTTATCTTCCCCCTCTGCCAAACTGCCTTTGGGGATGCAGATTTTGTAGGCGACTGGTGAGATTTGGTCTACAATTTCAAAAGGACTCCTCCAGGAAGGCAAAAATGTGTGCTGTTTGGCCTGGTTCCTTTGGAAATTGTATAAGTAGACCCGATCTCCTACATTGTATTCTTTCCTAGTAGTCTTTAAGTCATAGTTGGTCTTCATGCTGTCTGCAGATCTTTCTAGATTTCGCTGAGCATAGGCAAAAGCATGTTGAAGGTGTTATCTTAGATTTTCAACATACTCATGAGTTGTGGAGGCATTGATCAATGTCTGCTCTTGGGTTCTGTAGAGCAGATGCTGGGGAAGCACCATCCTGCGTCCAGTCATCAGCTCAAATGGTGACATTTTAGTTGCAGACGAAGGGGTAGATCTGATGGCCATTAGGACTAGAGGTAATCGAATATCCCAACTTGGCCCAGAATCTGCCACAAACTTTTTTAATATGCTCACAATTGTTTTGTTGTATCTCCCTACTGCACCACTAGAGGCTGGCCGGTAAGCAATGTGTAGCTTCCTTTTGACCCCAAGTATCTCCCACATCTTTGTCATTACTTCGCTGGTGAAATGGCTACCTCAGTCTGTCTCGATCCTTTGGGGTAGTCCAAAACGCAAAAGATGTGGCTGATCATCAGGGCAGCTGCTGTTTCCTCCTTGCAGTTTGGGGCCGGGAGACATGCCACCCATTTAGTAAACAAGCATGTCACTGTCAACATGTACTTGTTTCCTCTAGAGGAGCAAATCACGGGCCCAATATAGTCGACTTGTAAATCTGACCAAGGCAGTGTCATCCCCCTCTTTTGGAGAGGCGCACGGTGTGTGAGGGATGTTGGCTGAAATTGTGCACACACAAGACACCCCTTCAAGTATTGGGCGAGGTTCTGCCCTATGTATGACCAGTATGCGACCTCTCTTAAGATTTCAAGTGTTCTATGAAACCCCCTATGACCGGCTGTGGCCGTATCATGGGCGTGACTTAACATCAGGCTTGGGAATGAGGTAGGGACCACCCACTGATCATGGCCAGCTAGGAATCTCCTTACCAACAAACCGTCTAGCATTCAGAACATTTTTGGACATTTCATCAACACTCTGAGGTCATCTTTCCCAATATAATTGGTATCCTTCAGGGGAAAGTTCTCAGGGTCCTCAATGTGTTGATAAAACATACCAATTATTGGATCCCCTTTTTGAGCTGTAATCAAATCAGCATCTCGGGTCTCCTTTCTCAATTGTGCAGTTGAGAGTTCATTGTGAGCATTTGTCTGGGACTTAGTGATAGCAGTGACCTGGATTTCCCCCAACAGGGATTCGATCTCTAGCAGATCCCCTTGGATGGCTCCGGTTTTGGCCAGCTGATCAGCTAAGTCATTTCCAGTTTTATCTGGTCCCTCTACTTTGGAATGACCCTTAATCTTTTTCCAGTAAATGGTCATCCCATTCGAGGTGACCAGATCATCAATGTTTTCAATTAATTTCCCATGATTCAAGGGTTTATTATCAGCACATAACATGCCTCTGGTTTTCCAATTAACCAGGTGCTCCACAAACCCGTTCCGTACATAATCCGAATCTGTGATTATGACCAATTCGTGGAGGTGATGTTGGACAGCAGTGAGGATGGCTTGATGCACAGCCATCAACACTGCCACTTGACTGCTTTGGGGACCAATCTTGTACCCAGCAGAGGGTTCTGGAGTCTCATTCACCCATGCATTCCCTATGCCAGCCACAAGTTCTTTTTCCCCGTTGTTGTCAACATGGTAAGAGCATCCATCCACATAGACAGTCGACATTCCCTCACACTTGTCTTCTTCATTTTCATCCTCAAGACAGTTTTCTCTGGCACAATCATGCAAGTCAGCCAGACCTTGTGCGAGGGGACTCTTCTTGTTTTGGCCATATCTGACCTCCACAGGAGAGCCTTGCATTGACAGAATCCAGGAAGTAATTCGGGATTTACTTACATTTCCGGCCCAGATTCTGTCACTTTGTAGATATTGCAGAGGCTGGTGTGGAGTCTCCACTATGATGTGTTGCCCCTGGATAAACGGGCGGTAATTCTTCAATGCCCACACCGTTGCCAGGAGTGTCTTCTCACAATCGTTGAATTTTTCCTCCACAGAGGACAAAGTTTTACACGCATAGGAGATTACTTTATTGACCTTGTCGTGCTTTTGATATAATACTGCAGTCAAGCATGTATTAGAGAACCCTGTCTCCAAGAAGAACTCCTTGTTTTTGACAGGGTAAGCTAGGCAAGGTGCTTGTAAGAGGCTTCTTTTGAGTTATCCTACTGCCTCAGCTTATTCTGGACCCCACTCCCACTTGACCCCCGCCCTTCAAAAGATGAATCAGGGGTCTTGTGATCTCTGCGTAGTCCTCAATGAACTTTCTGCTGTAAGTAGTCAGTCCAAGGATGCTCCTTAGTTCCCGCAGAGTTGTGGGGTCTTTCATTTTCTGAAGTACTTCCAATTCCACTTTCTTTTCCTGGGGACAGAGACCCTGAGGAGTAATCTCATGCCCCAAGAAATGTACACGGGTTCTACACCACTGTGCCTTTTGAAAGGACATTTTTGCTCCGGCGGCCCTCAACTGTGTCAGAACATAACGGATCTCCACTATGTGTTCCTCCACAGTTGAGCTTTTGATGAGAACATCATCTACATAAGCCAGCTTACCCCTCTCACCCAGGTCAGGCATGGCCTTATGTAGAAAAATGTTGAATTCATTGCCGGAGTTGATGTATCCAAAGGGAGTCTGGGTCCATGTGTACTGCTGTCCCCCGAAGGTAAAGGCCAGCTTGTATTGGTCCTCCCTACTGACAGGTACAGTCCAGTACCCATTGGTCAGGTCTATAGCAGTGAATACCTGTGACCCCTGGATCTGGGCCAGCCCTTTGTCAATGTAGGGAAGAAGCCATCGGGAAGTATGGACCCGTTTGTTGAGCTCCCTAAGGTCGGCGCAGAGTCTCCACTGGCCGTTTGTCTTCAATATCCCCAGCACCAGATCATTGAAGGTGCTGTGGATAGGATGGATTATCCCACGGGACTCAAGGTTCTTAATTATTTTAGTAAGGGACTCCATTGATGCGAGAGGCAAGCAATATTGCTTCACAAACACTGGAGTCATGCCAGGGTCCGTAGGAATTGTTGTTGTGTGGATGTTGGTGCGACCACAGTCATATGAGTCCACCGCAAAGAGATCTTGAAAGTCCAAGAAAACTTGTTTCAATTTTTGCCTTTACTCTAGAGTCTCACAGGCATCAGCTAGGTTGACTCTCTCTTCAACCATCTGCCTGAAGCCTGGAAAGACTTCTGGTTTTGCTATCTCAGCGGCCTCCTCCAGCTGGGTGGAGAAGTCCCAGGTCAGTGCTGATTTGGACTGGTGGCTTCAGGTGGGGAAGGCAGTCCTCATGGACTTGGAAAATCACCTCATCCCGCCTGAAGTCACAAGTCACATCTTCCTTACCATAAGGGCAGGAAGTGTACACCAGGAAGTTCCCCCCATGCCGGGTAAAGATCCTGTCTGGTGTTGTGTTGTCATCACTGTCACTGTCAGAACAGTCCTTGGGGATTGGTCCAAACAGTTAATGGCCTAAATTTATGGAAGAATGTCGGTCATCAACCGCCATTCCAATAATGGTGCCTGCGGCTAGAGTGATACTCTTTAAGTCGCTGTTATCAACCTCTATTGGAATGGTGTCATGTTCTATAATGACTAGTGTTGTTGGGTTTGCCTGCAACCCTTGTTGTTGGAAATAAGCATTTAGATGAATATAGGCATCAGGGTTTTACAAGTTCTGTCCTCTTTTCACTTTCACTTCCAGGGAGAATTGGCGGGTACTTTCTGGGATGGTGACTTCCTCTCCAATCTTAATTTCAACTGCTAAAGGCAGCAATTGAGCTGACCTAAATGCTTTCTCTGGATCATCAAAGCCCATGGGATTATCCGCTAATCGGGACCAAGCTTTGAAGTTTATTAGGTCCAAACTAATGGCAAAGCGATTGAGAATGTCACTGCCTAAGTAAAAGGCGGCAGTGACGTCTCGCACGACCCAACAATTATGGACTATGCTCTTGTAGCCTATGGGATTTTGAGCATACACCTGCTTGGCAGGAGATGTTTAGAATTAGGTGTTTCCAGATCCATTTCCCATTTGTCTACCAGTTTGAATGTGGGAATGGCTGGATCTTTTGGAAGTTGGCGGAACATGGCTTCGCTGATGAAGCTCTTACCGTTCTTCACACACACTCGGGCGAGAACAGAGTCCTTCCCTTCATTTAACTGAATTGGGATGAACAACTGCTCTCCAATTTGCTGAATATCAGCCAGGCTCTGAACTGATTTCTCATCTTTCTGGACTATAGGAGTGGGAATGTCTGATTGTGGATTGGTAAAGAATTTCAGAGTGTTTCCTTCCAGTGTGGAATGCCACTTAAAACTGGAAGAAAGGTTGATTTTCAGAAATAGAGAGGACCCCCCATCACCAGTTTGTTGTCCTACTGCTATTACTGTCACGTCTGGGGTTTGGTTGTTCTGGAAGTGAAATTCTACTTGGTCATATTTTTGTTCAACCATGTGGCAGGTGCCGTTTAAACTAACATGGTTGACACTCTGTTTTAATTTTATGGGTCGGCTAGTCTGGGTCTAGAGGACCTTGTTTACACAATCTATTAGGGGTGACAACCTTCGCTGGAGGTCATTCCCTAGTAAACAAGGGGTGCCCTCTGGAGTCACAACTATGACCGGGTGCTTCACCTTGTGTCGCCCAATTTTAATATCGAAATCCGCAGTCCCCTCGACTGGAATTTCCTTCCCGTCAAAGTTCTGAAGTTGTCCAGGAAGACGGGTGATAGGAATTTGGTAACTCTCTCCCCTTCCTGAATTCAGTTTATCAAAGGCCTTTTTGGACAGAAGGGTAGCTTGGGATCCAGTGTCCACCAGTGCCAAAATTGTACCCTGCCCCTGTGTTTGTACCGGGGCATAGAATCTTCCCTCCTTCTCCGCAAGGGGGCACAGATAAAGTAAATTTTTGGACAACTGGTGGGTTAGTTTTCTAGTTTTGGACACTGATAAGGAGGTGATTTGGGCAGAATTCTGTGGAGAGTCTTGGGAATCTGAAAAGAAAAGGTGGCAACTAGATATGGGAGAAGTTTTGGGTTCCCCTGGTTCCGGTTCCGGGCTGCCCCCCCCCCCCTTTTTGGAGGCAGTCACCAGGATGGATTTGAACCAGGGAATTTACAGGCTGTTGGTTCTGGGGTTGGATAATGGGTGGTGCTAGCTCAGTCCCCGCATCTACCCAGTCTGGATTCTGATCTTTTGGGACCCATTTTTCTTTGGGAGGAGTTCCCCCATCTCTGAAGGAGAAGATCTTTTTCCCAGAATCCTCTGAGGACCCCTCTCCTTCGAATTGGAAGATTTGTACCTCCTCCACAAAATGGGTCTGTTTGGGTTCTTTGTTTCTCCTACCCCCCCTCTGCTCCTTGGGTGGCAGACTTTCAGGGGCAGGAGATTTTGGTTCCGGTTCCTCGGTTTCCAGGGGTTTCCTACAGGTGGGGAAGGAACCTTCCTCCAAGGCTTTACACCCCCCTTCCCCTTGTGCCTCCTCCCTGGGAACCAGTGGGTTGTCATGGTTCTGCCCCCGTCATTGTTCTGGAGCACCAGGCCCAGAGTTTGGGGCATTCTGCGCCGGCATGCTCATCTGAGGGTTCTGTTGAGCCCTCAGCATGCGACCCAGATCCTGTGCCATGTTTTGGACCTGGCGCTCTAGCTGTGACACCCGCTCAGGCTGATACGGGGTTCTCATTTCTCCCCTGGGCTGATCCCGGGAAGGGTAGCTATCCCTTCTTTGATAATACCCCGGGTTTGAAAGATTTGGGTACGCCTCCACCCTTGGCCTCCCCTCTCCCGGATTGGGTTGTCTGGGCTCAGGAAAGTGGGGAAAGAAGGATGGATTGTTCTGGGGTTGGAAGTTTTGTGGGTACCTGGGGAAAAAGTTCTGTCCAGGATTTGGGGAATTTCTGCCCTCCTGGGGGAAGTGAGGAGTGAAGTTCCCTGGGTTAGGTGCTGTTTGGTTGGATCCCCCCCCTTGGGCTGGAGGGGTCCACACATAACCCAGGATGGGTCTGTTCCCCTTATAGCGGGGACTTATGTAGTCAGGTGAGTGAAGGATCCCATTTGTAGGATTACCTCCTTGGATCCCTGTCTGTGACTGGCCCGAGGGCCTTCTGGTTTTAGGATTGCTCTGATGTTGTGCAGGTGAGTTTTTAGGCCCCCCCCATCTCCAAATCTAAAATGGGGGCAGCCTTCACCTCTGCCACCTTAGCAGAAGCAGGGGTGTTGGTTGTTTTGGGGCTTTTTTGAGTATTTTTGTTTTCTATGGGCTTTTGCCCCTCATAAATTCGGGTGGCCTGTTCAATGACCCGTCTAAATCTCTCACTAGCTGGGTCATGATGTACTTTGGTAGAGCGTGGAAAAAAGTATTGACAAATTCTTTGCTGTCCGTGCGCTCCCTTCTGGTGGTCTGCGCAAAGGCACACTTTAATTCCTGAACAAATTCTTGTGGGGCCTGATCCTCCCCACATTGTAAGTTGTAGGCTGCCTTACGAGCCTCCTGAGGATTACTATGCACAGAAAAATGCTTCAAGATGGCCGCCCTATAGGTGGACCATCTTTAATGATTTTGGTCCTCCAGCCCCGCAAAGAAGCTGGAGTATTCTGGTGAGAAAGTCCATTTCACATACGGAATACAGCTACTGCTGTCTTTCAAATAGAAAGTTTCCATCATCTGCTCAAAGAGCTCTAAGTGCTCCCAAACAGAATACTTAGCATTCTTATGATATGGTGTGATGACACTCTTATCGCCTTTATTTGCTTTATGGGGTCCTTAAGCAAGGTCCTGTTTTGCCTTATTGGCCTTCTTAGTTTTGGTAACCCTGGTCCATTTATCCTCTGACTCAGTGGCACTGCTCCCAGAGGTGCCCGTCTGGTCTTCTAGGTTTTCCCAGATTCTGCGAGCCTGGGAATGGCTGGCAGAATGTCGGGACCTAGTCTCCTGTGTCCTGGGCGCTCAGGGAGTCTTCTGATTCCTCCTTGCTCCCAGGATTTGATGGGTACCCCCCCCCACTGTCCCAGCTGGGCAGAGGTTTTCAGGATGCCCTTAGTGGGCCTACTCTCATGGAGTTCCCCACTAAATTTCACAGTACTTGGGTACCCATACCCAGACATCCGCCCATCCATTCCTGGGAGGTGCTGTTCTATGAGCCCCATACCTCTGACTGGATTGAAATCTGCCATCCCCTCATGTGTGACAGTGGACAAGGGGGTGGCAGAGTCCAGAAAAATGAGTAACAATAGGCTAGTTTTAACCTAGTAGGGAGAGTAAGCAAAAGTGTGGCATCAATACACTAAAACAGTATATGGTGCATGATGTAATACAGACGGTAAGCTATTCTCTGTAAACATAGTCGCATAAGATAACCAGCAAGAGACTAATCACTATTAGCAAGGGCACATAAGATAGCAAGCAATAGGCTAGTTACAATTATATATATATGGTAGGAAATGCAGTAGCAAACATTCCTGGTATTGTTATCTGGGTAGTGCAGTTAGAGGTGAGTACAATTGAGTGAGGAGTGCAGGCAGGTGGCGAGGTGATAGGGCAGTTTAGTACATGTAAGTGGTTCGATAAACATGATATGTTATAATATAGAGTATCAGTGGATGCTAACATGCATCAACCATATATACTAGTGTGTGCAAGCGATACATTAATTGGTTTAGATAGTATCACGGAGCGATAGCGAGCAACAGAGCAGAGTATGGCAAATCATTTGTATTGCTCACTAAGCAAAGTAAGCTGTGCTGCAGGTCATAGTTGCTCTCAACAGGAGGCTAGCGTGCACCAGCTTGTGGGTATCGGCAAAATAAATCATAGTAGATTGCTTAGCAGTAGCAAGCCGGTAATTAAATGCAGTTTTCAAATAAGACAATGGAATAGCGGGATAGTGACATTAAGTGGTACGTGCTAACTAGACAGCGTCTATGCGCAAGTTTGTATAGTGGTGAAGTAAAATTCCGGATCAGGCGGCGGGGGCCATCTTACGGTGGATTAACTCTTGTGGTGGTTGTCTGATATTAAACATTTAGACATTGGGCAAAATACTAACAGCAGTTGCAAACCGTTAATCATTCAGCAGAGGGTTATATTAAAGTCTCAGCCGAGCACTTGTACTGGGCCGGTAGGACTCACTGCGTTGTAGATTGAGGCTGAGTCACGCGGCTGTGGAAGACCAGGTGCTAAGGATGGGTTGCAGAGTAAGTGGGAATGCGACAAGCAGCGTCCCGTCACCTTGCGCCGTCACCTTGCGCCGGTAGCGCACGGTCAGCACAGCCAGCTGTGCCTTAATTCGGGCCTTTCTTCGGGCCGGTGCTCGCCTGCTGGCGAGGTCTGATTGATGAGAAGAGAAGCGTGTTGGTCAATCAGGACGTCTGAGAGGCCAGCTGATTAGAAGCAGAGGGTAGGGGAGGTTGCATCAGGCAGGACGGCCCTCTTTGAAGGTGCGTTCCATGTTGCGGGCAATGGAGGAATTTGGTAAACAACAAGGAAATGGGCTATTGCTTGACCCAAATCTGGAAAAAGTGTGGCAAATTCCTTCCGGGTTGGTGAACATAAGGGGAGGGTATTTGCAGGGCTAATGCAGCGCGTTAGGAAAGGGGCTTTAGGGCTGCAGGAATCATGCCCAAAGCTTACCTTTTAACGCACTCAAGATCCATGAGAGCTATACTACTCCTGCAGCATGGGGAGCAGTGCAAGAGCTCCTGCTCTGCTTGTGGCTGGAATCGACCTGGAAGCACAGTCCGCTGTGCCTTAATTCGTGCCTTCGTTCGGGCCGGCGCTCACCTGCTGGTGAGGTCCGATTGGTGAGAAGAGAAGTGTGTTGGCCAATCAAGACATCGCAGAGGCCAGCTGATTAGAGGCGGAGGGTGGGGGAGGTCACATCAGGCAGGATGGCCATCTTTGAAGGTGCGCTCCACATTGCGGGCAATGGAGGAATTTGGTAAACACCAAGGAAATGGGCTATTGCTTGCCCCAAATGTGGAAACAGCGTGGCAAATTCCTTCCGGGCTGGTGAACATAAGTGGAGGGTATTTGCAGGGCAAATGCAGCGCGTTAGAAAGGGGCGTTAGGGCCGCAGCAATCATGCCCAAAGCTTACCTTTTAAAGCACTCAAGATCCATGAGAGCTATGCTGCTCCTGCAGCACGGGGAGCAGCGCAAGAGCTCCTGCTCTGTTTGTGGCTGGTAACAAACTGGAAGCACAGTCAGCTGTGCCTTAATTCGCGCCTTATCGCGGGCCGATGCTCGCCTGCCGGTGGGGTCTGATTGGTGAGAAGAGAAGCGTGTTGGCCAATCTGGACATCGCAGAGGCCAGCTGGTTAGAAGCAGAGGGCGGGGGAGGTCGCATCAGGCAGGACAGCCATCTTTGAAGGTGCTCTCCACGTTGCGGGCAATGGAGGAATTTGGTAAACACCAAGGAAATGGGCTATTCCTTGCCCCAAATCTGGAAACAGCGTGGCAAATTCCTTCCGGGTTGGTGAACATAAAAGTGGGTATTGCAGGGATAATGCAGTGCGTTAGGAAAGGGGCTTCAGGACTGCAGGAATCATGCCCAAAGCTTACCGTTTAACGCACTCAAGATCCATGAGAGCTACACTGCTCCCGCAGCACGGGGAACAGCGCAAGAGCTCCTGCTCTGCTTGTGGCTGGAAATGAACTACAAAGATTTATTAAAACTTGAGAGTGATACAGTTTCCTATATATTCAGCTAAAGCCACCTTAAATTTGCAACCCCTGTTATGCAGATATGACCACAATGATGTAGTGTTACAGGGCTACTGGTGTTTCAAGTCTCTGGCTGTTGCTGGCAGCACCTTTAATGGGTGGAGGTTTTGTTCTGCACAACCAGCGCTCACAGCTCCATTGAAGAGGTAAGACCAGATATAAGCCAAACATGCCTTTTTCATTCATATATACATATTCATGCAATAGATAGTTCTTAAAAAGCATAAAACCCGTGGCTACGACCACCATGCGTTGCTGTAGCTGACCGTGCCTCCAAATTTCAACACCCCACTGGGCTACACGGTAGCCGCAATGATTCAAATATGTAACAAAAAAATATTGACATTGAGTTTGGTTAATGTCTAAGGTAGAAAGGCTGTGAATACGTTCACTGAATGTAGAAAAGGAAAGAACCCCTACTCCCGCTCATCACCACCATCATCAACACTTCCTTTGCCTCTTGCACCATCCCGACCTAACTCAAAGAATCATGGGTCCCCCCATTACTAAAAAAGCCCTCCGTCGACCTTGCTACCCCCACCACTACAGATCCCCACAATCCCCTTTTCGCTCAAAACCATGGAATGAGTCACCTATTTACAAATCCAATCCTTCCTAGAATCACACCGTGCCCTATGATTTAGAGAATCAGGTTTCCGCCCCAAGCATGGTACCAAAACGGCCCTCGTAGACCTAAAAAATCAGCTAGATGTAGCCAAAGACCAAGGATCTCTCACTTCTCCTACTACTAGACCTCTCCACTGCATTTCACCTTGTTGATCATGAGATCCTCTGCCAAGCACTGTCCACCTCTGCCCCCATCTTGCCAGAGGCCTACAATTGGATCTTCTCCTTCCTAGCCAACATATCATCCCAGGTCTTCACTGGAGACTTCACTGCCACTCCCACAACCACCTTGTGTGGCATCCCACAAGGGTCTTGTGTATTGCCCACACAGTACGTGTACACCAAACCCCTCTTCAACCACCTAATCGCCCTCAGTGTCTCATACACTAACTATGCGAATGACACACAAATACTCATACCCCTCTCTGGAGATCACCCCACAGACACTTGCCGCATCAATATCATCTATGAAAATATACAGTCCTGGATGGCCACTCACAGCTTATGCCTCAATGATGACAAAACTGAGCTCCTCATCACTTGCCCAGCAGCACGCATTTCCAAATTACACAAGGACTACAAAACGTTCTAGATGGTTATAAAAAACTGGTATCATCATCCGTCAAAACTCTCAGCGTCTTCCTCGACTCCACATTCACCATGACCCACCAGGTAAAGCACATTGCTGCCTCCTCAGGAAACGTAATGAAACAAATCAATGCCAGCAAACCATTCCTCTCCCCCCAGAATCGCCTCGAAATTGCCTGAGCCCTGATTGGATCAAAATTGGACCACTGCAATGCCCTACCGTGTGGAACCGCAGAGAAAACTCTGCACACACTGCAAACCATTCAAAGTAATGCTCTACATGCAGCTGTAGAAATAAAAAGACATGCACACATATCGGAGGCCAGAAAGTCTGCCCACTGGCTGCCGGTCAAGGACAGAATCAAATTCAAGACACTCTCCATCACCTTCAAATGCATTGCTAATGAAGCTCCCAAATACCTTGCGGACACCATCAAAAAACATTCTTCATCCAGACCTACTCGATCCACCTACAAACACTGGCTCATCACACCTCGCTTCAACAGGAAAAGATCAGGTGGCGCCAGCTTCTTAGCAGGTGCCCCAGCCCTCTGGAATGAACTGCTGCCTCAACTGCGTAACAAACCTTCGTACCATGTCTTCAGAAATAATCCCCAAGACTCTGCTCTTTAACTAAGCCTAAACATTCACGGCTCATTTATCTTCCTCTTCCATGCTCTTCTACCCCCCCTCTGCCTCGCAACTAGCACCTAGATGCCTGTTGGCTTTGTGAGCTCCTATAAAATGTACACAATAAATAAATACAGTAGTATCCTTCTATATGTAAAAAAAAGAAGGCAACATTAGTTAGAAAACACACACACTTTGTTATATGTTTCTTCTAAGAATTTTCATTTTAAGAACCACACTTCTTTTTGTATTGAGTTTTTGTTTACACTTTTCGTCCTTTTTTCTCCATAGTTTTCATAGTCTGAAAAAACACAGCCAAAATAGATAAGACTCCCAAATACCTACCGCGTCACTGACCATGGCCAAAGGCCATGACCAGTGAATTTTCACCCCCGAGGTTACTATACCTATAAAAATAACTTTAAAAAATATGTAGTACTTTATAGCCTCGCATAGAGCTGCGAATATCGGAAAATCATCCCCCCTGCAAGAAAAATGCTTTCCTTCTCCCAGGCCCTTGCCAAGTGTCCCCCTCATCTGTGCAAGCTCCCCCCACTCCCCAGATGGCCTCCTCACCTCCACAGCCCTCTCTGTTTCCTCCCTCAACACACGCTGTTTCTGTGACGCAGTTTGCTTTGAGATGTCAGCTATTTGAGCAATATGCGAGGCTATTGTGTTGGAAACTCAGTCCCTAAACCCCTCCAACTACCAAATTTCACTTGGTGTACTCTAGCCACCCCCCACCTCTAGCCTGATGGCATTTGCATGTTTGTTGACCTGCAAATAGCTATTTCCCTGCATTTCATTTTCCCATGTCTTTGGTTATAGCCGCGGTTATCTCTTGCATCAAGAGAAAAACAAGATGGCAGCTTTTTCATTTCTGAAAACCATGATCCTGCAATGCACCATGTAAGACCCTTCTCAGTCAAATATTGAAATAACGACTGCACAGAACGTCCCCAAAACCATGCATGGATCGCGTGTCAACGCTTCGTGCTCAAGTTGTTTCGGACCTGCTCCAAATCCATCCAGTGGTTTGGGCTGTGTGCTTTGGCAAAATTGACCTTGTTGTCTATGGGAAAATGAATGGGATGTAGGCCACAACTTTGGCAAAAAGAATGTGTTTGTGTTCTTAATAACTTTCTTACTTTCTAAATGTACCCTTACAACACATTGCAGTCGGGGAGATGGGGGGTGGGGCGCAAGTCCCTAATCACTTCCGGACAAATACGTTACTCGAATCAAAGGGTATTAACAATAGAATTTTAAGTGGTTCCTATGGCAGTCCGTTATATATACATGGTTTGATTTTAAGCATTGAGAACTCAACCCTACATGCAGTTTTTTTTCCCATCATAAATATAGTTAGCATAATTTGCCTGTATGAGTGTACTCATGGCCTCTAAAAAAGAGCGTGAGTGAGCCATAAGCATGGTGTACACCCAGGCTTTCAATTACTTTGCCATAGTCCAGGTGTGCCATAACCATGGATGTCATCAGGTCTACTTAGTGGTTGGCTTGTAGGTGTAATTAGCATCTTTCATAGGTTTAACAATGGAAAGTTTGTGCTATTTAATTTTGTTTAAGGTAGTCGGCTAGATCTCATGGTTTCTCATGAATTTCAAGACCAGCCCCCTTTGTTCCCAAACAATGAGTTTTAGTCAGGGCTTAGGAAGTGGGATGTGACCAGTGATTAATTTGTAAAATAAAATAAGCGCCAGGGCCTAAAAACTCTAGGCCCCCTAATGCCAGCGCCGGGTCCGGCAGGCGCCACCCACAATGCAGGCGGCTCGGGCCTTTTCAGTGCTAGACGTAGATTGGCCCACCCCCAGCCTTTCACACTGCTGCTGCTCCATGCAACATGTTTGGCGCTGCAGCAACTGCTGGCACAGGCTAGTAGTGGGATGGATGGGGAAGGAACACACATGGTTCCCCTATGGCCTTTCACCAGCCCCCCTCACTTCATGGTGGCAAGCAGGGGTGAGGGCGTCCACAGTCAGGTGCCTCCCTTTACCCCACCTTCTCCCTTCTTCTTCTTCAGTTTGGTGGTAGCATTCTGATCCCAGCCTGAGACAGGCTGGGAGAGGGAGGTGTGAAAACCTTTACTAGCCCCATGGAAATGCATTATGCGTCATTCAGAAATGATGGTATCACTGCAAATTATCTCCACTAAAAATATCGCCTTATAATATGGTCGTCTTGAACGGCCATAGGCAATATTTTTGGGGGGGGGGTCATTTTTGGGAGTGGGGGTTGCGTGGGTGTCCCCCGCTCCATTACAGATAATGCAGGGGTTGCAGGGGTGTCCCCTGCAGGTTCCATGCCTTAATATTGCCACAAATATATGGCGATATTTTTGTATGGCAATATTTCTGAAGGGATATTAACACATGGAACCAAAATGATGAAGCCTGTGATATCACTGTCAATAGCTTCCGGCTCTCCCTGATGCAATGCACAGTGCTGCACATCACATGTGTCGGTGTCGGTCCGTTTTGCAGCTGGCTTGTGCCATGCACTGCACTGGTCAGGGTGACAAAGAACACCAGTCTTTGCATTTGCAAAGAATCAGAATCAATTTAGATTATTTACACATGAAAAGACTGCGTACTGCGACTCACTATGCATTATGAAGTTGGTGAAAGACCCTTCCTCCATAATGCAAATGTAGCTAAGGGTTTTCTGGGGCTTGCAGGGCCCCGAAAAGAATACACCATCCTCTACTGATCTGCACCAGGAGTATAGGATTCCCATGTTAACAGGCCCATGGAGGAGGGAGTGGGCAGTAATAAGTTTGGAACTGCTTTGAACCCGGTACACCGCAGCAATCCTGTATGTTTCTTCCAGGTCTTCATCTACATCGTGGCCAGGAAACACCCATCTATGTGCGTCCTTTCAGAGCAATAATGGTTATGGATTCACCGCTTCCTGAGTTGTGAGAATCGTGTAATCCCCATCCGGGCCTATGGCCTCATTACCAGGTCGGAGGTAGCCTTGCCGGTTTTACCGGCAAGGCTACCTCCAAACTCGCATCCGGTCCGGAATGAAAGGGAGACTCAGGAGGGGGATGCTGCATATCTGTTGCCTAGCAAGGCTTTAGTGCAGGGCACGTCTGGAGTCGCTTGACCTGGAAGAGTAAGTCATATTGTCTAATGGGGCACGGGATGCTAGTATAGCGCTTGTGCCTTAACGCCACTTCTAGGCACCGATGAAGACCAGCAGGAACGGGGGAGTAGGATTGTACGGTGAATGCAAAAGGTTGCTTGGGCTTTGTTGGCGGCTAAGCAGAGGGTCAGTTTGCGACAGAGGCATGCTATGTCAGGTTTGAGGGTCTCTTGTGGGTATATGGGGGGTCTCTGGTGGTAGCAGTGTGATGGTCAGCTGTTGGCTGCATAAAGGCAGTGAGAGTGGCACGGTACATGAGAGCCTTTTGAAGGTATGCAAGGATTATCGTATCGGGAAGATAGCTCAGCGGCAACGTGCTCGCCTTGGAAGCAAGATGACATGGAGCAACACAAGTTCGATCCCCGGGTCCGCGCTTAGAAACCTCTGCGTATTAAGCACGTTATAAATAACCTATCATCATCAGTAAGGGACTACATGGTGTGTGTGCATGCGTGGCACGTTATAATAACCTATCCTCATCAGTAAGGGACTACATGGTGTGTGTGCATGCGTGGCACGTTATAATAACCTATCCTCATCAGTAAGGGACTACATGGTGTGTGTGCATGCGTGGCACGTTATAATAACCTATCCTCATCAGTAAGGGACTACATGGTGTGTGTGCATGCGTGGCACGTTATAATAACCTATCCTCATCAGTAAGGGACTACATGGTGTGTGTGCATGCGTGGCACGTTATAATAACCTATCCTCATCAGTAAGGGACTACATGGTGTGTGTGCATGCGTGGGTCTACTGAGCGTATGCAATGTCTGGAACGTTAGGCGCTGCGAGAGGGTCTTTTGGGCCTTAATGACACGTCTCATATCCACGTGTAGTATAAAGTCTGGATTAATTTGTTCCAGTGTTTTCTAAGTGCCAATTTCAGTACTTATATTGTACCCTAAAATGGGATTATGGAAATCCAAAGCACATTACCTTTTAAGTGAAATCTTTAGCGTGCATATTTACATACACACAGAATGTACCCATCCCCTAATTTATTGGACTATTCTCAACTCATTGTGGCAGTGATTTACAAACGGCTGTTTTAAAAGTGGAGCAATGTTTTACACATGTAGGGCAAAAAGGTAGTATTGCAGGGAAAATCCAGCTGTTGCATCAAAACTGAACGTAATGGGCCTGGCGGTCCTTAAAAAGGCAAGGCGCTGCCAGTGCCCCTTAAAAGGGCAAGGAGGTGCCCACTCCCCTCATGTGAGCTCTCAGTGCCCCATGGCAGTGGCATCAGAGCAACACAAATATTATGCATTGGTTCATGGTAGGGAGGGAGGGACATCTTTTTTTAATGATGCCATACATAGTCCAGTGGTTTTTTTTCTGGCATGTCCCAGTCATTAAGGCTTAATAGTAACTGATTTTCAGGATCCCCTGACATTCGGTAATTACAAAACGGCAGCCATAGCGTTCTGCATGTTGAGGGGGAGCGCTTGCTTCGCGAGCTGCGTGTACTCACTTCTGCAGGGCCTAGTCAGTAGACGGCAGGGGCCAGAAGAGAGGCCGGAGGCCGGGAAAACACTACGACTAGCACAAGTGAGTTAGGAGGGGTTGGAAGCAGTGACAAGTTTGAAGGGGTAAAGGGCGACTCCCTTCAAAAAGGCATAGAGAGCTGGGGGTGTTTGAGAGGAGCGGGGGAAAGGCTGAGTGGTGGAGGGGTTCCCACCTTTAATATGGGAGGAGAGGGCAGAGGGACGGGCAGGAGGAGCAAGACAAATGCAGCAATGCAACGGTACTGTGAGATAGGCATGCAAAGGGGAGTCACGCAAAAGGCAACAGGCCTCTTTACAAGTATGGCGGTAAGGCAACAACGGCACCGGTATCGCTACTGACACCGTTGCTACCGTATCGCCATACTAGGAGTTCTGCTCGCGGGTGCCCTTGCAGCCAGCAGGTCTGACATGGTGGCCGTACCGACAAACACCCGCGAGCAGAACATGATGGTAACCGTACCGGTGCTACCGCCCTCCCCATTCCCATTGACCCTATGAGCACTGACTGGATTCTACCACAAAATATATCGGGCCTCATTATGAGTCCTGCAGTGTAGTAGATAAAGTGGCGTAAATCTGGTTACCACCACTTTTTGATGGCAAGGGAATTACTGCCACTTTTCCTGCACCACTGAATTCCGAGTATGACCTTGAAGTGCATTTACCTCCAAAAATCGGTGGATACACCAAATGGTATTACCACTCATATTAAATCCACCAAACATCAACAGAGTCGTATGAACTCGAAAAATTGAGATTTTCACCACCCTACCACAATTCAGTGGTGGTAAAAGTGAACGATTTTACATGTTCTGTTTGCCTCTGCTTCTAAAACTCCACGGATTTACCACTGATTTACCCCCAAACTCTTGAAGAGATCCACCATATAGTTATGTTGTTAGGAACACATACATTAAGTTCTTGCTGAGGGCACAAAAGTGCACTGAACCGTGGTGATGAAAATATTTGTTAAAGAATGAGAAAATGTGGTTTCTCTGCACGGCTACGGTCCACGCCTCTCGGCAAAATGATGTCACGCCACACTGGAGCTCTCCAGTAGTACAGAGCAGACATGTGCAAAGACATGTGCAAAGGACGCCTGACGCATCTCGGATCAATGAATGGTGGAATCTGTTGTCTCCTTCTCAATTACAACCCTCAGATTGTTGGAATTCAACACTTTGATCGCAATTCAAATGTTCCTAAACCTCCATGAACAGAATAATAATAATATTTTAATTCTCTGATTTATATCCCCCTCTCTGCATGCTACTGTACATTCTTTGTCATGTCTTTTAAGTTATCTTTTAGGTTATTGACGTATGGGGATGAAGTGCTGTTATATGACAAGTGTATTCTTAGTCTAACATTAGGCATTATTTTTAACATTGCATTGAAATATTGATATTATATATTCTGCAATAAACATTGTTTGAATTGAGAAGGTATACAAGTAAAAAGTGTGCATGCACAATCGCAGTTTACCCAATGCACAAATGGGATTAGCAACAACGCAGAAACACGTGCAATATATTGGTAATTGTAATTGCAATTGTTTATTTGTGAAGCGCGTATACACAAGTGAAGTGCTTCAAAGTGCTTCAAGGCGGGAAAGGAACAAGGGAATACAGTTGTCATTCTTAGGCCTTGAAGATTCAGAAAGATCTAACAACAAAACTAGCATACTAGGCCAGAGGCATATCTACTAGTGTAAGTTTGTGACAAAGAGAAGGAGGAGAAGGGGGCTGTGGAGGACATACAGAACAATAAACTACAGTACTACGCCAGGTGACTTTTCATTTGTGTCGTTTTCCATGCTGATTGGGCACGCGCAGACTACGACTACGCAGGGCCAATTTTTCACAGTGCTGCCACTAATCTCTCAAAGGGCCAGACAGTCTGTTCGTGATCACCTGACATCGTAATTGAATGCAGATCACATTTAGAGAATTACGGACCACCATGGGCCCATTGCTGATTGGACACAAAAAGACTAATCCTAAAACCGCCCATCCTTTGCGTACAAGATCGCCATGGCATCATCATCTGTAGCTAACAATGATGGGTCAGGAGCAAGACCTAACAAGTTAACAATTTCTCCATGATAGCAACTATTAAGCACATGATATCACATGACATGCACCATGCATTTTGTTCGGAATCCTCTCTCTTTACTCTTCCAATCCCGATTGCTACTGCAAAGGTATGCACTAAACATGTTTTTTTTTAAATAGCTGCACCTACCAGAATGTCTTATTGCAAACAAGTTGTTTAGACTTAATTTGGCATCATTGCACCTGCAAGGCTTATGAAATGTGCTAACACAGATGAGCATCTCCTAGGAAGCCCCCTTGACTGCAGAAGCCAAGCATTTACTGTGAATCACACCTCGGAGAGCTCTGCTAAGTGAAAACAAATAGCTGCAAAAGTTCGCTCTAAACATGTTTTTTTTAAATAGCTGCACCTACCAGAATGTCTTATTGCAAACAAGTTGTTTAGACTTAATTTTGCATCATTGCACCTGCAAGGCTTATGAAATGTGCTAACACAGATGAGCATCTCCTAGGAAGCCCCCTTGACTGCAGAAGCCAAGCATTTACTGTGAATCACACCTCGGAGAGCTCTGCTAAGTGAAAACAAATAGCTGCAAAAGTTCGCTCTAAACATGTTTTTTTTTAAATAACTGCACCTATCAGAATGTCTTATTGCAAACAAGTTGTTTATACTCAGTTTTGCATCATTGCACCTGCAAGGCTTATGAAATGTGCTAACACAGATGAGCATCTCCTAGGAAGCCCCCTTGACTGCAGAAGCCAAGCATTTACTGTGAATCACACCTCGGAGAGCTCTGCTAAGTGAAAACAAATAGCTGCAAAAGTTCGCTCTAAACATGTTTTTTTTTAAATAACTGCACCTATCAGAATGTCTTATTGCAAACAAGTTGTTTATACTCAGTTTTGCAAACGGCATCAACATACACAGATTAAATCATTGAACCTGCAAGGCTTATGAAGTGTGCTAACACAGAACAGCATCTACTGGGAAGCCCCCTTAACTGCAGAAGCCAAGTATTTACTGTTAATGACACCTCGAGGAGTTCTGCTAAGTGAAAACAAATAGCTCAAAGTCTTCTGGCTTCGGAGAAATAGTTTCACTTCTTCCCTTATCTCTCGCGTGCAAGCAGATGTCATCGTTTGGCTAGTTTTCCTGCCCTAACTTCTTTGCAACATCAGATATGCTTCTGTAGCAAGAACTGATGCAGGGATAGCCAGAGTGTAGCTTCCAGCATGTTTTGCTACTGGGGTTACCCTTTACCGTAATACTGCTGTCTAATGAAAATACTGACACATACTGCAACGATTTATAATATCCTTCAAATGCAGGGTCGGACCGGGACAAGAAATAGGCCCAGACAACCAAAAAAAAGTTGCCCACCCCTCGCCTCGAAAAAAAGAGGGTCACCCCTCACCTCAAAAACAGTGGCCCTCACACCATCATCCGTGAATCACGTCAATTCACCACTTTACAGAAAATGCTACTTACGGAGGGTTCATGTGTCTGTTGCATGTTATGTTTTGTGTAAACGCTTGAGAAAGTGATAACATTCCTTTTGTTCTTTTTAAAAATAAACAACATCATCACATCACAGCAAGAATCGGTAGACTCACAATTTTAAAGGTGGTTGTAACATGTTTAGTTGTAGCCCCGGATTTAGCCCCAACCTTTGGTTGTAGCCCCAGATAGAAGCTGAGAGGCTACACCCAAAAGCCCCGATAGCCCCGAGTCCTGACAGTCCGACATTAGCAGCCGTAGCCCCGGAATTTTTCCAGACCTAGCAACACCCCTGTGTTCAATGGTGGGGCTGGATTCAGAGGTGCAGGGAGAGGAAGTGATAACGTGACAAAGTGGTTGAGGGGGTGGGGCTCTAATGAGCAATGGAGGTGGTAAATCTGACATGGAGAAACATTTGGATATGAATTGTGGGTTGAGGAAAATACGTTTGAGGAAAGCGGAAATCACCTGATCGCAGTATCATGAATATCCCTGTAAAACGACCTTGATGGGTTTATTAAGGCATGAACTAAAACCAATGGAACCAACCAACATCCGCCAAGCACATCACAGGAGTCAGGACTCCAAATAATCTGGGCCGTGAAATGGTTCAGGCTGCCGGGCGCGCTTATTTTCTGACCGGGGCATAGAACCTCGACCCCACTGCTCTCCTATAGAGGCAGATGTTCCCCTTTCCCCTCACTGGAATTACCGCTACCATTGTCCAGAGTGGATATATATGCCTCGCATATTGGGAATGCAACCTGCCTAAGAGGACACAAGGCTGTCTGTTGCACTGCACAGCACAGTGTCTCTGCACAACACCACCTCATAAATAAGAACCATGCTTGTGTCATGTGTCCCCCTGTAATGATGCATTCTTGTTCCCCTGGCCACCAGCGAGCATTTCAGAGACACAAGGAGGCATTTGTCGGGTTCTGCAACAAACTCACAGCAGAGCAGGCGAATGTACAACAAACATTGCATATATGTGTCTGTACAACGAGCCATTCATATCGTCTCAAACATGTAGAACAAAATCAATACCATTTTAAAAATCATGATTCGATACTGATTTGTTTCTATGGTTACCACAAAACCCCTAGAAAATATGAATATGCACATAGCATATAAAATGATTTTCAGCCTTAAAATAAGAGGCGCGTAGCCCGTGGCTAGTGTTTCTGCTCCCCTGGCGAGACTTTGTGGGCGCCAACATCTTACCATCTCACTTTTAAGCTCTGTGTGGGTTTGGGTGTGCTGTATCCACCAGCTGCCTCCAGCTGCCAGGTTCTCCTGCAGGGCTAGGACCCCTTGTTAGGAGGAGGTTCATTTCACATGTGCGTGTGTCTGGAATATTCTAGCAGTAGCAGCCTGGGCCCAGGAAAACTCCACCTCCTCCAGTCCCATGCTCGCTAACTGCAAACAGCCAGCCCAATACCTCACAGCCTTCAAGCCATTGCATTTGCAAAGTCAGTGCACTGCAATGACTGCACACAGGCTGACAGGCTCAGAGTTGTGGGGGCCTGGGCTCTGGAGCCCCCACATACTCGGCGCCAGTGCCGCTGGCCTGCCGCATTTTCATCAAAAAAAGGTAACACTTCAGTGTTACCTTCCTCTACAGTTACATTACACCAAACTGGCAGAGGCCCTCATCATGATTTCGGCCCATCCACGGAACGAATGGCCGATGGGCCAATCCGACCCTGTTCAAATGTACTTGATGGGGATTAAATATTCTCTAAAATATTAAACGTATTTATGGAAGTGGTTGATGTGTGCCTTGATAATTATAATATGTTACAGTTTTAGAAGTGTACTTTCTTTTCTTTTTGAGAGTTGCTGGCTGTACACAGTTGGTCAGCTGTTGCAAGTGGATCTAAGTCACGCAACCTATGTCCCACCCACCGGTCAGTCACTGCTAACCACTGCTACGCTTTTGTTTACTTCTTGTTTTGCCATTCACTTTACCCCCATTTAAGCAGCCTTCTCGCCTCTTTTCTTTTGCAGATGTTCAGCTGGTACAAGTGGTACAAGTGGATCTAAGTCATACGACCTCGGTCCCGCCCACCTGCTTAGCTCTTCCCCTTCCTTTCATGGACACCGCATTGCAGCAACATCACCTTTGTCACCAGAGACCGTATCAGCACTCCATCTTCTTCCACTACACAAAATCTGATGTTAGCTTTAGTCCACTCAGCAATCGACCATGCAACAGACATCACTGACCTCATCACTGCACACAACTTGGACGTGGACGTCATCTTCATTACGGCAACCTCTTTGTTATAAACTGCCACCGCGTTCCCCGTCTCAAACCATCTCCAATCTGGCAATGCTGGGGTTGGTCACCCCAAGTTACCTGAGGGCAACCAGACGTGGTCTCCCTGCTCACTGTGCTTAGAGAGGCACAGCTTCACCTCACTGATGAGGCCCAACAAGGCTGAAACACGTGTATGGGGTTGCTGTTGGTACTCTTGTTCAGAGAGGAATTGCCATAGCATTTTGGTGCTGGACTGCCCATGTAGGCGGGACAAAGATTGATATGCAAATGGATATTTCCCATCTGTGAAAGGTATAGTGAGCAAAAAGCGTGTGCTGCAAACTCTCACCTCAGAACAGGTTATCATGCCATGTTCTCTCTGGAGAAGAGCGCCTGCTACCTTTTGTGAAATATTTGTAAGGAACTTGGGGTTGGTCACCCTAAGTTAACTGGGGGCAACCAGACGTGGTCTCCCTGCTCATTGTGCTCAGAGAGGCACAGCTACACCTCACTGATGAGGCCCAACAAGGCTGAAACACGTGTATGGGCTTGCTGTCGGTACTCTTGTTCAGAGAGGAATTGCCATAGCATTTCGGTGCTGGACTGCCCATGTGGGCGGAACAAAGACTGATATGCAAATGGATATTTCCCATCTGTGAAAGGTATAGTGAGCAAAAAGCGTGTGCTGCAAACTCTCACCTCAGAACAGGTTATCATGCCATGTTCTCTCTGGAGAGGAGCGCCTGCTACCTTTTGTGAAATATTTGTAAGGAACTTGGGGTTGGTCACCCTAAGTTACCTGGGGGCAACCAGACGTGGACTCCCTGCTCACTGTGCTCAGAGAGGCAAAGCTCCACCTCACTGATGAGGCCCAACAAGGCTGAAACATGTGTATGGGGTTGCTTTTGGTACTCTTGTTCAGAGAGGAATTGCCATAGCATTTCGGTGCTGGACTGCCCATGTGGGCGGGACAAAGACTGATATGCAAATGGATATTTCCCATCTGTGAAAGGTATAGCGAGCAAAAAGCGTGCGCTGCAAACTCTCACCTCAGAACAGGTTATCATGCCATGTCCTCTCTGGAGAGGAGCGCCTGCTACCTTTTGTGAAATATTTGTAAGGAACTTGGGGTTGGTCACCGTAAATTACATGGGGGCAACCAGACGTGGTCTCCCTGCTCACTGTGCTCAGAGAGGCACAGCTTCACCTCACTGATGAGGCCCAACAAGGCTGAAACACGTGTATGGGGTTGCTGTCGGTACTCTTGTTCAGAGAGAAATTGCCATAGCATTTTGGTGCTGGACTGTCCATGTGGGCGGGACAAAGACTGATATGCAAATGGATATTTCCCATCTGTGAAAGGTATAGTGAGCAAAAAGCGTGTGCTGCAAACTCTCACCTCAGAACAGGTTATCATGCCATGTTCTCTCTGGAGAGGAGCGCCTGCTACCTTTTGTGAAATATTTGTAAGGAACTTGGGGTTGGTCACCCTAAGTTACCTGGGGGCAACCAGACGTGGACTCCCTGCTCACTGTGCTCAGAGAGGCAAAGCTCCACCTCACTGATGAGGCCCAACAAGGCTGAAACACGTGTATTGGGTTGCTTTTGGTACTCTTGTTCAGAGAGGGATTGCCATAGCATTTCGGTGCTGGACTGCCCATGTGGGCGGGACAAAGGCTGATATGCAAATGGATATTTCCCATCTGTGAAAGGTATAGTGAGCAAAAAGCGTGTGCTGCAAACTCTCACCTCAGAACAGGTTATCATGCCATGTCCTCTCTGGAGAGGAGCGCCTGCTACCTTTTGTGAAATATTTGTAAGGAACTTGGGGTTGGTCACCCTAAATTACATGGGGGCAACCAGACGTGGTCTCCCTGCTCACTGTGCTCAGAGAGGCACAGCTTCACCTCACTGATGAGGCCCAACAAGGCTGAAACACGTGTATGGGGTTGCTGTCGGTACTCTTGTTCAGAGAGAAATTGCCATAGCATTTTGGTGCTGGACTGTCCATGTGGGCGGGACAAAGACTGATATGCAAATGGATATTTCCCATCTGTGAAAGGTATAGTGAGCAAAAAGCGTGTGCTGCAAACTCTCACCTCAGAACAGGTTATCATGCCATGTTCTCTCTGGAGAGGAGCGCCTGCTACCTTTTGTGAAATAAATGCTGGAGATTACCATGGAGACGTGGCTTTTCCGCTGCCCATGTTTCGGGTAGTCACTTGACATGGCGATTACACACAATACGCGTACGGTAACGCCTCCTGCTTTAAATACTAGTGCCAAAGGGATAACGCTGCTTCTAATTAGCGTTTGTCCTACAATTCTTTTTGATCCAGATTTTCTTCCGCTTTGAATTCGGAATGTTATTTGACCTTTCTATCGGATTACCCTTGGATATTAAGTTAGACTTCGGCTAGCCGTCCTGTCGGCTTGCCGCTCTTGCAGCAGCTTCCTCGGCAGCTGTTCCGCCTGTTTACCGAGCCCACTCGCTGCCTTTGTTCTTTCAGGCAAGCCATCCTGCTGGCGCGCCGCACTTTGCAGCGGCTTCCTCAGCGGCTGTTCCGCCTCTCTGCTGAGGCCCCACGCTGCCTTCATTCTTTAAGGTAAGCCTTCCTGCCGGCCGGCCTCTCTTCGCGATAACCCATTCGACAGCCTTCCCAACGGGCTGTCAAGTCTCTGTGCTGCTCAGCAAACTCATACCAAGCTCTGTAAAGACGGATTCGACCACTTCTGTGTTTGGGAGTACGGAGGGCATAGAGCATTGAATCTACTTTTGTGCTGCTACACCCCACGCAGCCTGCCACATTCTACATTCTTGTAAGTCCCTGTTTATGGGGAATGTTATGAACTCATGAACTGCCTACCTTGACCAACACCAACTTTCCAATGGACCTTTGTGTGAACTACTGTGTTTGGGACAAATTAACCAGCAACTGTGCACTTTCTGAACGCTCTCTGTAGTGCACCATCCCGGATCTAGTTTGCGACCCTCGTGCCGTTCGAGCTAGTCTTCCTATACTAACCTTCCTGTTTGTTATTTTTTCCTACCGTTGGTTAGTACATTACCTACCTGAAAACACTTATTGAGTAAGCCTTGGGTCATTGGTGTTTGTTTCCTTGGGAATCAGTAGGTTACCATTCTTACCTATCCTTTCTTTGTTTCTAGTATTCTTGGTCCCAGACAAACCACCCGTAGTTGCCTTAGAGCCCTATCAAACCCTTTTTTTCTGGTATTGTTTTTTTGGTCTGATCTTGAATTTATGCAGTGATCTCCAAAGTCAGTGACGGATAACTGTGCTTTTGTTTATTTCTTACAGCCAGGGTTTGGCAGTGTAGACTTCCCCACTCTTTTGGGTAATCGATTCCTCTGACCTTTTTGTTATACAGCAAAGGGGTATGTTTCCTTAAAGAGGTCCTCGAATTGAGGAGGTCTAGTTCTGGATCGCACCATTGTACACTCCAGCTTAGACTGAATACTTACCGGAGTTGCTCCCTCTTCGGCTATTTCTCAAGGTTGAGCAACGCCCCGACCAGTTCAGCAACTGGCGAGTAACAGAATTAGAAGCCGAATACCATGGAACCTGACCAGCCCATGGCACGAGCGATGGAGACTGTCGAGCCCATAGCAGAAATCCTGCACGACCTCGCAGAATTGCGAATGGAAATGTCTACCATGAAAGCTGAATTCCAGCAGCGAATAAATGAGATTCAATCAGTCATATCTGCTCCTCCTAGGCAGGAGGGGGGAGCTGGGGCCTCCTCTAGTGCAGGTTTTCCTACACCTTCTCAGGAGTCCCCTTCCATTGTGCTTTCAGCCCAATTCCCGCTGGCGCCTCTTGAACGGTTTATGGGGGATCTGAAACATTACCGGACCTTCATTAACCAGTGCAAATTGCACGTCTTGTGTCATCCTACCTCATTTCCTGCATCCACCACTAAGGTGACTTTCGTCCTATCACATTTGGGAGGTACGGCCGCCTCTTGGGCACATCCATTGCTGGAATCAAACAGCCATGTTCTTTACAATTGTGATGCCCTCCTGACCACTATGAGTTGGGTCTTTGACACCTGTTACACCTCACAAGCTTCCGATCTTGAACTACTCAAATTGAGACAAGGACCCACGCCTTTGCTTGCCTATTTGGCACGTTTTAACCAATTGGCAGCAGAAACAGATTGGCCTGAAGAAAAGAAATCTCCGGTGTTCTATCAGGGTCTCTCCGACGAGGTAAAGGATACATTGTCTACTGTACCTGTGGTGCCCAGTGCCTTTAATGAACTATTAGACATGGTTCTTCAAATAGACGCAAGAAGGGCTGAACGCAAAGGAGAAAAACGACCCAGCATTCCGCTTTCTGTCCCAGACGTCCCCACAGCTGGGGTTCTCACCCCGGAACCTATGCAGATCGGAGCCGTGTGAGGGCCGCTGACTCCGGCACAACGTGAATACCGCCGTACTCATAAGTTGTGCATGTACTGCGGATCCACAGAACACTTGTTGCCAGAATGTCCTAAAAAACCAAAGAAGAAGGCAGGAAACGCCAAATCCCGACAGTAAAAGGGGTCCATACGTCAGGAAAGTCGGTTTTGGACTCCCTCTGTTCATCCCAAACCCAGACTGCATTGATCAAGCTAACAATCACCTTCACAGGTGCCTTGAAATCTCCAGTTCCGATCTCAGTGGTCATTGATTCCGGAGCCACAGGAAAACTATATCGATCAAGGCTTTGCCGCCTCCGCTGAAATAGCATTAACAAAGAAATCTCACATGGAAAACATGAGTGCAGTCAATGGATCAGCACTCATTTCAGGAATGGTGGTTCAACAGACAATCCCTATTACCATGACCACGGCTGAAGGCCATACTGAAGACATATGCTTTGATGTTATCCAAGCCCCTGCCTACAGAGTGATCTTGGGCATCCCGTGGCTGAAACTACATAACCTGTTGATAGATTGGTCCTTAGGCCTGGTTCAGTTTCCATCCGTTTTTTGTAACAGCACTTGTTTTTCTCATTAGGTATTGTTGATGACAATCCAAGCCGGGTTCTATCAGGATTATCTGCTCACATAGGGGCAGTTACCAAAACACATATCTCTCCGGTTCCTCTCGAATACACACAGTTTCCCGATGTGTTTGACAAGTCCAAGGCTGAGACGTTCCCTCCACATCGTGTTTATGACTGCCCAATCGATCTGGTACCAGGGGCCAAGATTCCATCGGGACGTGTTTATTCATTGTCTATTAAAGAGGATCAGGTCCTGAAAGAGTTTTTGGACAAAGCTCTTGCTACTGGGTTTATTCGCCCATCCAAGTCCCCGGCAGCATCCCCCTTGTTTTTTGTTCTTAAATAAGAAGGGGACCTACGCCCCTGCATAGACTATAGAGCATTGAATGAGGTAACAGTGAAGAACCAATACCCATTACCACTGATTTCTACTCTTATCGATCAATTGGGAAACTCCAGCGTGTTTATCAAATTGGACCTTCGAGGGGCATATAACCTTGTCCGTATTAAGAATGGTGATGAGTGGAAGACTGTCTTCAAAACCCGTTTTGGCCTATTTGAGTATCTAGTGATGCCGTTCGGTCTCTGTAACACCCCTGCCACTTTTCAGGCATTTATGAATGACGTGTTTCATGACATCCAAGACCGTTTCATTGTAGTTTATCTCAACAACATACTCATTTACTCTGCCTCAATGACAGAGCATGTTCAACACGTTTCAATTGTCCTACAGTGACTAAGAGAAAATCATCTATATGCCAAGGCCGAAAAGTGTGTCTTTCACTCCTCAGAGGTTGAGTTCTTGGGCTTTAACATCACCAACTAAGGCATCAAGATGAGCCAGTCCAAGGTCAATGCGGTCTTAGAATGGCCTATCCCGAAGACAGTCAAGGAACTTCAATCATTTCTTGGCTTTGCCAATTTTTATCGGCGTTTTATTAATTCATTCTTGGCTATTACTGCTCCACTTTCAACCTTGATAAATATACGAAAGGGTAAGCCCAATACACAGCACAGGACAAAGGGCTATCATAAGCAAGAAAACACAAGGGGGGTAGTCTTGGCTGACGTAGTCAAAGCTAATTGCAGGAGATTGGACTGCAAGTGAAGTTTACTATATATCTACTCCTTTGTTATAATACTCATTCGTATGAATCCAAAGGAACAGTGGGAAAAATACCAAGGAGTAAGGATATATACCACAAACACTTAAATAATGTAAGACTGGGAGTGTATTTTATTTTCTCTCCTCCGACAAAAGTTCATTTTTAAACCAAACACAAAATGCAGTACATTTTAAAGAAAACAAAGGTTGCCTAGACCTATAAATGGTACAAGCATTGCGTTGTATAATGTTTTCATTTCTTCACATATACAGACATGTACAAAGCAAAAACATATTGATGCCAAGTTGACGTCACTGACATGAATCAAAACAAATTGGAAATCAGGGACCTGATAACCCCAAGGGGGGAATGGTCCCAGGACGTTTCGGCTAGACAGTGGATCACAGCCTTCTTCATGGAGCCAAGGTTATGGAAACCCCAAGCTATCTCAGCCTCCAGGCCCACCTTCGGCCAGGGCTTTTCCTCTGCAGGCCAGAGCACAGGTATTCAAACAGTTTTCATAGTTTCACCAAGTCATGGTGAAGGGACAAGCTTGGCTACAATATTGCATGCAATAGAAACAGGAGACACCCTATATCGGGTTAATTTGGTACTTGTTAGCCCTTTGTTCATGCTCTCGAATTACTGGTCCAATCCCATGTTCACAATTCTATGCTCCGGTCATCCGCGTTGGCTGTTTGCTGTTAGTTCCACTTTCAACCTTGACCAGTTCAAAGGTCCGTTATACCTGGAAGGTTGATGCTCAGTCAGCCTTTGATTCCCTGAAGGAGGCCTTCACCTCGGCTCCTCTGTTACAGCATCCTAATCAGGACATACCTTTCTTTGTTGAAGCAGATGCCTCAGGGTATGCCATAGGCGCCATACTCCCACAACCCTATTCTCTCACAGGGGAGATACATCTGTTTGCTTTCTTTTCCTGAAAACATACGGATTATGAAAATAATTATCTTATCACGGAACGAGAACTGCTTGCCATTAAAGAAGCCTTCATGGAATGGCGACACCATCTCTTGTATGCCAAACATGTGGTTACTGTCTATTCAGACCACAGGAGTTTACTGGCATTTAAGACCATGAAGTGCCTTACCGCCCGACAAGCTCATTGGAACTTGTTCTTCTCGCAATTCCAGTTCATCATCACTTATCGCCCAGCACGTCTGAATGTTTCTGCGGACGCCTTGTCATGACAGTTGGCCGATGTTAAAGCAATTCCCAAAATCCGGTGCCATTATTGAGGGAAAAGGTGGTATGCGGGTGCACTGTCCAGCCTTCTCTACGTTCCATCATTGAGGATTGGGTGATTTCTAACCCATCTGGAATAACATCACTTAACTTGGACGTCCAAGGGGGTCTTCCTTTCATTCAAGGGCGCGTTTACATACCTCCTGGCTCTGCCCGTGTTCACACCTTGCGCTGGGCTCATGACTCAGTGGTGGCAGCACATCCGGGTCATCAAAAAATGGTAGAGTCCCTTCGCCGGTGGTCTTGGTGGTCATCCATGTCCAGAGACGTCATGGATTACATTTCTACCTGCGCCATTTGTGCTCAGTGCAAAACTTCTAGAACCAAACCCATGGGTCTTCTACAGCCTTTACCGGTACCATACAAACCATGGCAAATGATATCTATGGATTTTGTGGTGGAACTTCCAGCCGTTAAAGGAATGAACACTATTCTAGTAGTTATTGACTACTTCACCAAGTATGCAGTCTTCATCCCTTGTGCCAGTCTACCTAATGCCCCGACTCTGGCCGAGTTGGTGCGTTTGCACATCTTTCAGCATTTTGGTTTGCCTTCTATCATTGTATCTGACAGAGGGACGCAGTTCACTTCGCGATTTTGGACGGCTCTTTCTTCTTCTCTCCTTATAGATGACCGATACTCCTCGGCCTTCCATCCTCAAACGGATGGGCAAACAGAACGCCTCAATGCTACTATGGAGCAATATCTGAGGTGTCTTTGTCTCCAGTTTCAGTTCTCTTGGCTGCCAGCCTTACCTCTGGCTCAGTTTGCATACAACAATTCACTGCATACCACCACAGGGGTGTCTCCTTTCTTTGGTCTATACGGTTTCCATTCGCGTTCCTTAGCTTTGGATACATCATTACCCATGGACAACCCTGCGGCTTTGACTAGTATTAGGGATATGGACCAGCTACATCGGGATGTCCGGTGCACTTACTACGATCCCAGGTTAGTGCTAAGAAGTCCGCTGATGCACACCGAACCCCCGCCCGGTCTATACCCCGGGCATGAAGGTTTGGTTGTCAACTCGAAACTTGAAGATCCCGGGAAAGAAATCCCTCCTGAATAAATATGTTGGCCCATATGAAATCACAACGATCATCAACCCTGTGGCGGTACGGTTATCCCTACCATCCGCATGGCGGATCCATCCGGTGTTTCATGTGGCATTGGTTAAACCCTACTCCCGGCTACTCGTCTGTCTCGCCGCCCGGCGCGCATTCTGATTGACGGGCAGGAAGAATTCGAGGTTTCTGCCATTCTTGATGTCAAGGTATCCAGAGGTTCACTTTACTATTTGGTGGATTGGAAGGGATATGGTCCAGAGGACCGCACATGGGAGCCCTTGTCAAATTTCCACTCACCTGCTTTGTTACGTGCCTTCCATGCTGCCAGGGGGTTGCCGTGGCCTTTGCGGGTGGATACTGTTATAAACCGCCTCCGCGTTCCCCGTCTCCAAGCATCTCCAATCTGGCAACGCTGGAGATTACCATGGAGACGGGGCTTTTCCACTGCCCGTGTTTCGGGTAGTCACATGACACAGCGATTACGCACAATACACG
Organism: Ambystoma mexicanum; assembly: GCF_040938575.1. Taxonomy (NCBI): domain Eukaryota; kingdom Metazoa; phylum Chordata; class Amphibia; order Caudata; family Ambystomatidae; genus Ambystoma; species Ambystoma mexicanum. The sequence continues at coordinate 1,203,208,500 of NC_090933.1, forward strand.
TACGGTAACGCCTCCTCCTTTAAATACGAGTGCCAAAGGGATAACGCTGCTTCTAATTAGCGTTTGTCCTATGATTCTTTTTGATCCAGATTTTCTTCCGCTTTGAACTCGGAACGTTATTTGACCTTTCTATCGGATTACCCTTGGATATTAAGTTGGACTTCGGCTAGCCGTCCCGTCGGCTTGCCGCACTTGCAGCGGCTTCCTCGGCAGCTGTTCCGCCTGTTTGCCGAGCCCACTCGCTGCCTTCGTTCTATCAGGCAAGCCATCCTGCCGCGCGCCGCACCTTGCAGCGGCTTCCTCAGCGGCTGTTCCGCCTACCTGCTGAGGCCCCACGCTGCCTTCGTTCTTTAAGGAAAGCCTTCCTGCCGGCCCGCCTCTCCTCACGATAACTCATTTGACAGCCTTCCCAACGGGCTGTCAAGTCTCTGTGCTGCTCAGCAAACTCATACCAAGCTCTGTAAAGACGGATTCAACCAGCTCTGTGTTTGGGAGTACGAGGGCATAGAGCATTGAATCTACTTTCGCGCTGCTACACCCCACGCAGCCTGCCACATTCTACATTCTTGTAAGTCCCTGTTTATGGGGAATGTTATGAACTCATGAACTGCCTACCTTGACCAACACCAACTTCCCTGGGGACCTTTGTGTGAACTACTTTGTTTGGGACAAATTAACCAGCAACTGTGCACTTTCTGAACGCTCTCCTGTATGCACCATCCCGGATCTAGATTGCGACCCTCGTGCAGTTCGGGCTAGTCTTCCTATACTAACCTTCCTGTTTGTTATTTTTTCCTACCGTTGGTTAGTACATTTCCTACCTGAAAACACCTATTGGGTAAGCCTTGGGTCATTGGTGTTTGTTTCCTTGGGAATCAGTAGGTTACCATTCTTACCTATCCTTTCTTTGTTTCTAGTATTCTTCGTCCCAGACAAACCACGCATAGTTGCCTTAGAGCCCTATCAAACCCTTTTCTTCAGGTATTGTTTTTTTGGTCTGATCTTGAATTTATGCAGTGATCTCCAAAGTCAGTGACCTATAAATGTGCTTTTGTTTATTTCTTACAGCCTGGGTTTGGCGGTGTGGACTTCCCCGCTCTTTTGGGTAATCGATTCCTCTGACTGTTTTGTTATACAGCAAAGGGGTATGTTGCCCTAAAGAGGTCCTCGAGTTGAGGAGGTCTGGTTCTGGATCGTACCATTGTACACTCCAGCTTAGACTGAATACTTACCGGAGCTGCTCCCTCTTCGGCTATATCCCAAGGTTGAGCAATGCCCCGACCAGTTCAGCAACTGGTGAGTAACACTCTATGACATCCACTTCCATCCACATCCTAGACCTCCTCATCCCCAATAGCTACAATATTCTACAAAGAGGACGTCCAAACAAGATGGGGAGAGGCCTTGCCACATTTCCCACGGTATCATGCCTTTGCCCAACTGGATGTTGCCACCAGCGACTCTTTTGAAAACCACTCCTGCCACTTTATCTAAAGGCCACCGAAGCCCACCACCTCCTTCATAGTGACTTCAGGGACTTGATCACCACCATGTCTCTCATGCATATCAGAAAAAACTTCTTCATCCACTTCAACATCCCAGGCAACTCAGAAACCAAGTCCATGAAGGAAAATCTCCACTGTCTTCTAAACACTCTGAACCTCACACACTACATGAAAGAACCATGGAAAAGCTCATATCCTCAACTTCATCATCAATGCTATGACCACCCTCCATCATAGCTATCCAGTCCTGCTCAACTAGTCGGGTCATCTGGCGGTCCCCTTTCACATTAGTCACAACACACCAGTAGAGCCCACCCTTCATAACCCAGCAAACAAGCATTCCATTTGATCGAGAAATTACCAGTGGAGGTTCTTCTGGATGACCTTGTCAAACTCCAACTCACAAAGCCAATCATATATTTGAGATCTGTGACTCACTGCTCCAGAAACTCCACCCTCACAACCAAAATGAACTGCCATACCCCAATGAAGCAACACTCCATCAAACCTAAACCTTCCATAACAATTTACAGTCAAGAACTCATTTTCAACAAATGAACCATCCGAAAACAAGAAAAGACTTGGCAACAATCCTGCAGCATTTTCCCTGCCCCAGAAACTCTGCGTTACACACAAATCACTGATCATAACTGCCAAAGCCAAGTACTACCAAGCCATCAAGCACTGTAACAACCCTCTCCCTAACCCACTAGTGCCATACTCCAGCAGAAATTCCACTGCCATCAACTCTTTTATAGACACCAACACCACATCTGAAAGCACAACACACATCTCATCTCGCAAAACCATCACTACCTGGACAACTCTCAAGACACTCACCATGGAAGAATTTGCTGCCATTTTAGCATTCCTCAATGACATATTGTACCTGGACAATATTTTCCCTGCCTCCATATTCAAGACACTTCTGATTTAAGCAGTCCTACCTTACCTGTCAATCATCAACAGCACCCTCACTCAAGGCACTTTCCCCTCGTCCAACAAGAACACACACATCGTCCATATTCTCAGGAAACCACACTTGTGCCTGACAACCTCAGCAACTATCTCCCCATCATCCATTTTCCCTTCCTGGAAAAGATCATTGGGAAATCAGTAGCCATGCAACTTCTCCAACAAATGTATGCCAACAACCTCCTTCATTTCAAAAAATATGTGTTCAGACCCAGATGGAGCATGGAAATAGCTATCAAGTTGATTGATGATGGCCATCCTTGCCTCCTGGTTCTTCTTGATATGATATGATATGATCGTTTATTTATATAGCGCCTATAGACAATGTTTCTTGAATTCTCAGCTGTGCTCAACACAGTAGACCACACAAAAATTGACATACATTGTGCAACGCTCAATGGGGATCAGCCAGACCACACTAAGCTGGTCCAAATCCTATTTTCTAATCGCCAACAATGTGTCCAAATGATTCTTCCAGATCACCAACTCGTCACATTACCTTGGAGTACCACAAGAGCCCATCCTCACTTCCTCAATCTTCAGCTTTTACGTGGAACTGCTCAGAAGCCTCCTTGCCCCACACAGCATTCACATCGACTAACATGCAGATGACACATGGCTTTACCGCAAAAAATCCTCCATCGAAGACATCTTCAGGCTCAAGGCATGCCTCCCACTGGATGTCCAATGCTTACCTGTAGCTCAACCCTGCCAAGACTGAAATTCTACTGCTGACCAACAACACCGAAGACCCTGACATCCAGACCTGGCTCTCCACTATGAATCTTGTGGAGCATCACAAAGCAGCTGGCCACCTGTACTAAGTGCTTTTGATTCTGCATCAATAGAACACTCACCTTCACAGAGCAGCTAACAAGGAAGACACAAAAGACTTGGTGCCAACTTTGCCTCCTGCAGAAAATAAAGCCCTTCATCCCAGCAAACCACATCAGATCTGATGCAAAACCCTTGGTCCCCATAAACTTTGATGGTGGAAAAGCGCTTTAGGAAAGACTTCCACTTAACACCCGGGTGCCCATGAGATGTATCGTACTTGCTGCAGCACGACCCATCAGAGAACTCCACAAATGAGATCACCTCATTCCGACTCTCATCCAACTACTCTTGGTCCCGCTGCAACCAGGTATCACCTTCACATCCTGCTGCATCCTCTACAACGTAAACTACAAAGGGTGGTGTCTCGCGATAACACAGTAAGTTTCAAAAATATCAATATATTGAACCACAAAAAATATATTAAGAAGAGCAAGCAGCAACAACCCAGAAAGCACCTGAATAGTTCATAATGGGTGTTTCTATTCAATATATCACATTCAAATAGTGGAATTACATAACCACCTGAGCTACAAGAATACATATATACATACAAACTAGAATACAAGGCACACACAATACATAAGTGTACAAGGTTAAAGAGCTATATAGCCCCTTGAAACGTGCCAATAATGCAATAATGTGAAACTGCAACAAATGTAAAAACTCAGAGATACTTAGAGATGGTCAGTACCATGTTAAATCGAACAGTGGTATCACGTTGGACCATACACAGACCATTAGTACTGGTCAACTAGAGCTAAAATATGTCCTGCCTTCTTCCTAGTGTAGAAACAGACTCCCGAGATTGGTCCCTTCTCCATCCTTATTGGATCACTCTTTTGGAGAAGAGGTACTGATTCGTCAATATACAACCAACCATGTAACTGCAATGCCAGTGCCTGGAGACATTGTGTTCCATGCTTTTTGGGCCCATTGGAGATAGGACAAAATAATTAAATTCCCTACAGGCCTCCCGCTGGGACGAAGGGTGCCTCCTATGTTGTCGAATATTACACATCTCTATGACAAATGCAGTAATGATAGTGCCTGGTGAATGCCTGTCCAATGCTTATTGAAAAGGTCAACTATTGCCATGCCCAATCAATGGTTCTCTGCCAATGTCCATGAATTCAATGTTGCCTGCGAACAGTTACAAAAAATCCTAGGCACGTTGCATGAGCGACCGTACATCATTTTTGTGAACGACGGCAGCATAAAAGCCTATTTTATTAAAAAGAAGATGTTTTCGCTGTAAATGGAGCCTTCGGGAACAGATGCAAACCCTTCTCATACAGCAGCTGAACTTTGAAAGTGCCCTGGGCGAGAGCCAAAACGTCACAGTCTTTTTTAATCCACCTCACCATCTTAAAAGGCCACGCTCTGGTAATTGACAAGGAGGTGGGGCTTGACGGCCAAGCCAAAGAGAGGGCCTTTTAAAGAGCAGGCCCCGGGTGGAGGGAACGGGGAAGTGAGCTGGCAAGCTCTGACTGCCAAAGAGCAGGGTCAGGTTGAAGTATTTCGAGTTTGGGTTCTCATAGGGAGCTTATTTTCTATTTCCTTGAGAATGCCCCTTTTTCAGTGCTTTTTTCAGTTGATCTGACGTTGTTATGATGTTTGCAATTCTACATGAATGGGAAAATTGAGAACGCATTTTAGTAAGATAATGTGTGTTATGAATGCTCACATTATTAAATGGTGATAACGATGAAAACAATAGCATAATTTAGATGGAATGTGTTACATCCTGTAATGAAGACAATAAGGAATATTATTGGCCACTTAAATTTAAATGTTGCAAGAGATTCCGAGGCATATTTATAATATATGATGTGATAAGCCATTCCCTGAGAAATGTGACACTCAAAGTATTACTACTTTTTTTGCAAAATGACATGAAAGAATATGTTATCCACTTCAATCCCATTTTCAGATCACAGAATGAGCCTTATTTTACATTACATGACATGGCATGATACAACACGTAATCCCTTGCAATGATTATGGCAGACATGCAGAACATAGGGCGAAAGTGTACCTGTTGGTTTTCTTGAAAAGTGCTAATGTATACCAGAGTCACTTCAAAGCACTTTGTGCATGGTCCCTCCATGTCCAAATAGTCCCACTGGTCATGGGTCACTGTTGACACACATGTCCTATGCTGACACATGGTAAACGCCTCAGCTGGTGCCACCACATAAATAGGTTTTCATCAAAGGGATGGCAGTGCATGATGTTGCAATGGCGAGCCCCCTTCACATCAGTGGCGGTTGCAATTGATTGTCACCGCCGTACATGAAATGCCCGGCAGAGACCGGCACAGATTCATGGCATGCGTGGAGTGAAGGGCTTTGGAAGCTCAGGCATATCCCGACTTCAAACATGCTTGATTCCTTGCATGGAGTGCGCCCGCAGATGTCTGCTAGGTATGGAGACACATCAGGTGGACAGGGACATCCACAAGAGGGTGAGTCGATAACCCATTGTGGAAACTGGTTATTACGCACGCCACGTGCTAGCTGTGTGCAGCGACCTTGACCATCCATATGGATCAGTCGGCATGTGTTTCAGGCAATATGTAAAATCAGACAAGGGGAGGGTCGCTTTACTGACTAGAGGGCCAGATCTAATGCTTTTATATCATGGCCATTTGGTGTTATTTTTGTAGAAGTGTCTGCATTTTTAGAAATGTTTTGGGTCTCTTACTTTGTCATAGAACCTGATGATGAACCCATAGGTACACTGGAGAAATATGGAGATCTGTTTTGTGTGTTCCCCAGCAGTTTGGGAATTTTGGCGGAAGACTGGTATGTTTCTAAAAGAAAGAGTGGATACCTACACAGTTTATGTAAGTATAAACATGCTCTGGCCATCTATGTATTGGGGGTTTAACAAGAATACTTTTTGTCTCAGTCATAATGAGGATCTGTATGCTTTTCTTTTTTATAACACCACCCGGGACATCATGGGTCCGAAGGACATGGGGCAACAGTGATTATAGAAAGTGCTCCAGGAACGCAGTATGTGTGCCCTCAGCTTGTGGTTTTCTAATAGTACCCAGATGGGTCAGGAGTCAATCAGATTAATATTTATCTGCATGTTTCATTGAATTGATTATGATTAGTAATTTTATACATGAAAAGTTGATATTCACTGCTGCGTCTCAATCTTTTGTATGTATACTCTTGATTGCAAAATTAGTTGAAATTTTGTCTATCCAAGCAAAAAGAAAACAAAGCTTATTCATGTTTGATATATTGCCCTGAAGAAAGTTCCACGCCAACTTTGGAGCTGAAACATGTCGGGATTGCACATGACCAGTAGAAGTCAAGTGCACATATTTCAAACTGTGCAAGTTGTTATTTATTAGCTTTGGTGGAATTGGTGAATTTATGTGTGGTCACTTCAAGTCACTTGGCGGTGGTTTTACCTGCATGTAGAAGGTTTCAATGAATGCTGTGTTTCATTTTCCCATTTGGGGATAAAGGAATAGACATATGGTCTAGTGATAAGCATATGCACACAATCTCACCAAATAGTTATTCAATGTATGTTATTGGAGTGATTGATTTTAAATGTAGATCTTGAATCATTTTATATGAATTATTTTTTCATGTAATGAGCTGCTTTTGTACTATTAAACATATTTTGCAGTAGTGTCAGCGTTTTAGCAATTAATTGTGTGCACATATGTCACAACATATTTGTTGGGTCAAGAGACGAATCAGGCAGCTCAGTGGTTGGTGTAACTCAATGCGTACAGCCAATCACAGCTAGGGGTTGTTTATTAGCATTGACACATCAGAATCAACAGAAAGAGCCTGACCAAAGGACTTTACTCTTGGGCGGTCTATTTCCGCCATATAGAGCCATATAGAGCTATAGCCTATATCACCTTTGAAGGTTAGTTTGCAAAATGTTCTCCACCTCTATGTCAAAGACCACCTCAGTGTTTTAGGTATACGAATACAAGGAATGTAGTTTAACTGTATAGCACAGTCAATCCCAGTGTGTACTTATAAAACAGTGAGCCAGGGTCTATCATTGTAAGGCACATGGGGCTATGACCTCTTGTGCTTTCCTATCACCTCCTCCCCAAACCTCTGCTTCCATTCTACTGACTACGGTCTGGTGACACCCTAGCCTTTCGGACAAGGTCAGATGCCGTAAAATGATCACAGTGGTGATTGGTGCAATATAAATATTAGATAAGATAACATAAGGTATGTGTCTTTAATAACATCTTGAATGACCTTTACTTAGATTAAGATGACTATTTTCTGTCAAGATCAAAGTTGCGTATTATGCATGTGCAAAGCTTATTTAACCGTTGAGAAAGTACATGATTAATGCATTTGAAATGGTTAATTCATAATGTGGAAACATATTTCTAATTGGTCACTGTCAAAAGGCTCCAAGCAGCATGACACCCTGAACAGTGCTCGTTATCCCTCATGGTGAGAGTGCATGCATAGCAGCATGACACCCTGAACAGTGCTCGTTATCCCTCATGGTGAGAGTGCATGCATAGCAGCATGACACCCTGAACAGTGCTCGTTATCCCTCATGGTGAGAGTGCATGCATAGCAGCATGACACCCTGAACAGTGCTCGTTATCCCTCATGGTGAGAGTGCATGCATAGCAGCATGACACCCTGAACAGTGCTCGTTATCCTTCATGGTGAGAGTGCATGCAAAGCAGCATGACACCCTGAACAGTGCTCGTTATCCCTCATGGTGAGAGTGCGCTCGTTATCCCTCATGGTGAGAGTGCCTGCATAGCAGCATGACACCCTGAACAGTGCTCGTTATCCCTCATGGTGAGAGTGCATGCATAGCAGCATGACACCCTGAACAGTGCTCGTTATCCCTCATGGTGAGAGTGCATGCAAAGCAGCATGACACCCTGAACAGTGCTCGTTATCCCTCATGGTGAGAGTGCGCTCGTTATCCCTCATGGTGAGAGTGCATGCATAGCAGCATGACACCCTGAACAGTGCTCGTTATCCCTCATGGTGAGAGTGCATGCATAGCAGCATGACACCCTGAACAGTGCTCGTTATCCCTCATGGTGAGAGTGCATGCATAGCAGCATGACACCCTGAACAGTGCTCGTTATCCCTCATGGTGAGAGTGCATGCATAGATGCCATCCGATTTCTCTGTACTTTTAGCTTTCAGTGGCCCCAATTGAATTCTCACTTAGGGCCATGTGCAGCATACATTGCAGGAACGATATGTGTGATTTCAGACACATCTTAAACTATAGCAATTTATTTTCACATGTGAAAAGGAAAGGGGCCAAACATGAGAGAGGATTGCAGGTAGCGATGTTCCTTAGGAATTGGGTGAGGGTCCAGTTGCCATCCAAAATGATCGGCCTGCACTGTACACACAAAATCAGTATTGATCATGAATTGGCGTAGAGATGTCCTAACCAATGAAACCCCAGAACACACTAGAATCTTGCCAAAACACACTCGGTGTAATCAACCACAGCCTAGAATCTGTCATGATGAGCAAGGTCCTTGCCAGCAGGTATTGGCACTGCCAAATCATGCGGGTGTCTCAAACCTTGCAAATGGCAGAATGGAAAGAAATAGGAGGGGGAAGAGAAACTGTGACAGGGAAGAGAACATTGCAGGCCTGGAGTGGGTTGAATGAGGGCATTAGGACCGCACAACCACTGCCTTGCATAGCACATCACAAAATACACATAGAGTGCACAGGTCAGAGTCATTGTCCTCTTGTATTCAGGCAAAACTCTCAGTCAGTGACTCTGTTTAAGCAATACCTACAACAGAGAACAGGAAGAAAGCAGAGGAGAATGGGAAGCCATATGTAAAATTAAAGTGAACAAATAATTAAAAATCTAATGAACCCGATCTGTATTGCAGTATTGTATAGTGCAACCTAGGGAAAAAAGCAAGAAAATATGATGCAAATTAAAATACAATGACATAAGATACTCCATAAAGCTATTTGAAACTGCATATAGTGGAACATACGTGCATGCACTTGCATTAGAAGCACCTTAGTTTGTCAGGTTTTGCTCCGCCGACTCGACTTGCTGAACGCGGATCTACCTTTCCCATCAACATTCTAGTTCTCGCGCTATTTAATTAGTCCCCATGTGCTTTAGCGCCGGTGCGTTAGCAACTAGCTGGTCTGTGCCTGTATATAGGAAGCACACCTTTTCTTGCCTCAATTCTTGAAATTGACATTGTTTGTGACTCCCCCGTTTTGCTGTTATTTTGCACCTCCTTATTTTAGTAATTTTCTGCGAATTTTAGAATTGGTTTTCAGTGCATTTTAGAATACATTTTACCTAGATTAATACTTAAATTTGATCGCTGTACCCTTTTTATATATAGAAGCACCTTAGTTTGTCAGATTTTGCTCAGCCGACTCGACTGAACGCAGAACTACATTGACCATAAACATCGTAGTTTAATTAGTCCCCAGGCGCGTCAGTGCTGGCGCATTAGCAACTAGCCGGTCTGTACCGGTCTGTGCTGTTAGTGCTGCATACCTGTGAGCATTACACTTTTTAATCTTAGTTTAATTTCTTTATTGTGTGGCCCTTTTCCTTCTCATCATGCATCCTCTTGAGGTCATCGAAAGTGCTAAAAGTAACCTCAGGGCTCATTTACCTCCCGCTAATTCCTGTTGCACTTCTAAATGCTTTTCTGACATTCTAGATCGGCATATACGCATTGATTCCTGTTATGAAGGCACCCGTGGAGGCAGGTAAGTCTTTGTGATAAGGATTTATTCAGTAAACAGATAAAAGACCCCCAGCACATTAGAAACATCCAATGTAGGCAAGGGACAACTCCAACTGACAACTATAGAACGCTGGGGACAGAGCATACAGCTAGTGCCCTGTGACATCATTTAGAACCTGGCAGCAGTGACAACTTCACGCTTCCATGGCTTCTAGTATTGCATGCATGTCTCCCCTTCCATATTTATAACCACATAATGTAATAACTTCACAACACATCTCCCTCTTTTTCATAAAAGTACTTCACCCAAAACCTCCGCTTTACACATGACATCTTTTTACCGTAGCAATGCGGTCTTTATTCCAAACCTGACCGCCAGCAACACGCACCCTTCAACACCCCAACAACGCGAACCGGGTCAGAATACCACAAGTCACCCTTCTTTCTCACCACTCCCTTCTTAATCCTCACCCAGTCACCACACTCCACACGCAATTCCTTCCCTCCTCTCCTTTTATTCTCACGCATAACCCATTCACTCTTCTTCTTCTTGAGAGACTTCCTCACCTCATCAATGACTACATCAGATTCCCTGCTCCTGCCTAACCATGGCGGACACGCCATGGAGTAAGGTTTTTGACCTCTCATAAATTCGAACGGGCATAGACCGGTGGTAGCGTGGGGCGCCATGCGCAATGCCCACATCCTATTTTGAATAGTCGCCAATTTATCAAATCCACACTCTTGCCCCATGCGAATGTTCTCCATCACACATCTATTCAACATCTTAACTACTCCATTTGTTTCTGGATGATAATGAGCTGCCCTCTTATGGCTCACACCACATTTTTCCAAATACTTGGGAAAACATCCACCGGTAAATTGCGTGCCATTGTCTGTGAGGACACTTCCTGGGAGACCCTCACTTGCAAAGATCTCTTGCAAAACCTTAACCATACTTTCCCTCGATATTTCTCTCACCACTTTGAAATCTACCCACCTAGAGAACAAATCGACAACCAGAACCACGAATCTTCCCCGACCATATCCCAAATCGACAGGTCCTAATATGTCCATAGCTATATCACTCCAAATTTTTGCCGGAACACCAACATCGATTAAAGGTTGTCTCTTGGCCTCTACGCCCTTACCACTTTTTATGCAAAATTGGCAATCACTCAAACGAGCTTCAACTTCCTTATCAAAATCTGGCCACCAGTACTCCGTCCTCAGTACCCCTTCGTCTTTGTGATGCCAATATGTCCACTGTGCGCCAGTGTAGTGATACACGAAATTGCAACCTTGCCAATCAGGGCTTTAGATGACAGCATTAGCCGCTGAAAGCCAATAGTGTATTCAAAGTATGTGCTAAAAATGCTGACAGTAGTCTGTTGTAGCACTTCCATTATGCAGTAGTGAGCTACAAGGAATATGCAGGCCTAGTATGAAATAGGTCAAATTAAGCATTGTTGATAGACAGGCAGGGAGGGCCCCTAGCTATGTAGCTAATAGGTTTTTGGAGTGTTTGGAACATCATGGCACCTATATAGCGCTTAGATAGCCAGTCTTAAGCGCTATAAACACTAAGCTATGAGTGCATGCCTTTTAGAGCTTGCAGATGGGGTTAATACATCCCTGCTTCCCTTAGAATATTCAGCCTCACTAACGGTAGCCCTGGCTCCAAGCTAATCTTCCTTTTCTCTGGGAAGGTACTGATAAGACATTCCTCAGCCAGCGCAGATGGGAACAAGGGAGGGGGTAGGAGCGAGCAGGGAGCATCTCAGAGAGAGCTGGGTTTTTTCCATGAGCCAGTTGCACAGGGAAAGTTCTGGAACTGTGCGTCATGGTGACTGACAGCAAGAGATTATAAAATATCCATGCACACATGGATCAGGGGGGATCGTCCTGTGGACTTGATTCGTGTACAGTCAGGTGCCCGGCATTGGCTCTCACGGTGTCCTCCAGCCTTGTTTTTCTATGAGCGGGGCTTGTTTTACAGCTAGCTTATGAAAAACCCAGGTCTCCCAGGGCTGATTAAGGGACGTAAGACTGTGTTTCTCTATGTTTCTCTATATTTCTCTATGTTTCTCTATGTTTATCTAAGTTCCATGTTTCACTATATTTTGCATTGCTCTTTGTTTTATGCTTTGTAATATTCTCTAACTTGAATCCCAAATGTATATGAAATTCACTGCTTAGAATAAATATGCTAACACTTTGAGGGTGTCATTTGTCACTAGCATGAGATCACTGCTCAGCACAATAGAACCTGTATTTTGGGCTGAATTGGGTATTTTTGCTCTCAAAGGGCTGGCCCCGAGGAAGATTTTGCCCAATATCAAGACATTTGGTGGCAGCTTTGTGGGATTTGTGAAGAGCAGTGCCATGCTGACATGACAAATGGTGTGAGAGAACACAGTGTAGAGTGGGGAGCAGGCTGTCGCATTTCCTTGATGGTCTCACTGCAGCTCTGAGACTTCAAAAGGCAGCAATGTTGTGTCGGCTTGCCGTGGCCGATAGCTTGTGTGGTTAAGACTCCCTTCAGTAAATCAGTCGTGACTGACTTATTGCATGGGATTGGTGCCAGGGAGTACAAGGCAATAAACGAGCGGGAAATGGCTTTGTTTAAAGCACTCAGATGAATGGTTAAGAAAGATGTATGCTCAATTAGAAAAAGAATTTTATCATGTGGTTTCCCAAGTTTAAAGTTGTAATTTGGAATGCATAATGAGACGGAGTTCTCATCTCTATTCTGTCATGAGGGCAGAAAAAAAAAATAATTGCAGGGATTTGACATGCAAATTGTGAATAGTGATTTAACCATTGACTCAGCCCCAGTGTGCTAGCGAGTGGGGGCTGTAATGTTCGGAGGCGAAGGTTCGTCTTTTTTGATATATGCTTTTGAAGGGTTGGCATTCCTGAATAATGAGGAAGGGGAATGAGCCATGCTTAGGAGAATGAGTAACATCTGTGCTGAGAGCCTAAAGAGTTTTTTCTTTCTTTTGGCAACTGTAAAATTCCATGTGCTAATGGTGGCAAATTCTGTTTAAAGGAAACACACTAAAATGGTTATATTGCATTTTAGGCTGTGCCATGCTTATATTGGGTGAGAGACTCACTTAAAAGGAAAGTGAGTGAATGTTATTTGGATTTTCGATTTTTGTGTACTGATTTGAAATTGCAGAATCAGTTTGCAATGGTTGGGGGGAAAAACAATTTATATTTTTCTAAATTGCCCCTGGAGTATTTTTGACTGTCCCCATGCTATGCCATGGATTTGTGCTGTTGCCTTATAAGTGATGTATGCTTTGGAAATAGTGACCTGTTGACTGTGATGCATGGGGAAAAATGTTGTTGACACATTAAACAGCCCACAAGCAATAGAGTGTGGGTTGTTCTTGCAGAAAAAAAAACGTGCAGGGAGCTGCACTAAACATTGGCATTTTTATTTTTAAATGCACTGAACTGAGTGGTTATAGTTTGGCAATGGTACAACAGAATGAAACATCTGTGTGTGATAAGATAGCACAAAGATTTAATGGGTTGTGAGTTCTCTTGAAAGATCGCACATTACAAGAAAAAAAAGACGCTTTGACATTTTGCAAAATTACATGGAGTAGAAAAATGACAAGAAAAGTGCCGCTTTTGAAAAACAAGAGTCTTGCTGTGTGTGCAGAGCTTGTGCCTTGAAGCTGTCTTGGGCGAGGTGCGTGAAGGCAAACAAAAGCAGAAACAGTACAAGAAAGAGTTAATCTGGATGAATTGTCTGAAACGAGTGAAGCCGCCACAGTATAAGAGTTATAGGCAAAAGAGATAAGCTGCGTGCTCATGGCGCTGCCAGGTGCACACGAAAGATAAACATGCCTGCATTCCTGAGGAAGGGGGAGCAAAAACAGAGAGCTGTTCAAAAAGTAAAGAATTTGCCCAGTAAACTGTGGTACGGAGCAAAGGCTTCATGCAGGATGGCAGACGGGCACATCACATCTGAACATTTACCTATGCATCTGTGAATGGGCCAAGAAAAGACAGCTGCCCATTCCAACAGACATTACTGTGCAAACCGCATTCCCATGTGATGTGATGTGAAGTGAAGTAAAGCGCTATTGCTGTGCAAGCTGCATTCCAATGCTCCATGTGATGTGAACTGAAGTAAAGCGCTGTGCACTGGAGAAGAAACCTCTAGGCGCTTTGAGAAGAGAAAATACACATCTGGCAAACTGCAAGCTACATTGCCAGGGGATGGAGTAACTGACAAAGACATTATGGCATTCCAGATGGAAGCAAAACTGACAAAAAGTGCTTAGCCGTTTTGCAAGAGACAACATGCAGAGCGGGGCTTTGAAGTACAACATGAACACTGCACATTAGCCATGATCCAGAAGCCACACGGCTTAGTGCAAGAATGAATGATTTGTTGAAGCAACAAAAGAAACTGGCTTAGACTATCGCACTCAAAGGGGTGGTTCAAAAACAGCAAACGCCCTTTGAAAAAATGACAAGTGAAAAAACCAGAGGCTTGAAAAGACACTGCTAAGAAAAGAAAGATAAATAAACAAAGCTGCTTGTACAACTGTAAGCGGTATTGGACTGAAAGACTTTACCTTTGAAAAATGGAGTGATGCCAGCAGGGCAAACTGAATCAAGATCATGAGACACTGGAAGCAAGTTGGCGCCTGGCATTGGTGATCGCTTTGGTGAAAAAGAAAAGCATTGTGCGACCTGGGTACTTACTATATGGCTTTGTAAAAGCACAGATCAGTCTGAGGTACCATTGACCAGCTATGATTGCATTGCACAAATGAGTTTGTGATTAGGCAGTTACATCCCGTATGGTTGAGTGTAAATAAGCCCCCAGAAACATGCAGAAAGGTGATAAATAATTGCAGTAGCAATGACAAAGTGTGTAGTTACCTGATGAGACTTTTTGAAGATGGGGGTGGTATTATGGGAAGGGGTGGATAACGCTGATATTGAAGTTTTGATGACATCCTAACATTTCTGTTTGTATTTTGCCTAGGCAAAGCACAACAAGACATTTTACAATATCAGGAAGTTAATATGCAGTTTGTGGGTGACACTGATCAAAGAAGGGTCAGACGCATTCTCAGAGAAAGCGAGCCACTGCGACATGCTATTTCAACTTTAACGTGCCCTGCACCGCACTCAATGCTGTAACCTGCGAATAGTGTCCAACAGAGTAATAACTTTTGCTGAACTGGCACGGTGCAGACTTGGCTAATTATCAAGTATTTGATGCTACACATTTAAATGACATGTTTTGCCCTTTCTTGTTTAAAGGACTATGGACAATGAATTGTGGACTGTAACATCAGGCACCACATACAGCTGTGTGACACAGCAATTGAATGCTAACACATTGAAAAATGGTTTTTAAATGCACTGTTGAGATGAATCTGAAAAAACCAAATGGTTTTACTCTTCCAACTGAATGGCTTTAACCAGAGATGTTTTGTTTTTTGAAAAAAAAAAATATTCTACATTGCACGTAGGCAGGAGAATGATTTATGAACTGTTGGGGCAGCAGAATTATGCAAGCAGGAGCGTAATTTATTTTGAGATAAGATGAGTGCGCACATCAAAGTCACCTGTGCGTAGGTTAAGTTTCTTAATTGAAGTAATGCTGCCAAGTGTATGAGCTATAATTTGAAATGGTAATCTTTGAAACACTGGATACTTTTACAGCCAGCTTAAGGCAGGTAAATGAAACCCTGACTGACTTGATGTTTGATTTTATGACACAGAGTGTGACACGGTTTTTTGTTAAACCAACCAGTTTCATGTTTTTGTGGGGACAGCTGTCTCCAGCACACTAATGCAAAGAGTCACCTTTTGATTGTAAACATTTGGAATAATTCTTTGGAAAAGCGCTACAAATGAGTATCCACATGGAATTGCTAGTGTACTGGCCTGGCACATTGTCAGGCATCTTTTGTCACTGAATGGATACCATTTGTTTAATTTGTCTAATGTGATGTTTTTCTGACCAAGAACTGCAGCGAGTGTTCTCGCCAAGATTTTATGAACTATAACTTGACTAAATGAATTTTTTCCATGGTGTGATGAAACAGCCACTGCCGGATAGTAGTATGGTGTTTGTGGCTAAAGTTAATATTGTATATGGTAGATATCCCACTCAAGGGTATTCTCCAAGTCACAGAAGGTAGACACTGTGAACCTGTTAGATTTTCCAGTAGTAAGACAACATGTAAATTGTAGGCTGGTAATGCACACCTTCATTATTACAGTGATACACTTAGACATAGATTTATCATGAGGCAATGTTTCCTTAGTACTACCAAGCTGCCACAAATGGAGTCCATTTCTATGGCCCATCACTAGAGTGCGCGTAGCTAGGGAGCTAGATTCATTAATTGCAGGAGCTTTATATGCTTGTGACATAGAAACTGTGCACAATAAGCTAGCCACTATGGGTTCTGATGCCAGCTCTGCTATAGAACTTCTGGCCTAGTGGGGCCCATTGATATGCCCAGCACTGCTACAAGTATTGACAGCCAATTGAAGATGACAGAATTTTAGACATGAAGACATTTTTGTCTGCCATAGGGCAGGTCAACAAGACTGCTAAATACACACAATGCATTGTATGGCAAACATTGTTAAATCAGCAGGTGTTGGCTTTTTACTGGGTGGGGGCGACCATCCTCCACACACTGGCACGCAGAGCTACAGTTACCAGCATACATATGGATTGAATTGCTTGCTTTTGATTGCATGAATAACACATGCCATGCTTTGATGTAAATTAGTAGAATTGTTTTTATTTAGACAACCTGGTGCCCATGGGTTCACCTTGTTCACGAAATTAGATGGTTTCTGGTTGGGTTCCACCTACCTGGGGGAAGTGTCTAGTCACACAGCCCATAGTCACGCTTGAATGCCCTGGGATCAGGGGGAGGGTAGGCCCTTAGGGTGAAAGGCTGCCAGGTTTTAGAATTGGTAACCATACATAAATGCAATAGTGCATTGTAGATTAGACTACACTGGATTGCCTTGACATTTTAACTGCATGCTGCTTTTTAACTGACAATCAGTTATACAAAATTGATTTAGGTATTTTTGTGTAGGCCATGTTTTGGCTAGAGTAAATGTCCATGTTCACTTGGTGTAGGTATTTTTTGTGTAGGCCAGGTTTTGGCAAGGGTATATGTCACTGTTCACTTTGTGTACATTTTTGTTTAGGTAGTGTTTTACCTTGCATGCCACGCTAACTAACCGCTAGAAGATAGTTTGCTTAAACCTCTTGCAAAGCCCCAAGGTCTTTATCACTGCACTAAATACTATATTGATAGGTATTAGTCAGCATTTTGTCGCACACACGTTGAATAGGGGTGGAATGTAGTGATACACGAAATTGCAACCTTGCCAATCAGGGCTTTAGATGACAGCATTAGCCGCTGAAAGCCAATAGTGTATTCAAAGTATGTGCTAAAAATGCTGACAGTAGTCTGTTGTAGCACTTCCATTATGCAGTAGTGAGCTACAAGGAATATGCAGGCCTAGTATGAAATAGGTCAAATTAAGCATTGTTGATAGACAGGCAGGGAGGGCCCCTAGCTATGTAGCTAATAGGTTTTTGGAGTGTTTGGAACATCATGGCACCTATATAGCGCTTAGATAGCCAGTCTTAAGCGCTATAAACACTAAGCTATGAGTGCATGCCTTTTAGAGCTTGCAGATGGGGTTAATACATCCCTGCTTCCCTTAGAATATTCAGCCTCACTAACGGTAGCCCTGGCTCCAAGCTAATCTTCCTTTTCTCTGGGAAGGTACTGATAAGACATTCCTCAGCCAGCGCAGATGGGAACAAGGGAGGGGGTAGGAGCGAGCAGGGAGCATCTCAGAGAGAGCTGGGTTTTTTCCATGAGCCAGTTGCACAGGGAAAGTTCTGGAACTGTGCGTCATGGTGACTGACAGCAAGAGATTATAAAATATCCATGCACACATGGATCAGGGGGGATCGTCCTGTGGACTTGATTCGTGTACAGTCAGGTGCCCGGCATTGGCTCTCACGGTGTCCTCCAGCCTTGTTTTTCTATGAGCGGGGCTTGTTTTACAGCTAGCTTATGAAAAACCCAGGTCTCCCAGGGCTGATTAAGGGACGTAAGACTGTGTTCCTCTATGTTTCTCTATATTTCTCTATGTTTCTCTATGTTTATCTAAGTTCCATGTTTCACTATATTTTGCATTGCTCTTTGTTTTATGCTTTGTAATATTCTCTAACTTGAATCCCAAATGTATATGAAATTCACTGCTTAGAATAAATATGCTAACACTTTGAGGGTGTCATTTGTCACTAGCATGAGATCACTGCTCAGCACAATAGAACCTGTATTTTGGGCTGAATTGGGTATTTTTGCTCTCAAAGGGCTGGCCCCGAGGAAGATTTTGCCCAATATCAAGACAGCCAGATCGATAATTTTTCTACGAATCCCCACTGGTGCTACTGCCCTCTCCCACCTGTACAATATCTCATCCGCAACTGACAATTCATCCTTCACCTCCCAGAAAGGTCTTTCTTCCTCCAACAAGGACGATTTATTTGGCCAAACGGCAGAAACTACATAGGATATCACCCTGCTCAAAATCACATTCTTCCTTAACTCATCCAACCACTCCTGCTTGGATACAATGCCTTCTGTACTCACAAACACCATCTCCATGTTATCATCTTCAATCCTATCTTGGGAATTAACCTTGACTCTAGACAAATTGTCCGCCAACGTGTTCTCTCTTCCAGGAATCACCTCCATCGCAAATTTGTGGGCTTGCAACCTGGTGACCCACACAGCCACCCTTCGAGAAATTTTGTCCAGACCTTTCGTCTCAAAGATTACTTTCAAGGGTTTGTGATCCGTCCGAATCACAAATTCCACACCCCAGACAACATTTTTAAATCTCTCTACGGCCCAATAACACACAAGAACTTCCTTTTCAAGAACTGAATACCGTACTTCCGCACCCTTTAGGCCACGTGAAGCATGGGCTATTATAACTTCCGACCCATCATCCTGTTTCTGTGCCAAAACGGCTACCAGGCCACCCTCACTAGCATCTACCGCAATAATAGACAATTTTCTTGTATGAAAACATCCCAAAGGCTTTGCCATGTCTATTTCCTCTTTGATTTTGGTAAATTCTGCATCACACTCGCAACTCCATATGAAATCAGCACCTTTTTTTAATATTTTCCTCATCTCACAAACTTTAGTTGCATAGTCTTTCACAAATTTTTGATAAAACTGTGTCATACCTAAAAATGAACGAAGTTCACTTTTTGTTGTGGGTTTCTCAATTTCCTTTATCGAGTTAATGATGATTTCCTTGGGTTTCACCCCATCAGCTGACACTTCGTGGCCCAAATAGTCCACCTTAGATACCGCAAACTGACCTTTTTTTTCCCTTAAAGTAATGCCTCTCTCCTCGAAAATTTTCAGCACATCATTAAGACTCCTGTCATGTTCTTCTAACGTCTCACCACAAATCAGCACATCGTCTTGGAAGCAAAATACTCCCTTTACCGACCCAATCAACCGATCCATAATCTTTTGGAATACCGATGAGGCTGACGCCAACCCAAACGGCATTCTTCTAAATTGAAATACACCCTCGTGCGTTATAAAAGCCGTAACCTTTCTACATTCTTCCGTCAGCTCAACCTGGTGGTATGCGGACGCCATATCAAGTTTTGAAAATATCTTGCCCTGGCCCCCCATGGTCAACATCTCACCCATGTTTGGCAAGGGGTGCCTGTCGACCATCACACACTTGTTGAGCTCACACATGTCAATGCACAATCTCAGATCACCAGAACTTTTTTTAACCACTACCACCGGTGACACCCATTCGACATCTCCCGCTCTCTCAATCACACCCATCTGTAGTAGTTTTTTGAGTTCATTCTTCACGCCCTCTCTCAAAGAGAAAGGTACCGGCCTGAGTTTAGCAACAACAGGCACACTACCTCTTTTTAGAATAATTTGGTGTTGAAATCCCTTCACCTTTCCCAAACTTTCCTCAAAAACTCCCCTATGGTCTGTTACATACTTGTCTACTTTATCGCAAGGCACAGACACCTGAAGCACCTGCTCGGGGTGATTGGGATCTATTGAATGGCCAAGCTCTTCTGTTCTCTCCACCCCAGCAATGATTGCCCTTTCTTGGTGACATAAACCTTTCCTCTACATCTCCTTCCTTTGAACTCTAATTCACACCATACAAATCCCAGTAACACAATCTTGTCCTGATTATACCCTCCAGGATTGATGTCCGGTTCACTTAATAGCGCTACGACCCCGCACATCTCCTTCTCATATACACTTCTGGACACTAACGTAATCTTCGAGCCAGAATCAGCCATCATAGAGACTTCATGACCGTTCACACTCAAAACCGCATACGGTCGCTCACAATCGTCTCCATTCTCACCATCCAACACCACATTCACGGTATTAACAATGACATTCTGCATTGGAATTATCACTTCCTCCTCTGACGATCTTCCATCTTCTTCCTCATTGACGTACAAAACTTTCTTTTGGCCGGATTGTCCAAATTGGTAGTTCTTACAGCAGTTGGCATAGTGACCCTTCCTCTTACACTTTGCACACGTCACTTTACAGCCAGGGCACACAACAGATGCAACAAAATGCTCGCACATCGAAAACATAGTCTGTCCTCTTTTCTTTCAGACCTCTGCCCTGGCTCTTGGTTTTTCTTCTCTTCCCCGACAACTCTGCTCGACTGCTTGGTTTTCCCCCTTCTTTTGCCTTTGTTATCGGCTACATTTAGCACTTCACGCTTTACTTCCTTGTGGTCGCTTGCTTCATTCTTCGGCAACTTAGCGACACATGTCAATGAGTGTTCCACCCGTTTAGCAAGATCTAGAACCTCATCAAGATTGGGGTCGTCCTTCAGCCACAATTCTTCACATATCTTATTGGACCTACAATGAGTCATAAACTGGTCACGGATGTGTTCATCAAAGGATCCTTGAAACTTGCATGTCAAAGCTAAATGCCGCAAAGCTGTCACATACTCTTCAACCGATTCACCTTTTGCTTGCACCCTCATGCAGAAATTATATCGTTCCAATACCGTGCTGGTCTTGGGATTGAAATGTTTGTCCAGCTTGAGTAGAGCCATATCAAATTCATTGACAGCGTCATCTCCACCACTACCATCTCCCGTTGGCTGAGGCAGCGTTTCATAAATTCTCTGACCTTCGTATCCCAAGAAATGCAGCAACAACGCCAACTTCCTCTCACCAGAGTACGATGTTCCTCCAGCTGCCTTCATATAATGCAAAAATCCTTTACGCCATTGAGCCCACCGTATTTTTGCTGGACCTGGCACTGGCATGAATATCGGGGGCCCTGCTATTCCAGGTAAACCTGCCATGCTCCTGGTTCTGGAATCCTCTGTAGACTTGCTTCTTATGGCAGCTTACTTGACTTTTGTCCCCTTTGCGCCTAGCACAATTTAAAATACTCATATATCTTCCAAAGCCCTGCTTAATGAGGCTTTGCAATGTCTCTTCTCCCCTTTTTAATGTGTACCCCTATGCTCTGACAAAGTCTCACAGAATTTACCACTGTGCACTCATCCTTGCAATATAGTAAGGAGACCGTCAGCTCTACAATTTCACTGCGCATTCATTACCAAATGGATAATGGCCTTCTTCTTGCTGCGCTTCTATTACCGTGGGTACGGTAATTCTTTTTCACTGCACATTAGTTAGCAAATGGATGATGGCCTTCTTCTTGCTGCGCTTCTATTACCGTGGGTACGGTAAATCCTTTTTCACTGCGCGTTCATCAACAAATGGATGATGGCTTTCTTCTTGCTGTGTTTCTACTTCCGTGGGTATGATAATCCTCCGTCTTTCTTCGCGTGCTGCTCCCTCCCTCTTCCGGGACACAGCGTTGGCCTGCGCCGCAGAGTACGATTAATCAGCAGGCGTCCAGAACAATAAAGCAGCCTTCGCTTATCCTCACAGCGTCGCCCCGAAGCACGTGTGATATGGCTGGCCGTCTCGGGTAAAGTAACGCGCTGAGCGTTATCGAAAGCCGTGGGAAGGGGAGCAGTGCAGCGACACTTACTTGTCTGACAGGTTGCTGCTGATCGGAGTGGCCACTACAACGCCGGAATGGCGGAGCGGCCACAATCTCACGGGCACAAAGGGGAGGAAACACTTCGATTGCGGGCCGCCGCTACTACGCCAGGGGAAAGCGGAGCGGCGCTGGCCCTTGGATAGCTCTGCTGGGGGTCTTCAGGGCTGTAATCCACATCCCATCCTCGTCGCCAATGTTATGAAGGCACTTGTGGAGGCAGGTAAGTCTTTGTGATAAGGATTTATTCAGTAAACAGGTAAAAGACCCCCAGCACATTAGAAACATCCAATGTAGGCAAGGGACAACTCCAACTGACAACTATAGAACGCTGGGGACAGAGCATACAGCTAGTGCCCTGTGACATCATTTAGAACCTGGCAGCAGTGACAACTCCACGCTTCCATGGCTTCTAGTATTGCATGCGTGTCTCCCCTTCCATATTAATAACCACATAATGTAATAACTTCACAACAATTCCCAATCCCTCTCTTCTTCCACTAGTGAGCCTGCTGTTGAGAGCATGCTAGTTAATAATAAAACTGGTTCTTCTGACATCCTCATGAATAGCAAAAAACATCTCCCTTCGATTACACACAATGGGCCTCATTATGAGGTGGGCGCAAAGGGATACCGGGCACCGTTAAGGACATCGGTGCCGGTAATCCCTTTGCGCCCTATTCCGAGGTCCCTTAGCGGGTCCCTTCCTTAATGCCTGGTTTTACCAGGTGTTATGGACGGGGCCCGTTAATGGACTTCAGAGCTATTTGCGGTACCGTTGTTAGCACCTTCCCATTGAGCCCTATGGGGGCTCAAATGGGAATGGGGAATGGCTTTTTCAATGGGGACGTACCGGTCCCGCCAAGGTTGGACTGGACCGGTTAATAGCGCCATGACTACCACCAACCTTGGAATGAGGGCCAATGTCATTTGAACAGATCTACAAGCTCCTGCACCCCAAGGGGCATGCAGTGATGAGATACACTCTTCAAACACAAAAGGAACTCCAGGGTATGGTACTATGGTACTACGACGTCATCCCTGGTAACAAACAAGACAACTCTAAACCAACAGAACCTCAAGCACATGTGTGTAAATCAGTGTTCATGATACAAGAAAGTGGCACGACTTGAACTATGTTAAATGATTCAATTACCCTATTGTCATTAGTAGTAGAAAAAATACAATTTATTAGGAAAATCAATACAGTATTAAAAACATACTCATAAAATGTAGGTAAGTAAACAGCTGAAATATATAAAGTGACTTGTGCAATTCACTCTAACTTCAATCTAATAATTTGAATGATCAAAGCAGTAATTACTACTGATGGTTAACTAGATAACAAAGCAAACACAGAAGGACTTAAATCACAAACAAAACAAATCAATCACATTAAACACAGAGTCGTGCTGGGTACTGGCACTTGATCTGCATGTTCTCTAACACACAATTAAATTTTGTTGGTAAATTCCTTTACATCAGGTGTGTAAATAAATAACCCAACATGTTTCTTTCCTCTCACTAAATGGAAAAAGTATCCGTAAATTCTTCAGGGGTGAACAGCCTTCTTTGTTGTCAACACCGATATTATTGTCGTCAGGTTCAGACCAAAGCCACAATTCCTGTTTCATAAAAACTCACAAACAAAGCTATTACTGATGCTGTTCATATTGCAAAACAAGCAATACATTTATAGACCTCATTATGGTCTATAAACATGGCTTACCTGAGGGAAATTAAGGGGTTTATAAGTAATGTAAGCGGGAAAGGGTTAATGCTTCATATAGATCTCCTAAGAAAACACAAGCCCGAGCAAAACTGGTTGATTAACTTGTGAACCGATGTCAAAGTTACAGAGCTAGTCTGTGGGTATAGAGCAAGCTCATCCTGTAATCAATACTAATACAAACATTCTCATACTTGCAAAGTTCAAGTGCCAATTCAATCGTCTGATGTCCGTTTGGACCTGGAGACTCAAATGAAATTGATCCTGGCTCTTAACAAATCCTCTCAGCAGTTGTAGCACTGCATTGAGATGCACTAAATGGTTCAAATCCTGCTAACACTGAGTGTGATAGGTTAAACAATATCACAGCCAATCCATATGTCTCACACTCACACCGCTTGGGTTTGCACAATGCACTTACTAAAGGTCTTGTGAACAGTAGCGCAGGTCTTTTGGAGTGGAACTTCTTAAATGATGCAATGCTTGCAATTTAATTTCAGTGTTCCAAGTGGGATGTGTAAGCTGAGTGAAAACTGCAGGTGTCTCGCCCTGGCTAAACCCTGGGGATCTGTGATCTGGTTGGTCAGGACATGGCCATCACTATTGGATGGAGTTCCTGGGGGTGGACCAGTGAGGGAGGATCACCTGGATGGGAGGTCCTCGGGGAGTGGGAGTGGGACACCAAAGAGTGAGATGCAGTCTCCCCCTTCCTTCAACACCTTTTCCCTATCCTCTCCTGTAGGACATTTAAAACCACTGCCCCCCACTTTTCCGACACGAACATTCCCAGACATTCTTCACCACGTCCCTCTGAATATTATTTTCCGCAATCCCAACAAGCTCAGATAAAACACTACAGTTCCCACAATCCCCCTTGTTTATTTCACGATCCCAGCTATTTCTGTTTGCCCCGCAAACCTTACCAATCCTGTCCCTCTGATTGTCACTTTTTGAACTCCCAGTCAAAAGTAACCCACAATTACAGTTCTCATAAACCCTCCTACTCATTTAAAAAATCCTCCAAAATCTACCCGTCCCAAATCACCTTCCCCGCAAGAGCAAGATTATAAATCCCTACAGCACCTCTTACCCATCCCGTCCCAGAGGATACTCTGACACTCCAAACCCTCCGCTTTCCAACACGGACACTGTTTTACCTCATGAAAGACAACAGGCATGCAATAAAACTGTCCTGATACAAGGGTCAGGAAAAGTCAGGCAATAGACTTAATCACACACACCTGACATCCCTTCTTTTTCCCTACAGGGATAGGAGGGTATGCAAGAGAGCACAGTACGTACGAGGAAGGCAGACTGAACGACGAGACAGCTATCCTGACCCGGCAGTTCAAGAGGAGGAGAAAGGTGGCAAAGATCGAGAGGAGAGACACAGCCTTGCCCTTCTCAACAAAAGCCAGCAAAACCTCTGCCGAAGGAATCGTAAGACTGAGGATAATAGCTCAAATGTCCTGCAGCGATGTCAACGGTACACAGAGCGTGTCAACGCTGATAAGCCGGAGCGAGGGAGACTCCTGCTTCCATGGTACCGGCCTTGACTCCAATTAAGTGGAAAGCCAAGGGGTTCATCACAGCCGGTGAGTCAAAGGGGAAATCGATAAGAACTGAGCTGTGGTGAATTAAAGTTGCAAAGTGGCAAAGTGAAAAAGGTTCAAAGAACTGTAAAATTGTAAAGGGAGAACAGCTGCAGAAGGGGACTAGCACCATGTGGTGCTGCTCCGAGAAGCTCTGGTCGATCCCCGTTTGAGTGAAACTACATATACCAGAATGCCGTAGGAGAACCTCCAAGATAGGTCAAGGTGGTCATACAGGAGGTCAAGCAAAATCCCTGTACAGCCGAAAACCTTTGACATAAGCACTATAAAGAACTATAAAGAAAGCAAGGTAAGTGAATCCCGCAAGATGAGAAAGCAAGGGAAGTGAATCCCCTAAATATTGAAAGTAAATGTGAATGTGAAGTTGGCAAGAGTGAACCCGGAAGGGGGATGCTGATGAGGAGGGGGCAAAGTCCCAAGAAACGGTGTGGTGACAAAAGTGAACCCGGCCGAGGGATGTCCACTGAAACTGTTTTAAAAGACATTAAGATTCGTGACTACAGGAAAAGTCATAGTGAACCCGGTGGAGGGAGGCTGAAAGAGGGGTCGGCGCCCGGAAGAGCGGGACCCAGGGGTGAAGAATACTGTTTTGGTATTTGAGAATGTGCAATTGCATGGGAGAGGGGGAGGGGAAGGGAGAGAAGTGGAAAGTGCGAAGCAGAGGAGAAACAGATAAATAACAATAAATACATAATAAAGGCAACAAACAGTGGTAGTGCAGCTATCAATTTACAAGTGCTAGGTTTAAGGCAGCAGACAGGGTAGGTCTGGTAAGTACAGGAAGAAAAAGGGGGGGGCTGTATGGGTACAGATATAGACCCCAGTGCAAGGGGTGGCCCGGAGGCAGTGCGGGAGGGTGGCAGGGTGAGCAGGTGCCTGGGCCCAAAGGACAGAGAGTGGCCAGGTGTACAGTGGCAAGAGTTACATGTGTAACTGACCCGGTGTACCGCACATAATGGCAGGCTATTAAAAGTACAAGAGTAAATGTGGACCTGGAAGTGCCTTGCAAGTGCTGTTGGGCTGTCTTACTGGCCATATCTTGCTTCCTGATCCGTGCTGCCTCCCCCTGCGAGGAATGCTGTTTTCTACTGTCTGCCGTGTAATCTACTCTGAGGACCTCAGTCAGCTAGAGGAAGCTACATTTGCATGCTGAGGTGAAACAATCTTTGCACAAAGTAATTATTGCCCGAAGCTTTCTGAGTGTTATGGACTTTGCAGACTTTGCGGACTTTGCTCTTGACTTATTGGTCTCTGCACGGATCTTGTGAGCGTGATTGAATTTACTCTTTTGTTACCGCGTACCTTTATGCTTTCTCACAGCGTTTATTCTTTTTCTCTTCCTGTAATTTGGCGCCTGCCTCTGTGGCCACGCCCACTTACCTCCCAGCAGCCTTCAAGAGCACTGTGCATGCGCTCCTGCGTGCGCACCGGGAAGTGCCTTGCAAGTGTTGTTGGGCTGTACGGCGTGGTCGCGGGAGTGCGGTCAGTAATGGGATTTCGGGTGGCTGGCACAACGAATGTATGAATTGTTGCCTCGAATTGCCTGGATTGATAGATACATATTGGTTTGAGGCCTTACACGTTAGGAGGAAAAATAAGAGGGAGATTTATACATATAATAGGACTGCGCCACTGGCAAGGAGTGTTGCCAAGGCAGTTGGTAGACCTCACGATGACATTCTTTCTGCCCCACTAATTTTTACTCCCATTAAAGGAACTTTGAAAATGGCTTGTACCTTGCCTCTTCCCCCTTCTCCTCCTCCCTCTTCTCCTCCCTCCCAGGTAGCCATGAATGAAGCTAGGGGGAGGGCTGACAAATCGATTTTGTTAATTGATTCAGGTGAAGTGATTAAGACACCTGAAATGATGTGCCATCCTCAGGCAATCTCTGCTATGGTTCACAATGGGGTTGTGCAAAGTGACGAAGCAAGCAATCGACAGCTCCCTTTTGGCACTCTCCCAGTACCCCCTTGGGCGAGAGGCTGAATGGGAGCTGTCCTCAGCTCAACCATTGGGAATGGATAATTCAGGGGGTTCAGTGCATGAAGAGTCCTTCAATGGCTTAGTCCTGAGTGAACTAACTCTACTTACTATTCTACTGAAACAACTGATCGCCGCAGTAGAAAGCCAGAACTGCCCTAATGTGAACTGCGGTTTGGCAAATGTGAACTTTCACGATCCTACTGCTCCACAATTTGAACCTCAGGGGGCAACCGGGGATCCCAGTTTGGGGGGACATTTGGCATCTTTATCTAGGGCAAATGAGTGTTTTGATGTTCATCGGCCCTTAGAGATAGCTCGAACTAAGGATGCAGATGTCCACAACGGGTCCATAGGGGACTATATTTCTTATCCGAATAAAAAAGGAGTTGGCTGTCAGAAAGAATAATTCCAAAAACTATAGAAAAAAAAAACTATCACCAAGAAAAAGAGGAATGCTGCTGGCAACCAATGGAAATTTGATATACTTGCCAGGAACATTTTTCGTAGGCATTTGAGAGATAGAGTTTCATAAGAATCTGAATCTATTGTCGAAGTGGAGGGGGTGGATGTGGCCGTGTAGAGGCTCAGAGGGTACTCTGGCTCAGAACTCTTTGAGTGAAACTTTAAAAAATAAGGGCTCTAAGGGTCCTAATAGAGGTTGCAACCGGAACTCTCTATTCAGGGAAGTCTGCTAAATTTCTTCCCAAAAAAACCTAAAGTGAAAGATTCTTGTGGATCGATCCAATATTCTAACCCATCGGCCCCACAAGAATTAAATGAATGTAATGCACCTACAGTAGAGGACCTTCGAGGAAACTTTAAGACCTTACCATGGGATGGGGGTGGTTCCGCGGGGTGGAATTGGACAGTCGCCTACTAATTTGAGAGTGATAGGTGGGCTTGCTAATTATGGTATCCTCCCACAAATCACTCCCAAATTGGGTATGGCTTCAGTCAGTGGTGAGAGCATACAGATGAATGGGCCGGGCCGAAAAAGGTCCTTGAATGCCCTCACTAAGGAGGGCGATCTGGACACCCAGGATTCTGTCACCTCTGGAGGTGAGGCTCTCAAAGATGCAGCTGTGAATAATTTGGAGGGGGGCCCAATAGTGGAGCGTGTGATAAGAAGGGTGATAAAATTGATGCTGGTTGAGCATGGTAATGTACCTGCTCCAATAGTGGAAACATCCATTGCAGAAAGTAAGGTGCAAACAGGGTTAAATGATCTAAACAAAACTGAGGCTAATATGATTGACTTAACTGGTGATCGTTTGGGCAGCAATCTACAGACTGGAGGCTGTAGGGATAGTGCCGCATAGGGGCAACAAGTGGGGTGCTCCCTGGTAAACGACCCTAGCTACTCTAGTCTCCAGACAGGGATGCCTCCGAATGACCACGAAGGCATGCGGACTGAAGGGATCAATTTTTGGCCTTTCTGTTTCCCTGACTCACCTAGCATACTGCTGCACTACCTTATTAATAATGGTGGTCCTTTGTCCTTAAACAGACAAACTGTTTTGGCACTTTTTGGGGAAATTCCCAGTTTATCACTAATTACCACGGGTTATATCCAATTCATTGATTTCGGTTCAACCCACTAGATACGACTTTGTAAGGGTTGTCTTTTTCTCTCGTACAATTGCTGAAGCAGTCTTAAAAGAAATTGGTACATTACACAAATTTGAGAAGGTGGGAATGGATACTGGATCGAATATTCAGGCTGGGAGGTGCAAAAATGATGTTGATACCCCGTTCCAGAACTCTGCAACTACCGCTGGCAGTAGTTTTGTTGAGCCCAATCTTAGATGGCTAGAATTAACTTTGCGGGATTCCATCTCACAACTTCAGAGCTTGAAGCCCAATAGTTAATAGCTCAACTAACTTGTCTTTTGTATGCTGGAACACACCGGGAAATTGGTTCCTGAGGAGTTCGCCCGATATCTGTACTATCCTTAAAGGGTACTCCATTTTATGCTTACAGGAGACTGTAAGGATATTTGGCGTGTTACAGCACAGAGTACAGCACTACTACACAGGTAGCAAACAGCACAGAGTACAGCACTACTACACAGGTAGCAAACAGCACAGAGTACAGGACTACTACACAGGTAGCAAACAGCACAGAGTACAGCACTACTGCACAGGTAGCAATTTTTTTTTTTTGCAGCACCACCACAAGGGTGCGGTGCATTGCTATATGTGTTACCAGATTAACAAGGAAAGACAGGGCATTCAGTCAAAAACGATTTTAACATATAAGATGCATATCTATTTTTACAGTTAAAAGTACACGTGCACATTCAAAAATGCACACTATTTTTCACCTGAAATGCCTATGGTGCGAGAGACACATTTGAAAATAATAACTAACCTTACTGACAACTAACCTGACTAATGAAACATAATCCACTAATAAAAATGTGTCTCCACTGCAGAATTAGGCCTATTCTGAAAGTGAACTTTTAAACGCACATCCATTTTTTTTTTCTGTTCTCTCTGCTGCCCTGTCCACATAACTACAGGAAGCAAATGGGCTCGAAAGAACAGGAAATCAGTTGGTTACAAAGTATTACTATAAAAATGAGCCATTGTGTAGAGAAGGAGGAGATGGCGTGATTAATTCTGATTGGAGCAGCGTCATAGCAAGTATCATGATAGAGGGAGTGATCAGGCTTTTGCTGGGGAGTTTGACAAGGAGAAGGGCAGTCAAGATTGGGGAGAGCTGAAAGAAGGACCTTTCCCCTGGCTGAGGCATTCCTATCTGTAAAAGCTGAGAATTCCAGGCAATGACCCCGGTTTGAGAAGGCAAGCGTTCCTTTTTACTGGAGTTAATCTTCAAGGGAGCCACATTCAGAAAGAGAACAGCCAAAGAGAACAACTAAAAAGATAAGGTAATTACAGAAGTGTGGGAGCTGAGTGTGTACGATAATATGCAGTCAGTGTAGGATTCCTGTGCATGCCTTAATCAAATGCTAATGTTGCAATTTGAGTTCTGTTCTCCGCCACTCTCTTTGCAGTGTGTCATAGACAATGCTTTTACTGTACCATTTTATTTATTTCTGTAAAGAATGAGATCGTGTTTAATTGCAACTTTTATAATACAGAAAAATATTTGAAAACAGACGGGTGGTGTATTTACTATTTACCATTACAATGCTGATGATGTGGGGAGATTTTAAACAGTGCAATGGTCATTTTAAGACAGATGTGTGCATGTCAGATTCAGTATGAACAGTTGTGAGTGACTGTAGCATAGCTCGTTGGAGGTACATGAGCCAACGGGAAGAGAGACTCTCTGAACATAGCTCCCTACCGTATATAAGGTAGTGGAAATTACCACAAGATTACCATATATAGCTCTCTGTCGTAAATAAGTCAGTGAGATCGCCCATGGTGGCACACTAACACTAACACTGAAAAATGTGGTATTCCTAAAATGTAGGTCTGAGGTCTCTCTAGTGATTACACGAAAAATCTAAGCAAAGATAAGGGATTCTGGACATTGGGGCCACAAATAAAACAAGGGAATTATGCTCACCAAAATACCACCAACCACGCCTACCACCCACGCATACCAAATATGCATGCCTGGGTGCTGAAATAATGCATGTTCACTGTATTATTGTTGTACATGGCCCAATCTGAATACAAGGAGTGATTGTTGCTAAGTTATATTTCGGCGGTAAGAAAATACCGTCAGGCCCCAAATCTCCACAAAATACCCTACATATTTATGGTGCGTTGCAGGCCGGGAAAGTGATCATAGAGTACCTACTGGGCGTCGCTAGCGTGTCTCACACTGCCATTTGCACATTAAAGGGAACCCATTTTATAATAACAGTGTGCCACTAAAAACGAATTTCAGAATGTCACAAAGGGAAACCACATTCTCAGATCTAGTGCAATATTTAGAGGCAAAGTTATTTGCACATGGGAATTGGTCTTCGAATAGCACGTTAGAATGGAGTAACCGCATTCAGGGTGAGGTGCAGAAAGAAAAACTAGACAATATTTTTGCAGAAGGCAGCATAATTCAGGTCTGCCTTACAAGATTATTGAATGCAGCCGATAAAAGTGCAGAGAAAGACTGTTTAATACGGCTATGCGGCAAAATATGGTTTATTTTAAACAAGTCCCTGCGAATGCAAGAGAATGATACTCAGCTAATTAACAGGTTAAAGACTGAATTAGAGGGGGCAAGTAAAAATCAGGAAATGTTGAGAGCAGAATTGGATGTATGCCAAAAAGACATGCAATTAAAATGCAGAGACTTTGATACTCAGTTATCCAAAAGCAAGAAACAATTTGAAGATAGTGAGCAAGAATTGGCACACCAAAAGCCTTAGTGGATCACATTAGGCAGGATAAAGATGAGGTTGTTTCAGAAATGCAGATTTTACAAAAAGAACATTGTGAAAAAGAAGGTGATTTCCAGAGTGCAGAACAAGAAATGATTAAAATGATCCAAGAAAGAGACAAGAGAAATAAAGAGTTCAATGAATGCCAAATGCAAATGTGCGAAATGCAGGAGGTGATTAATAAAATGAGTGATGAAAATAATTATTTGCAAAATGAAGCAACCAGACTCCTTAAAAAGTGTAAGGACTTAGAAAGCAAATGTGCATTCCCAGGTCCCAGGAGAGGCGGCAGGGTACCACATTCAATGGAGTGGAGGTGAATACTAGTTCTGCCCAAAGAGCTAGTGCTCCAGTGACTGGGCCGGTGACTGAACTTGGTTGCAGCGCCCTTGGGGGATTTGATACTCCCATTGGGGGCAGCCACCAATATCATACACCTGAAAACAGGATTGAATCACAAAATAGTGCAATTCCATGTATTGCAACAAGTAGCCCCATAAAAATAATGAAATCCATTGAAGCCCTGATCAAACCATTTAAAAAGGGAGGTGAATGCTGCATTGAGGATCACTTAGAAGCGGTGCATGACATTGAAGTGGGAGAATGGAAGACCAGGCTCCCGTCCTTCACCTCTCGCGCTTGGCCTAGAGGGTCACGACCCAGACACCCGCCACGAGAAGAGTTTGTCCATTTACCAGACGACCAGGTACCCTGGTACAGGAACATACGGATGTGTCCATCTGCCTGCCCAGCAGCCCGCACTGGCCATGCCGACACCTGCGGCACGGATCAACTAGACTAAAATCTACATGTCGTTAGAGATGCCATGACGACCTAGACAACGGGAAGCACATCTGTACAAATATACACACTGAACATTCCCACACCAATCTAAACGAAGAATATACTCAGTGCTATGACGTAGGCGACAGGCATATTCACGGACGTGCATCTTTATTATTTTTACATAGGCTTTCAGAATGCAGAAACGCAAGACGCGTCATGAACTCATCTATAAAGCTTGCTCACGCTTCTCTTGAAACCCGTTACCACCATGAGAGGTATAATGGAGACACGATACTGGTCATGGAACTATATGCTACTATAACCTAAAGCACCTATGCACCAAACGGACTACTTATGCACCAGGCCCGAGTAGGCCTCAAACAAGAGCTCCCGTGGACATTAACAAAGCAAGAGTCAGGTTGCTGATCCTGCAGAAAGAGCCCGGTGGAGCAACCAGCCAAGGTCGCAATGTTGCAAACCCACATTCCAAGAACAAATCATCAAAGGCACGATGTTGCAACCTCGTACTCCGCGCACCAACGTTAAAGTCACACCGGCAAATTAAACCAGACGCGCAGTGGAAAAACAATATTAATTGTGCAGAATTCTGCCTCTTTCACGGTCCCTCCCCACGTGACCAAGCCGAACCTGACGAGATGCCAAACCCAGGAGAGAAGAGGCGTCTGGATCTCTCGCTACGGGACACAGGCAGATACACATGAAAGGCTCAATGAACATCTGCGACAGTGGGAGCGGTCAGCCTTCCAGCTATGAATAAGTCCTCACATTGTCTGCACGTACCCATAGTGAAACATTGTTGCAACTTGCAGGTACACCGAGAGCTGGGAACAGCGGTGGTCCCAGGCTGGGAAGCTCACGGGCGCACCAATCAGAACATGGGGCTCCTATCACTGACGTCAGTAATGTTAACCAATCCCCAGGAGTCTTCATGTAACAATTCTCATGTATCTAATTGTAGGGACAACCCAGATATACCACCTGACTACCCTTTGTCCACTAACATCGTTCTCTATATGTGTGCTATACTAACCCTACCACTCGAGCAACCAATTAAGAGTGGCGATAGGTTTTTTGTTAACTTTCTGAAGTGACGCAAGTAGCGCGTCATAATACAGTAAAAGGGCCTGCGAGCCCCACGATTGTGTGTGTGTCAGGACGGACGCGTACGCTCCTTGACCCATCCCTGCCGTTTTGTCTAATATACAGCAGAGTCACCTTGCTCCTTGTGTGTGTCTCATACTCTATCTCTTCTGGGATATATACGGGAGGAGTTGGGGCCTCCCTGCCCGGAGGTCTGCGGACGGCCCGGCCGACCCCGGCAGAATTTCCCCCCGACAAGTTGGAGGCACTGCTGAGATCTGTTTAAGATCGACTTTTTATTTTTTACTTTTTCCAGGCACTCCCGTTGCGAGGAGGCCCGGCGGCGCGGCCCCCTCTGCTGTTGCCCCCTTCTGAGGACTACAGGACCATCGCAGAGCTGCGAGAAGACCGGACAGCGCAATCCGGATATTGGCCCTCGGGAGCCGGTTGAGAAGTATCCCGCCCGCGGTCGGCGAGTGTCCAGACGTGGTCCAGACGAGGGGAGGTGGCGAGCCGCTTGGAGGGGTGCACGCAGTCGAGCGGCCCTGCATCGAGAGAACTTGGTGAGCATGACACGCACAACAAGCAATGCGAAATTGTGAGGGAGGGGGAGAAAGTAAATAAGGGAGGAGGGAGGTGTTGTGCAGATGCGCGGCGAAGGTATAACAACTGTTGGAAATGGAATGAATGGTAGCGAAACGAGTGCGAGAGCAGTCGGCTACGTTACGCGAAAGAGGGGGGCGGGGCACGAAAACATCACGTGCGGCCGCTCGTAAGACACTGATTGGCCTAAGTCGCGACTACGTGTGAGGGTGGGTGTGTGGTTTCCTACGATTTGGCATTTATTGATCAATGAGTAGACGAGGATCCCTATTGTTCGAGCAAGAAACTCGATAGGTAGATGACGTTTCCCTGTAGACGGTAGCTAGTGCCTAGTTGCCCAATACAGAAGATAATTGGCTGGTTAAGCCCTCCTGTTGAGGGGCGTATCACACGCGAGGCGACGCAGCGTGCGCAGTCCGATTATATTATTGATTTGATTACCTTGTTCCAGGAGAGACAGGAAGACAGCTGTAGGGTTAGCGGGGTAGATTGCAAGTGTATTTTGAACTTAAAGAACATAATAAGAATGTACCAGTAGCTCGAAGAAATCGGTGACGTCACCAGTAGGGATTTAATAGGATATAGCGAGCACAAGGAACTTTTGAGAATGGTGGGGAAGAGAAATATGATAAGGGAGCGGATACGTAAATAAACGATAGACGAGTGGATCGGAAGAGGAGAAGGGGAGAGGGGCGTGGCTGCGCACGGAGAACGCCGGCCACGGCAAGTGTAAAAGGAGGAGGAGAACGGGGAAACAGGACGACTGTATAAGAGCGTCGTAAGGGGTACGCAGCCGCAGGGGGCTGCGTGCGCTTCGGCCGCAGGGGGCCGTAGGGGAAGGAATATAAAATATAAAATGATACATATATATAGTTTGTTCTATGTTTTTAATAAGGTTTACTGCATATTCTGTCAAAGGATTGTCGTAAGTCCCCACACTTGCGGGGCCAGGTAAACAATATAAGGTTGTATATTGTAAACTGCTAGTGAAGGGAAGGGTAACAAGGGGAGCGCCACTATGTCATACGGGACAGGGTCGGGAGGGTGGGGGAACACCCTCACTACCCCACTACAACACATATGCACCACACTCCCACCCCATAGGGAGAAATTAATTAAGTACAGTATAGAGTGGACCCAGGGGACGGACAACAAAATGTTAACACCATGGCCGCCTAATGGTAGTTTCGATCCATATGCCCAACATTCACTGCTAAACCATCTGCACAATACATACAAGGGGAAGAAGTTGGCAAACCATGTGGAGGTGTTTAACTTATGGAGGATGTTCCAGGGGTCCCGACCAGGACCAAATGGAATGTTCACTATGGGGGAAACACCAGAAGAAAAGGAGATTAAGAAAGAAGGAACGGATGGGGAAGAAGGGTGTGAGAGCACCAAGAATACGGGGAACGGAAGACAGGGAGGAGAAAAGATTGATAAATCAGACGACATAAAAAAGGAACCGAGCAATGAGATACCCATTAAACCGGGAGTGAAAACAGAGGGAGGAGGGTTGTACCCTTTAAGAGAATTAGGAGAAATAGAAGGACAGTTAAGGGCGGCTGAAGGATACTCGAACCCGGCATACAGCCCTCCACCATATGTGGCTCATAGGAAGATACCAATGGGGGAGGGGAGGATTGGAGAAGAGCAGACTCTAGAGATAGGAAATGATGAGTGGGTAGCTGCACAGATATTATTAAAATTACGAGGTTCACTAACTGGAGAAGAGAGGGAGGTAGTAAAGAGAACAGACGAGGAGAGTACAAGAGAGAGTGAGATGAGGGGGGAGGAGCTATTACGACAAAAGGAAGAGATTTTGGAGGAAAGGTTAGCAAAACTAAGGGATGAGCAGAATGAATTGATCAAACAGCTTGAGAGGGAGGAAAGAGAGAGAGTGAGGAAAAGGAAAGAAGGTAAGGACGAATTGGACAAATTAAGGGAACGAAATGAGGAGCAAAGGAGAGAAGCTGAAAGGGTAAAAGCAGCAGCAGACAGGGTGTCAAGAGTAGTGCTGAGAGAAAAGAAGAAGGAAGAAGAAGAAAAGGAAAAGGAAATGGCAATATGGAGGAGGAGGGTACTATCAGAGACAGCTAAGAAATATGAAGAGGGGAAAGTAATAGAAAGAGAAAGGGTGAAATGAGAAAGGAAGAAAGAGGATGAAAGAATATTGGAACAGATGAGCAACGAAGTGATGGAGGAATTAAAAAGGAAAAGGGAGGAAAATAGTAGGGAGATGGAGGAGAGGAGTGAAGGAGAAAGAGAAGGGAGTAGTAGGGAGAGTGAAAAATGGGGGGATTTATATAGAAGTAGAGAAGTAGCAACAACATCAGCACTAGGGGGAGCAGTTGGTAACAAAGGAAAAGGAGAAATGGACCTAATAGACTTAGAAACAGTAACAATAAAAGGGAAAAAGGCAGAGTGGGGGATACCCTTTATGACTGATTTTTGCAGTGAGGAGGAAGAAGGAGTAGAGAGGGAAGGAAGAAAGAGTGAAAGGGAAAGCTTAGATAAGCTATACCTCACTCGAACAAACATAGACTCGCCATGGATCAGTAGGAGAAGGGAGGAGCTGGAGAGAAGTGAAGAGGGGGTGGAAAAACTAGTGGAAAAACAAACCCATGAAACCACGCCATCCCCATCTCCATCACGCCCTCCCCCATCGCACCCTACATGCTCAACCGCGACACGCTCGCTGCGCACAATAAAGCTCGCGCCCTTCATGGA
The DNA here is from genome assembly GCF_040938575.1 of Ambystoma mexicanum. NCBI lineage: Eukaryota > Metazoa > Chordata > Amphibia > Caudata > Ambystomatidae > Ambystoma > Ambystoma mexicanum. The sequence goes on from NC_090933.1 coordinate 1,203,245,593, forward strand.
CCAACTGACTCCCTATGCATGTCGGCTTAGAGACCTCCCTAGTCGCAGACAAGACAGACAAATAAACATGCCCACATTAAACACAGGAAATGATGAAAAAAGGGGAAAGGACGGAGAAGGAGGTAGGAGCAGGGGTAATAAGGACGAACTTGAAGAGGTAAAGGAAACGGGAGAAGAGGAGGGGTGTGAGGACTCGATATTATGGAACGTAAAGGGGGACACAAGACACAACTTAATGCCACTGTTGGAGAGAGGAGGGGTTAGACCACAGTATGTACCTTGGAAACATACGGATAAAGAAAATATAAAATGTAGGCTCCCATCACTAAGTGGAGGTGCGGGTAAGTGGATATATGAAATGGAAAAACACACCGCAGGACAGAAACTAGCAGTAGGAGATGTGAAGGGCCTGTTAATATCAATATTAGGGGATAGAGCGGATGACATCTGGAAGAGAGCGGGATTCCATGGGGTAACAATAACGAACACATCGCATGATGGGGCACCATTTGCAAACTGCAGACATGCGCTATGGCAGGCACTGAGAGTACAGTACCCAGACACATCAGACATAGGAGCAATTACTTCCCGTAAGATGCGTGAGAATGAGGATCCTGTTGATTATATCCAGGATATTCAAGAGAAGTGGCGCATGGAAACTAGAGAACAATGGGACAAAACACCAGCCATATTTTATCATATACTAGTACAAGGGCTCCCAGAAGGAGTTCAGAAACAACTAAAGAAAGTAGTGGGAATGGAAGCAAAACCATGGCCAGAAATACAACTGACTATAGTACATCACTGCAGGACATGGCAAGGAAAAATGAAACAAAAGGAAGAGGACAGGAAAACAGAAGAGGCCAAACTAGTACAGAAAAAACTTACTAAATACACAATGGAAGGGGCACTAATAACTACGCCCACACCAATGGCCCAAAGCCCCACACAAGTAGTGGCTGCACAAGATCTAGCTCAAATAGCACCTCCACAAAGTGTAATACAGCAAGTGCCGCCTCTGCAATTACACGCACCAAACATGGGAGGAGGGTACCCAATGCAAGGAGCTGGGTATTATAGTTATAACAGGGGGAGAGGAGGATTTATGAGAGGGAGAGGATACGGATATAATACCCAACAGCAGGCGGGGGGACTTAGAAATTCCTACCCCACAGGGCAACCCGTATAACAGGACAACACAGGGAGCTTCCCATGGCAAAGCAGGGAACCACCCGTGTGTTGGAGCTGCGGACTATTAGGACACATGTCACGTACGTGTAGGGTCAGGCCAGGAACACCAGCATGGAATGAACAAGCACAACCTAGGACCTCACAAGAACAGCAGGGCATACAACAACAGCAGATGTCACAACAAGGAAGTGACCCACAACAACAAACAACACAACAGCAGCCACAAACATATTCACTGCCACAACAACAAATAACACAACAACAGCCACTGCCACAACAACAAGTAGCGCTAATACAACCACCCCAAACTCAACAAACGCAATTGGGTAGGGTGACGGTGTTGGGACACAACCCTTACACAGGGAATGGCCAATCATTTTACCCCCAATAGGACAGCCCACAGACGGCCTTGGTGTGTCCCATCCTGTCAGTAACACCTAATAGTGCGGAGGAGCCACGCATAGAGGTAACGATAGGTGACAAAAAATTATCATTCCTTGTTGACACCGGGGCAACCCGGTCTTGCATAAGGGAAGGTAAATTTAAGATGTCAGGCGAAGCCATGAACACCCAAGGATTTTCTGGGGCTAAAGGGTTGGTTCCATTTACTGATAACGTTCCCTTATCTATTGGAGATTATGATCTGTCGGTTCCACTTTTGTATTATAGTGCCTCACCAGTAAATATACTGGGGAGGGACATAATGAACAGGTTGAATATGACGATCTCCTTTACAGAGGATGGCATAATTTGCTCTACTCCAGGGATTAACATGCTCGCAGCACGACAGATTATGCAAGCATACTGTGGACAGACAGCGATTAGGGCGGAGCCAGTAGATGGCGAGCTATTCCAGTATGGCACAGACATGGCATTTGCATGGATGCCAGGGATAGAAGGGAAAATATGGAGGAGGCCAGCAGCCTATCTGTTCCGACCAGAAACACCAGTTAATGAACCAGAAGGAAAGGTGTTTGTAATGGACATCGAGAGCATTATTGAAACAGCTGATTATGTTGCTGTGCACGCCCAAGATAAAGAAGGGAGAGCATGGAGGGCAGTGATAGCACTAGCAGAAGGATGTAGGCTGACCCAGGTGTCAGATGAAGAGCTGTTCTCAGAAGAAAAAGAGGAAGGTGAAATGGTGTTCATGATGAGTGTAGAAATATGGCTAAGAGTGGCTCACAAACAAGTAGCACAGAAAATTGCAATGGCACTTGAGGCACCCGCAGGAACCCCAGTCCCATTCTTTAAGGAGGATATGTCAAAGGTGCCCAAATCATTATGGACTATTAGCCCTTATGACGTGGGATGCATAAAAAGCATAGGGGGTGTAAGGATAAAATTGAAAAAAGGTGCCATACTACCAAGAGTGAAACAGTACCCATTGTCAAAAGAGGCAGATGAGGGCAAATATGAAACCATAACGGCCCTTATAAACAATGGCATATTGGTCCCCTCAGAATCACCATGTAACACAGCTGTGTACCCGGTGCGCAAGGCTAAAGGGGGGTCTTGGCGCTTCATACAGGACCTCAGGCCCTTGAACAACATAGTAGAAGCAGAGTATCCAGTAACAGCAAACCCGGCCACAATATTGTGTGGCATTCCAGCAGAAGCATCACGATTTACAGTGATTGACCTTAAAAATGCTTTTTTCTCAATACCATTACACCCAGACTCACATGATTTGACAAGCTTCACTTACCGAAATACAAAGTGGAAACATACCAGATTACCACAGGGGTATTGTGAATCACCCTCAATTTTCAATAGAGTAATACAAATGGATTTGGGTAACGTTGAGGTGGAAAGCACAGTGTTACAGTATGTGGATGACATAATAATTTGCAGTACAAACGAAAGTAAATGTAGAGAGGACTCCTTAAAAATGTTGACAATATTGGCTGAAAAGGGGTACAAGGTAGACATGGAAAAGATACAATACTGTCAGGAACAGGTACTTTACATTGGCCAACTGATATCCCAACATGGAAGAAAGATTGCACCACAAAGAGCACAGGCCATTTCAAGTACTCCCGTGCCACAGACTGTGAGAGAACTGCAGCAGTTTCTGGGGCTGTGCAACTACTGTAGAGCATGGGTATTTGATTACAGTTCATACATAGGACCCCTGCTTGAGGGTTTGAGGGATGCCAATAAAGGGGAGAAAAAGTTGGGGTGGACTATGGAAATGAGGGAGGCCTTTGACGAATTGAAAGACGCGATATCAACTGCTCCAGTACTGGCATCCCCAGACTATGAGCGACGCTTTTTTATATTTTCACATTGCGACTCAGCAGTGATGAAAGCAGTATTTGCCCAAAAAACGAGCATGGGCTATAAACCAGTAGCATTTTACAGCGGTCACTTAGACCCTGTGATGTTAGGCCACTTCCCTTGCGAACAAGGTCTCGCTGCAGCTGCTTTTGCAGTGGAAAAAGCATCAGCAATAACCATGGGGTGTCCAACTACACTGTTTGTGGAACATGCACTATTTGCAATATTGAATAAACCCAAGTCCACACTAACGACACAGAGGGCATCAGGTTATGAGATCATTTTGTCTAGAGCTGAACTAGCAATTGTTAGATGTAGCACGGTTAACCCTGCAAGGTTCCTAGCAGAAGTAATTGAGGAGGGAGATTACGCCCACGACTGCACCCAAATAACTGAAATGTACTCATGTACTAGAAAAGTTGAAGAAAACGCACTAGAGGGAGGTGAGCTTTTGTTTATTGATGGGTCATCAACTATCGATCAAGGAGATGGGATACGGAGGACTGGGGCAGCAGTAGTAAAAATGATGGAGGCGCCGGTGTGTGTGGCTATGAAGTGTGTACAATTACCACAGCATTACTCTGCTCAAGCCGCGGAACTGGTTGCACTAATATTGGCATTAAAGGAAAGTTGTAACAAACGAGTAACCATATATTCCCACAGTGCATATGTTACATCCACTGTCCACTCAGGGCTATCAAAATGGAGAAGAAGAGGGTTTAGGAGAGCTGATGGCACTCCAGTGCAACATGCCCTCTTGTTGGCTGAACTAATTGAAGTAATAAACGACCCCCAAGAACTAGCCCTAGTCAAATGCACCGCACACACCAATGGTGAAGACCACGTCTCAAAAGGGAATGCAGCAGCAGACGCACATGCGAAATATGCTGCATACTTTGGTGAGATATGGAACCCCACAGACTCACAGAGAGGGAGAGGGAGGGGAATGGCTAGGGAGATGTTAATAAGAGAAGGGTACACCCATCTCCCAGCCACACAGATTATGGAGCTACAAGCGGCTGCACCAATGGCCGAAAAAGAAATATGGGTAAAAAGAGGATGTACAATGTCACCAACCGACGCACTATGGCGCCAGGGTGGCACTGGGAAAGTTGTAATACCGTTGGCACTCTTAAATACCGCCCTGAGCCAATTACATCACCCAGCCCATACAGGCAAGGAAATAATTGCAGCACGAATTAGAGAAGATTGGTTCTGTCCTGAGTTAAATTCTCATGTGTCAAATTTTATCAGCAATTGTCTCACATGTCAACAGTTTACGGCCGGTCATACTCTAAAGGTGATAAGAGGTACCATACCCCGGCCAGAAGGACCTTTTCGGCACCTTCACATTGACTATGTTGATATGATCAACATATGTCAAGGTAATAGGTATATGATTGTAGTAGTATGCCCATTTTCTAGGTGGATTGAAGCAGGGCCCTGTTCACACCCAGATGCATTTAGAGCAGCCAAATTCCTAGTAAGGGAGGTCTTCCCCAGGTGGGGAGTGTGCGAGGTGTTAAGATCAGACAATGGCCCGCATTTCGCAAACGAAATGTTCCAGCATATCACATCCCTGCTGAGCATAAAACACAAATTTGCATGTGCATACCACCCACAGGCTAATGGTGTATGTGAACGCCTGAATGGCTTATTGAAGGAGGCAATTGCAAAAATACAACAAACAACAAAGAAAAGTTGGTTGTATTGCCTTCCGTTAGCCCTATTCGAATTAAGGAATAGGCCAGGGTCCGACCACCACCTCACCCCTCACGAGGTGGTTACTGGACGTCAAATGCGCCTTCCCCTAACGCCAACGTCAAGGGCATTCACTGACCACGAAAGTTCAGCGAGTGTGTTAGGTGATGAAATGTATCAATATGTGTCTTCTTTGATTACTAGTGTCGTGTTTGTGTCTCAACAGCTCGAGCGCACACGGGGCGGGTCTACCAGCAATCAAGAAGAAGGCGCAAGTACAGAATTGGAAAAGGAGAACTTGTGCAAACTTGCCAAAGGTGACCACGTGCTACTTCGCAATTTCAATAGAAAATGGAACGATAAGAGGTTCACTGGCCCCCATCTGGTAGAGGACGTATCAACAAGAGCAGTAAAACTAAAGGACAAGCGTGCCTGGAACCACCTACATGATGTAAAGATCTACAAACTGCAGACCCGCCCCAGCGCCAACGACAGGTCCATTGGAAGAACAGCAACAACATCCCCGACAGCGGAAGGAAGTTCCACCACAGACAACGACCCAATTGTTCCCTTACCATGCCACTACCCAGCTACCCCGGAGACAATAACTGACGAAGAAAGGGGTGATCCCCATACTGCCCACCCCATGGTCACACGTTCAAAGAGTAAAAATACTTCCGCCATCTGAGCCCAAACCCCCCGCCCATTGACTCCCAAGTACAGTTATAACTTAAACTGAAAGACATTGCCTGCACAAATACACATGTAAACACGTGAATGTTCTCTTTTTTTTCTCTCGCACATACAGGAACTGCGTAATATTGTATTGTCAAGAAAAAGCTAACTAACAAGTTCACTGTCCAGGCGTAGATGGTACTCCCAGACGATAACTACCCAGAAGAATTGTCACACCAATTTGTATACGAAATAAAAAGGCCAACATACCTAAAAAGGAGAAGGGTACGTGTCTACTACACAACCTTCCTCCTGGCCATAGAATATTCCATGCCCCACCTCCGCCCATACTTGCCGGTCCTAAGAGACCGATCACTTAGAGTAGCGTGGGAGCAGCTCTTCGCCTGGGCACTGAATGACTATTTGATAGGGAGAGCTTAAAGGAAACAAAACTAACATTTAATAACAAGCATTTTGAGAATTTTTAGGCGGGCAACTTTAACGTCGCAAGAATACGCTGCCAGGACTGCAGCAAGGTAAGAGCAAAATGCCGGTGAGATTAGCATATGTAATAAAAATAATAGGGATTTTTATGATCACCGGGTTCTTGGCTGCCTCTGTCTGGCAGTACAGCTATGCTATCAACTTTATTGCTGCACCCAAACCTAATATACCCCCGTTCCCTGCTGCAACAGGTGTTACGTCAGGTGGTAATAGTAACATTGCACCCAAGCAAAATAGAGTTAAACGCAGCACATACTCAGACAATAAAGGTATTGATAATTATATACAAGATTCAGCACACGTCACAAACAACATATGGTACCAACACATGACCCGCATTGGTAAGCAGACAACTGAGGATAGCTGCTACGTTTGCTCATTAATACCATACGCCATGAGTGCTTCACAAACATTTGTTGCCACAGAAATAGATGAAAAGACAGCACAGTGCATAATATACTTGGCACTGTTCCAAACGAAAGGAAGATTTCAAGGAACAGTAGTGCACATGACATGGAAAACACGAGACTCATACCCATATGAAAACAACTTCCTCAAGACCTATTTGAGTTATCACAAGACCAGTTTACATGCTGAAGCATTCAAATACATAACAAGTGGCCCTGCAAAAGGAGAAACAAAGAAAGTAACACTGCAGTATCTACCATGTGATTGGTACGCCACTGAAGTTCCGGGTAAACAAGGATGCTGGGAGAGGCCGCTGGTGACGATAACAGGAAAGGTGTATCTGGACAACAGCTGGGAGATAGGAGTGATTGGCAGCAACATGGTAACAAAAGAAACTATCTCAACCATCGAGACACACAATCATCGATGTTGGACGACGTGGATCAAGTATGTACCAATGCTCACGTGGGTAGAAGAAGATGAGGACCCAATAACAATACTACCGTTGGCTGCGCCCAAGGTATGCTACCAGCATAAAGGAGAGGTGGACGTAGGATATAACACCAATTGTGCAAGTGTGATGGAGTTACCTGAGGGGGGAGCGGGAACAGCAGTAATAATGGACCATTATTGGGCCTGTGGAGAAAAGGCATACCATACACTGCCTCCCCTGTGGAATGGTGTGTGCACAATGGTACACGTCAATGTACCATCACTAGTGGTACCTAAGAAGCACGTCAATGTGGCGAAATTTCCTAAAATGGATGAAGGGGATAAGAGAAGAAAGAGATCTGCACCACTTCAGGAGGAGCAAGGGAACAGGACCAACAGCAATGATACTGTCCTAAATAGGAGAAAAAGACAAGGAGAGCCACTGACAGGAAATTACCTGTGGGGAAGGTCGGAAACAGCACTAACATCAATACCGCCAGAACACAGACTATTCAGCAGAGCAGCAATGTTCTTCTCCTCAATAATACATCCGGGACTGCAGGCTTATGCAAACGCAAAATGGCTCCAAATAACTAGATGGGAACTAATGATGACCATCAATTCTACAGTAAATGGGTTTAACGCAATTAAAGAGGAGCTGCGAGCTGTAAGGATGGTAGCACTCCAGAACAGATATGTATTGGACCTTCTCACAGCAATGGAAGGAGGAGTTTGTGCAAAGATAGGACAATCATGCTGCACGTTCATACCTGCCAACGATGCTGACAATGGTACACTGACAGAAGCAGTTTCACAATTGGCCCAGATGCACTCCAAAATGATGGATGAAAGTAACGGTGTAAACAAGGATAAGAGCTGGTTTTCACTATTATGGTCATGGATGCCATCCTGGCTGTCAGATGGACTGAAAATAATAGTGGGTTGTACTATTTTGGCCGGAGCTACTCTGATCATAATTAGATTTTGGAAGGCCCGGAAGGCACGCACTACTGACGAGTTGCTGGAAATGGTGGGAATGCACCCTTTGATGCCAGCAGATGACGGCCAGCATACAGGTGTGATAATACAGGAGAGGGAGAAGTTGAGCACCCAAATCATCACCAACCATCTAGACCCACCATCAGTGAAGATCGAGAACCCAAGGAACCCCAGGAGCTACATATGAAGATGGGTATACTGTACTCCTGGAGGAACCTGTGAATATATGTATTGGTCATTTGAAGATCATGTAAACCATTATGGACATCTCGGAGGAATAACTAAGATATGGCGAGTAAGAGGAGATAACGAGAAGGATATGTTTGTGGTCGACAAGTCGACCAGAGGGGGGACTGAAGTGGGAGAATGGAAGACCAGGCTCCCGTCCTTCACCTCTCGCGCTTGGCCTAGAGGGTCACGACCCAGACACCCGCCACGAGAAGAGTTTGTCCATTTACCAGACGACCAGGTACCCTGGTACAGGAACATACGGATGTGTCCATCTGCCTGCCCAGCAGCCCGCACTGGCCATGCCGACACCTGCGGCACGGATCAACTAGACTAAAATCTACATGTCGTTAGAGATGCCATGACGACCTAGACAACGGGAAGCACATCTGTACAAATATACACACTGAACATTCCCACACCAATCTAAACGAAGAATATACTCAGTGCTATGACGTAGGCGACAGGCATATTCACGGACGTGCATCTTTATTATTTTTACATAGGCTTTCAGAATGCAGAAACGCAAGACGCGTCATGAACTCATCTATAAAGCTTGCTCACGCTTCTCTTGAAACCCGTTACCACCATGAGAGGTATAATGGAGACACGATACTGGTCATGGAACTATATGCTACTATAACCTAAAGCACCTATGCACCAAACGGACTACTTATGCACCAGGCCCGAGTAGGCCTCAAACAAGAGCTCCCGTGGACATTAACAAAGCAAGAGTCAGGTTGCTGATCCTGCAGAAAGAGCCCGGTGGAGCAACCAGCCAAGGTCGCAATGTTGCAAACCCACATTCCAAGAACAAATCATCAAAGGCACGATGTTGCAACCTCGTACTCCGCGCACCAACGTTAAAGTCACACCGGCAAATTAAACCAGACGCGCAGTGGAAAAACAATATTAATTGTGCAGAATTCTGCCTCTTTCACGGTCCCTCCCCATGTGACCAAGCCGAACCTGACGAGATGCCAAACCCAGGAGAGAAGAGGCGTCTGGATCTCTCGCTACGGGACACAGGCAGATACACATGAAAGGCTCAATGAACATCTGCGACAGTGGGAGCGGTCAGCCTTCCAGCTATGAATAAGTCCTCACATTGTCTGCACGTACCCATAGTGAAACATTGTTGCAACTTGCAGGTACACCGAGAGCTGGGAACAGCGGTGGTCCCAGGCTGGGAAGCGCACGGGCGCACCAATCAGAACATGGGGCTCCTATCACTGACGTCAGTAATGTTAACCAATCCCCAGGAGTCTTCATGTAACAATTCTCATGTATCTAATTGTAGGGACAACCCAGATATACCACCTGACTACCCTTTGTCCACTAACATCGTTCTCTATATGTGTGCTATACTAACCCTACCACTCAAGCAACCAATTAAGAGTGGCGATAGGTTTTTTGTTAACTTTCTGAAGTGACGCAAGTAGCGCGTCATAATACAGTAAAAGGGCCTGCGAGCCCCACGATTGTGTGTGTGTCAGGATGGACGCGTACGCTCCTTGACCCATCCCTGCCGTTTTGTCTAATAAACAGCAGAGTCACCTTGCTCCTTGTGTGTGTCTCATACTCTATCTCATCTGGGATATATACGGGAGGAGTTGGGGCCTCCCTGCCCGGAGGTCTGCGGACGGCCCGGCCGACCCCGGCAGAATTTCCCCCCGACAACATTTTTAAAGCACTCCAGATACCTAAGGAACAGTACAGACAATATTTTCATTTAACTTTAGATGCCCCGACGGCCAGCATCATAAGGGGATTAAATTAACAGCAGAATATGACATGGCTGGAGTTTGAAAAAGAAATTAGGCGTCATTTTTCTCCTTTTCAGTCATTGCAGGAGGCAAAGAAAGTCGCGTACACAATTACTGCTGGACCTAATACATCCCCTCGCCAATTTTTACAAGAATTAAAAAGAGCATTCTCTCGTTTTGATGTATCTTTTGACTCAAATTCCAATGAGTTTAAAACTGCATACTTCTATGGGCTACAGAAAGACATCATATCCCAATTGGTCCGTGAATTTGACCGTGACAAGTCCCTTGAATGGATGTACATCAAAGCACAAAGCTATATGAGGTACTCTATTGTCAGGGTAGAGAAAGTGATAAAATGAAAGATACTAGGCCTAAATCTAAAGAACCCTCAGCCACAGTAATGGAAATCAGGTCAGCCAAAATGTCCCTTGAGTCTGCTCAAAGCCAAGGTAAAAATAATGTGACACCTGAACAAAGGGGTAATCAACAAAGATCGCCATTTCCTGTACCAATGTTCCAAACACATGATCCTAGTAATAGAGAGAGCTACATCAGCCCTAGGTATTTAGGGGATAGACCCCGGGTAGGATATCGGCCTGATATGGCAGGTATGAACAATAACCAGAGACAAAATCAAGATCAAAGAAATGATGGTCCCTACCAGTCATTGGGGACACAGAGTAGGTTTGATCCCAACACCATGATATATGGTAATCAGGATAGGCCCCGATATGTGGATCGATTTACTGATAATGGAAATCAACATAGGGGCCAGTACCCACAATCTGAGAGACAGGACATGAGGCAAAACGTGAACTACAGTCCACGCCAGTACAATGATTCCCCACCAGGGGAATATAATCAAAGGATGGGTGCAACCCGCTCCCCTCCACAAATGAATCAAGAGTTCAGAAACCATCCCAACCGACATCAATCACCTGAGAGGTATCAGAATAGATCCAATCAGGGGGAAAACAACCAATATCGACCTAGGCCACAGAAAGAGGATCCTAGAGAGATGGAAAGGTTCCAGTGCCTTGAGGCCCAAGTGAAAATGTTAGCTGAGCAAATAGGAAAGCTCTATACAGCGCAAAAACAACCTTCCAAAGAGGGGGCTGATGGCCATAGCAATGACCGGGGGGCTTCCGAAAAGTGACTAAGTACTCATGATAACTGCAGTGCCAAAATGACTGATTGCTCTGATATAATTTTGCATAACGACTCTGAGATGCCTAATGGATTAAAAATGAAAGTACCAGTAAATGAAATTGTGACAGAAAGTGCAAATACTTCTAAAAAAGAGGTACGGTTCAACTTAGAGCTAAATAAAACAGTAAAGATGTGCACAAATGAAAAAGAAACATTAGGAATTCCAAAAGAACAAAGGGACAGATTTAAGAAAAATGACTCATGCATGGGAAATACCAGTGAACGGGGAGTAAGTGGGGATGCCATAGCTCCTTCCCTGGGCAAGCAAAACAATGACCAAACACAGACAGAAAAAGGAAATACTCACAAGGAGGGTACAAGTCAATCACCTGAAGAATTCTTTGAGCCACATATTTTTGAAGAGGCTGAAAGGGCTGGTATCACAATAAATGATCACAAATGCACAGAATTAAAAAATGACAAATTGCTGAATGATGTTGTTACATATGTTCAGTTGGAGGATTGTAATGTGGTCTCTGATGTTACCCAGATGGATGGGCGAACAGTGGCCACACTCCAAAAAACCTCTGAACATGGAGAAATGAATAAAATATCTCGCACAGAAATGGGTAAAAAGGAGGGAAAAATGTCTTTTCATTTACCAATGTGCTTAGCCAAAAGTGAAAAAGACCTGAGAAAGGTGAGCCCTGAAATCAGTAAGAATTCACATTTCTTATGTGTATTAGAGGAAGTTGAGGACAGATATTATGCACCCATCACTGTAGAAGAAAAATGCCACACCTTTGCTATGATTGACACTGGCGCACAGGCCACAATTATGTCCAAGGAGCTGGTAAAGAGTATCAATGAAGGGAGACCTCCACAGAGTCAGATCACAGTGAAGGAAAATCAAGGCCCAGTGCATAACTTTAATGGGGAGGAGGTGCCCATCATAGGTGTAACTGAGGTTGACATAAAAATAGGAAAGCACAGAATGAAACAAGAGGTATTGATCACATCTATTTGTGAAATTCCATTTCTGATGGGGACAGATTGCCTGAAAAGATTGTCTCCTCTCATAGATGGGGTGAATGGAGTGCTGTGGTCCTTAACCAAAAAACCATTGAGGCCTAAGAAACTAAAATCACAAAACAGCAATATAAATGAATGTCACTGTTATATTAATGTGTCAAGACAAAATGCAGAGCGACAATGAAAAACTACCTGTACAAATATACTTGGACCCAAGGAAAGATTGGCAGACTGCCATAGATGAGCACACATTACGTTTCTATTTAAAAGAGAAAACATGCAAACAGAATATTGTTCCTAAAACAGATTCAGAAAAACACATCACCACTCTGGCAGAAATACACATGGAAGATGAGCAACCATGGTTTCATGTTGGTATAAATGATTATCTTAAAACAATAAAAGCCACTTTAGCGCTTGAACATGAAAGGAGTTTCATTAATGAGAAATTGTTGCAAAAAATTATGGAGAGGGAAGAAATCCCGAAATTTAGGATTAAAAACCAATATGTTTCTGGGTTGGACAGTCCAGACTTTGAAAACCGAATTGCAGGCAGATGCATGCTTAAAATTAGCATTGGGCAGAAAACAATTTACCATAATGTATGGATAGTGAGTGGAGCACAAAATGAATTTTACATGGGCAATGACATCATGCACAGAATGTGTATGGTGTTAGATTTCCTTAATCAAAAAATATGGTCACGCCTAGGTGGTCCGGCACCTGAATTTGAAGACAAAAGAAGGGCTTATCATTGTGCACAACTGGTTCCTTATGCAATCGAATTACAAATAAGGAAAAATACTGTTATTCCTGCATTTACAAAACAGTTTGCAATAACACTGAAATGCAAAAATGGACAGCAGATGAAAGGCTCTGATGCATTTGTATGCCTGAATGAATCCATAAAACAGCAAGGCCTGGATTATGAATACATTCCATTGGTAGACATTGGTGAGGGATCTGTAAAAATCATGGTAAATAATAAAGGTTGTCAGGATATTCATTTAGAGGAAAACTCCCCATTAGGAATGGCCATACAAAAATCACATTATACGGCAGATTTAAATAACATGGTGATTGGGAATATTCCTGAAAAATATGTAGATGCCAAGGGCGAGTTGCCAGAACACCTGGACTCTCAGCCCAAAGGAATATTTAAAATTCATTCTGTGTATCCTTATGATTCAAATGAGACGGTGTGCTGCCATCAAGAGGATTGCATAACATTTAATTTAAATGAAAATGAAACAGGAAATCAGCCCATTGAAGTGGAAGCTGATATGCCAAAATATTTAAAAGTGGCAGCTCTACAAAAAGACACAGCCACACAGTTAGAAGGGTTAGCTGACTTACATGACTGTGCAGCTGAACAAATACCAAATGAAATGGAAGTGGAAGCTAGTTTACAGGAATTTGAACAATCACCACACAAAGCTTTTGATGAAAAAACATGCAAGGATTTGCCAACTGTATATGTGGATGGTTGTGCTTTTCACATTGAAAATGACAGTAATAAACAATTAGTGGCAGGAATAGGAAATGTCTGGTTGAAATGTGAAGGCGTTCCCAGTATAGGGATGAGGATTGGAGATAGGAGCAGTCAGGTGGCGGAATTGGCAGCCATTTATAAGGCAATTGCTACTGCAGTTGATAAAAAGTTCAGTGAAATTGTCATGGTGACTGATTCTGACTATGCACGGAATAGCTTTGTGGAGTATTTGCCTGGTTGGAAAGCAAGAGGCATGGTTACATACAACAAAAAGCCACTTAAACATGGAAAAATGATACAAGCCATAGACAAATTGGTGTCAGAAAATAATTTAACAATATACTGGAGAAAAATTCGTGGGCATTTAAAAACACCAGGAGAGGATAAGGAGGGAAATGATAAGGCAGACCACCTCGCTAAGATTGGGGCTGTGATGGGAGAATTGCTACCTATTGATTATTTAATGGGTGAAATACAAATTGATGCAGTCACACGTTCTAAAGCACCAAAGGAGGTAGATCAACCGGTGGTGCAGTGGAGTCATGACACGCCAGACCAAGATTTGATTGAGGCACAAAAGAATGATCAAATTTTGGGAATCTATTATAATCATTTGATAGACCCCGAACAAAATCCTTTAACAGAAAATGATTGTATGGGAAAAGAAGAGTTGAGGGTGTTATTAAAGAACAAAACACGAATTAGATTACAGGATGGACTCATGATTAGAGAGTCCATAACAGGGCAAATACAGTGGGTAGTACCCCTTTCATTCAGAGGACTAATGCTACACCATGCACATGATGCCATAACTGCAGGCCATAGAGGTTCACAAAAAACATTAGAAATACTAAAAGATTATGCTTACTGGCCACATATGTCCCAAGATGTGGAATTATATACTAGAGGATGTCTAGTATGCGCCCAATTTAAACCTGCTTCACCAATGCATAGAGCACCATTGATGAAAAGAGGCCTAACTCTCCCATGGTCAGATTTGCAAATAGACTATGTAGGTCCTTTAAAAAGGTCGAGCAGGGGACACCGTTATATTTTGAGTGTGGTATGTTTGATGTCGAAGTGGATTGAGTGCATTCCTGCACCAGATTGTAGTGCGCAAACAGCAGCCACATTGCTGGTGAACCATGTGTTCTCAAGGTTTGGGTTGCCACAAAGAATTGAGTCAGACAGAGGAAGTCATTTCACAAGTACTCTAATGAGTAAGGTATGGCAAATACTAGGTGTGAAAAGGAAACTACATATTGCATATCGGGCGGCGTCTTCAGGTACAGTTGAAAGAAGCAATAGGTCTGTTGTGGATATTTTAAAGAAATTTGTGGCAGAAGCAGGTTCCAGCTGGGATTTACGTTTACCATTGGTTTTGATGGCAATCAGATCGACTCCTGCCAAAGCAACAGGTGTTAGCCCTCATGAGGTCTTGACAGGTAGGAAAATGGTGTTACCACAACACCTACTATACAGAACACATGAGCAAACTCTTGTGAGTGCATCCACAGTTCATGAATATATTGATGAACTGAGGAGGCATTTGCAACATGCATTTGCTTTTGTGCAGAGAAATCTGGAAAGAGCCGCTGACAGTGAAAAGTGTTATTATGACAAAAAGACATCAGTAAAGGAATACAGTGTAGGGGATCAGGTGTACAAGTTTCATTTTGGAAAAAGTAAACAGAAAAATTCTAAATTTCTAGCAGCCTGGCAGGGGCCATTTCGAATTATAGATAAGGTCTCTCCTGTGGTTTATAAAATTTTGAAAAATGAAGGTGAAACAGCAATAGAGCAGTTTGTCCATGTAAATCAAATCAAACC